>NC_134690.1:211598515-211924765 GCF_050947455.1 Rhinoderma darwinii | reverse complement strand
AATATATCGAGTAATTTTAAAGAGACTCTGTCACCACATTATAAGTGGCCTATCTCCTACATAATGTGATCGGCGCTGTAATGTAGGTGACAGCAGTGGTTTTTATTTAGAAAAACGATCTATTTTCACCAAGTTATGACCGGTTTTAGCTTTATGCTAATGACTTTCTTAATGGACATCTGGGCGTGTTTTTACTTTTGACCAAGTGGGCGTTGTAAAGAGAAGTGTATGACGCTGACCAATCAGTGACCAATCCGCGTCATACACTTCTCTCCATTCATGTAATCAGCGCATAGTCACATACTCACTCATTAACGTTACTGAAGTGTCTTGACAATGAATAGACATCACTACCAGCCAGGACGGGATATCTATTCACAATCCCGACACTTCAGTAACGTTAGTGTGGTACTTACAGCACAGCAAGCGTAATCTCGCGAGATCACGCTGTAAATGACATTTTACAGCGAGATTACGCTTGCTGTGCTGTAAGTAATTGCTTTTCTCTGAATCAATAGGGGAACAGAGTTAGAAAATTACCCCACCCCTTACCTTCATCCATCTCCTGGTTAAATTTAATGGACATGTGGTTTTGTGTCAACCATGCTAACTATGTAACTAGTGTCATGCCATAACCGAGAACAACAATGCAAGATACACAAAGTACAGCCAGACAAGCAGTAAACTACAAAGTCCAGTTCAGAGGCTAAAAGATGCCACTTGGTTTAACACTTTTACAACATTCCGTAGATATATTTGTCTAAAGTTCACCTATTTTCTTGCACTATTATGTACTGCTGGAATGCGGGAAATAGCTTAAGGCTGGGTTCACACGACCTATTTTCAGGCGTAAACGAGGCGTATTATGCCTCGTTTTACGTCTGAAAATAGGGCTACAATACGTCGGCAAACATCTGCCCATTCATTTGAATGGGTTTGCCGACGTACTGTGCAGACGACCTGTCATTTACGCGTCGTCGTTTGACAGCTGTCAAACGACAACGCGTAAAAATACAGCCTCGTCAAAAGAAGTGCAGGACACTTCTTTCAGACGTAATTTGAGCCGTTCTTCATTGAAGTCAATGAAGCACAGCTCAAAATTTACGGCTGTCAGAGAAGCCTCGCAAAATGCGAGGAGGAGCATTTACGACTGAAACGAGGCAGCTGTTTTCTCATGAAAACAGTCTGTCTTTTCAGACGTAAAAGCCTGCTATCGTGTGCACATACCCTTAAGGGAATGTATCATGAGAAGATTACATTTGAAACAGATTTTTATTATATATATATTTATTTATTTACATTTTATTTATTTACATTCTACATCCTATGACGGCTCTATTGTATTACTGGAATAGCTGATTCTTGGGGACTAATAATCGATGAGATTTCTCTGTCAATTGTCTCCCACTTTAGCTGCAATAAAGCACACACTCCCTGCTGTACTGTCTATACAGAAAGGAAGTGTGTGCCTCCAATATGGTCGCCTCTAGGTAGCGTTTTTACAACATTTAAGAAAAGAAAAGACCATCACATCTAATTAAAGAAAATAAAAAGAAATACATGAGACATTTTCTTGAACCCAGCATCGGCCGCTAGTGGTGCCAGTATTTTAGAACTTTGCTTCTATGAAGAGCGCACTTTGACAACTGACACACAAAGTTCTTTCTTATTACAAGCTCTAGACAGGCCCTGAGTATCCGCCTTACCAGCAAAAACGCATTAAGCTTCACTTATCTTGTGAATGTTTATTCTGTATTCATGCCTTTTCACGTGGATTGATTTTCTTTTTATGACCAGGTAAAAGGTCAGACAACTGTAGTAACTTTGTTGCTCTTTGACTTTTGGCCCCCTGACATTAATTTGTTGTCTTGGTTTGTGATCTGTTTACTGTGTATACTTCTGAATGAATAATACAGATAAGCATGGTTCAAAAGTCACTGTAGAGTTATGTGTCTGCATGACTGTTCCTATTTCTGTTGTGGGACCTGCACTGTTAGTTCATGAAAGTCACATTTTGTAAGAATGGGTCAAAAGGGTAGTACTCTTTGTGCGCTACACAATACTAACTGTTTACAGTACTACATAATGCTTGCAGTGGTGTAATAAGTGTAATGTCACCACGAAAAAAAGCCCTGATGACCGTTATGAAATTCGATGCCGTTGTCAAGGCAGTGTTGTAGTGAGCTGTTGTGCAAGCGATTGTATGTCTATGTTCTTACTGAGAGCCTGGATTGAGAAATGTCTATTAAAGAAATGTGGAACAATGAATGCCTCTATTGTCCCTTTTCAATAGCTCTCAGCCCATGCTGTCTGATGTAATAGTCCTACTATGGAATGTTATGAATCGGTTACAAGATTGTTTACCGTATGTATGTGCTAGGACAGGAAAATGAAAATCCCTTCTCATGCCTGTCACAAAGACTTTAAGGCTATGTTCACATGGAGTATTTTGCAGGAGGAATATCTGCCTCAAAATTCCGTTTGGAACTTTGAGGCAGATTTTCCTCTCCCTGCACGCCGATTTTCGCGCCGTTTTTCGCCCGCGGCCATTGAGCGCCGCGGGCATAAAACAGCGCGAAATACGCTTTCTCTGCCTCCCACTGAAGTCAATGGGAGGTCAGAGGCGGAAGCGCCCGAAGATAGGGCATGTCGCTTCTTTTTCCCGCGAGGCAGTTTTACTGCTCACGGGAAAAAGACGCCGATGCCTCCCATTGAAATCAATGGGAGGCGTTCTCGGGCCGTTTTTGCCGAGTTTTGCGACGCGGTTTCTCGTCAAAAAACTCGGTAAAAATACTCCGTGTGAAAATAGCCTAACATTCCTATCCGTAAACTTGCTTTTTGAAGGAAGACCTACATAGAGTTGTAGATGTGATTACCATGCGAGGGGTTCTTATGTAGTCTATTGTATTCTTTTCTAGAATAATTATTTTCTTAGATTGAGCTATGTAGCATCCCCGTGCATTTGAATCATGTCGGCCGTGCATCTCCCTGTTTATCAACAACAATGAAATTTTGTGCTGTATAAAAGATGTGATCAGCTGATGAATGAGCGGGAACGAGCGTTCACCCAATCATTGGTCCGTGTAAAAGGATCTTAACGCTTTAGCTGACCATACACTACCATATGGATTGAGCAGGGTCAGTCAACAATGTAATGTGTACACCCCAGGCTTGTATCTGGCAGTGGCTTATTCCCCTCTGCCTATTGATATGAACACACTCTGAATGCATTTTCATGGGAAAATCAGGAGAGATTACTGTTGGCCAAATAAGCATTCAGGCAATAACTACGTTGTAAGGCCAGCTTTTTGAGCTGCATTGTTTGTGCACAGTTATAACACTGTGAATTAAGGTAATGTAGTAAGTTTTTTCCTGCAGTCATGTTAAAACCCAGATTGTAGATTGTGATATAACCATGTGCCAAATCATTCTTCATGGTTGGCATCCATCCTCAACAATATTTTCTCCCAAAAGATGGCGCGCATGTTTAATTGGGCACATTTTACGACTCCTCTTTCAGCCACGTCCTTTATTTTAACACTTTTAAAAACTGTCAAGGTCGGTGTAAAAAGTGTCTAAAACACATAAGAAATTTAGCTCACGCTCTGCACTCTATTATTTTGGTATAATTTGTGACAATTGTTGCACGTTTTGCTTAGTGAATCTCCCTCATTGTTTTTCTTTTTGAAATGGTGTTAAACAAAAGTGACATAAGTGCAACAACTTGGTAACATTCCACTAATATTGCAGCAGTTTGGTTTGTAAATTCAAAATTGAAGAGAATGCTAAATGTTGATCTCAGTAATGCTTAGCTTGTGCTTTTACCCCGTGTTGCTATGCCACTGTCCCCAAGGTAACTTTCTAGGAATAGCATTGCAGCAAGCTCTAATTCTAACGTTGGTGGTTAAATAATCACATAGTCTATGCGATCTGTTTTATTATCTCACCTGTTATTTGCGGCATTTTTACTTTAATGCAAAAATATGAGTAAAGAGAGCTTCAGAAACTTGTAGCTACTGAAAGAATTAAGATCTTCTGTTTTATTCCCCTGTGGACTTACAAATTAGTTTGATGTATTAGGCATTTCAGAACTAATGGTTGTGAGGAGGAATGTAAAGGTGGCTATACACAATAAATGACGGTCAGTCAACAGGTATTTCTCTCGACTCCCCCGTATACAAGCATGCACGCTCTTCTCGGCTGACACTTATTTCCCCTGACTCCCCCACATGCACGCACACTCATTTCAATGGGGAGGGGGGAATAAGACGCTGCCGGACACCCCTGGCAGCGGCTTATCTCCCATGGGAACAAAGGATCAAGTATTGAAATCCATCATGCCTTGATCCTTCTTTCCCCCAACATTTGCCAACATTCGGGGGAGAGTTGGGAGGCCAATCATTAGATTGTCGGCCGATCATTGTTTTGCTTGGTTTTATTCTTTAGAAATTGGTTAAACATGAATAAAGTCTTATGTGAACTATGACTCAGGAGCAGACTTTAAAAAATCGACAGACCTCTCTATTGTTTTGTTCCACGGGGTGCAATGCTTCCACTAATGCATACTATTTAGAACTGACATTGTTATATTCCTGCTGTAACATATATTTAGTTTACATTTGAAGTAACTCAATCCATTTTATAATCTTTCATCTGAGACATGCAGATATATTCATCCAGTTACCAGATGTAGAGACACAGCAGTCAGCTTGGCAAGGATATACATAGTTTGTCATTTTTTGTCTACAACAAAGAATGACCGGATTCTAGCCATGAAATGGGATTCCTCATTCACCAATAGAGGCAGATGTGATTGCTTGTATTGATTTAGCACGTTTTTATCACTCATCGGGGATGCTGTTTGAAGTCACCCAGCCTGTGTTTCAGTCTAGCTTTCTTTTTCAACCATAGCATCATGTGTAGAAGCAATTTGGAATTAATAATTAAATGCAGAGTCATTGCTGACCTGATGGGAGATTAACTACTACTTTACCCTGTTTATGTATGGACATTGTAGCTGTCAGGTTGTCTCACTACACTTGAGGGACTCTAAACAATTGCAGTGCTGATAGTAATGTTGGCAATTTCCTTTTTTTGCAGGTCACTGCTAGAGGATTTGGTCCATTGTTGCAGTTTGCCTACACTGCGAAGCTATTACTGAGCAGAGAAAACATCCAAGAGGTCATCCAATGTGCTGAATTCCTACGTATGCATAACCTGGAGGACTCCTGCTTCCGCTTCCTTCAGTCGCAGCTTCTAAACAATGAGGATGGAGTGTTTCTCTGTAAGAAAGACACCTTATGCCAGAGTGTGCACAATGAGACTTTTGATTGTGAAGAAGAAACTATGGAATCTGAAACCTCAAAAATATCTTGCCCCAAGGAAAGAATGCACCACGAGCCTTTCAACTTTGGTTCTGGTGAGAAAGCAGCCGATAGAAATGAAGTTATATTGCCCAATTCCAATATGCAAAGGGAAAACAAAGAAAGCTTAGACAAGGATCCTATAATCCGCTACCCACGATATAAGAAATACCAGTTGGCTTGTACTAAGAATGTCTACAATACACCACACAGTACCTCAGGTTTTACAAGCACATTCAATGAAAATAACTCTGAATTTGGCCTAAAATCAGGACTTCCTTTAAGCCAGATAAAAAGTGAGCCACGGGATGATGATAATGATGAAGAAGAGAGTGTTACACTTTGCTTGTCTGGAGATGATAATGATATCAGGGATACAGAGGGGGACGTTGAGATGGTGAGGAAACAACCCAGCCCTGTTAGCATTGATAGCCCCAAAAGTGTGTCATCTCCTTCCAATCTAAGAACTTTTTTCAGTGGAGCAAAAGGGGGGGAATTTACTGACTTGCCTGGTACTTCCCAACAACGTTTTGTCAGAAGTCCTTCATGCCCTGTAGAAAAGGGAGCAACTCAGGGTGACCATAAAACTGAATACAACCCTTTCACTGGGAATTATGAACTGTCCTGTGAACCTCACATAGATTCTTCTAGCTTGCTCATGGCTTCACCTCTCGGAGGGTCTGGTCCAGAGCTTGCCTCTAAGCATGAAATGGAATTAGACAGGAGAAGTGTCATATTCTCTTCAAGTGCTTGTGACCAAATAAGCACCCCGGTGCAATCATATTCTGGTGTCAGTTGTTTGGACAAAGACTTTTCTGAGCAAGTGCCAAAGGGTATTTGGGCAGGAGCTAGCCAATCTCTACCGAGCTCACACACCTTTTCCCATAGTGGGCTTATAACAGACCCATTGCCAGGAAGGCTGCGGCCAAACTCTAGTTGTCCTGTGCCAATTAAAGTATGTCCTCGTTCTCCACCTTTGGAAACTAGAACAAGGACATCCAGCTCATGCTCCTCATACTCATATGCAGAAGATGGCAGTGGTGGATCCCCTTGTAGCCTTCCTCTTTGTGAATTTTCATCATCACCCTGTTCACAAGGCCCAAGATTCCCATCCACTGATCATCAAGAAGCTTGTTCAATAGCTGACTCAATCTATAATCAAGTACGGCCACAGATAAAATGTGAGCAGTCTTATGGAACTAACTCAAGTGACGAATCTGGATCATTTTCTGAAGCAGACAGTGAGTCATGTCCAGTGCAAGACAGGGGGCACGAGGTAAGGAACCCAAGCATTTGTTTAATTTGTGATTGTAAGCATTTTTGTATACACATATAGTCCCTTGAAGGAAGTTTGTATTACAACACATATTTTAATGGTTCTAATAAATTTTATTAGTCACCTTTGTTGTATCCGCATTTTTTCTTTTTCACAGATGGCATTTTTACCATCAGAATGTTTTTTTTTATTCTTTTCCTTGCACAAAGTCATTTAACAGCTCTTTCTGCTGTAAAGCACAGAATAAAGTTAGGATAAGGCAACATATTTTTTGAAGGCGTGTATCTGCAAGCCAACTCAAAATTAATCTAAAGGTTGAAACTCCCTTTAATAAATCTATTTTACATGTTTGTGATGAATGTCTATCGGGTAGTTGTACATGAAGTAATGTTTTTATCTTTACACTCAGTATTCAGACACAATACTCTCTCCGGCAGCCAAAAGAATAGCAGATTTTGCTGCCCCCACATAAGGAAAAAATCAAGCCAAAACTGTAGTGAACAGACAGGAAAGTGCAACTGTTCGCAAACGAATTATTTGGTTTGTTAGGCAGTATTTGGCCCATGTCTTTTTAGTCTTCCATTTCAGAGCCACAGCAACATGAGCATGGTATACGTGCATTATTATATGAAATCAATTGTTATCCTATGGTTTCCATAAGGAAAGGCCATATATTTTCTAAAAAATGGGCACCATTTGTTGCATGAAGTGCGCATTTCACAATGCAATACAAGCGGAGGTCCAATGATGCAAATCACAATATCATAATTGTTAAAGTTTGTTACAACTTTCAATGTCCATCGCTGTTGGAAAGACACTAAACATATCTGTCGCACAGAAAGGTTCCAGGTAGAGCTATGTACACTTAATGCCAAGATATTGTTATCTTTCTACATGCTCTGAAATTTCCTTCCCTTCTGAATGTTCGAATGGTCTCCTCCTGACCAGCTATCAATGACTTCCTGTATCCGGTGACCATGCGGTTCATACATATAGTGACAAAATAGTTGTGGTCATGTGTAGTAGCACAAAGGACCACTCATCCGTAAAAAAAAAACATTTAATGTGGGATAAAAATATTATGGCTGACAAAATGAGGGAGGCAAAACTAAAAATAAAGTATGTATAGTATAAAGTTCAGGAACAATTCTCTACTAATTAATCTTAGCAAACCGAGCAATAACCCCAAATATACCAGTGGTCCTAGTGACTGATAGATCAAACCAAAAAAATTAATCTATTTAATCTTGTAACGAGAGGCTGGCCGCTTACCATGCCCATCCTGCTCTGTTCAGCCACCGCTTGGCTCGGTCTCTTAAAGGACCAGTGTATGCCAAATAGAGGCACCCCGAATGTGTCGCTAGAATTTTTAATTTTTTTTCCAGTTAAACAATTAGTATTTGAGTGATTACACATTGTTTTAATTTTTTTAATTTTTTCACAAGTAAGGAAATATTATAAATTAGATTCTAATTTATAACATTTCCATGTGCTGGGCACTAGAGGGAGCAGTTCCCGAAATTGCAGCATTGGCAATGTGGTAAAGTAACCTCATTGATTTATGCTGCACATTTGGGGTGGACACACTCTCCTCTAGTGTCCTCACACAATACCCCCTCCCTTCTTCTGGCTAGTGCCAGGTGAAGGAGGGGTTTGAATCTTCTTATCTCCTACACTGTGTGCAGCCATTTTCTGAGCGACTGCACAGTGTAGGAGGATCAGATACAGAGCTCAGCAGACAGTATAACACGAACATAATACACACATCACATACACAAACATAAATTACCTGCTCCTGCCGCCTCCGCTGGTCTACGCTCCTTGCGCCTTCGCTTTATTGAACATATGGCCAGAAGCCGTCAACTTAGTGTCCGGCAGCGGCTTTCTGGTCCACATGAAAATGGCGCCGGAATTTGCTCTACGAACGAGCTTCGTTATGGTCTGTGTGGGAGCGGCGCATGCGCCGTTCCCACACAGACGGCGCACGCTTCTGAGAATGGAACGGCTCCCGTTCGCATTCTCTATGGGGATGTGTGTGCCGTATTCCATCTCTGTATGTGTCGTTAATCGACACATACAGAGATGGAAAAAAAAATGGCAGCCCCCATAGAGAAGTAAGAACACAGTAAAAAGTTTAAAGTCACAACACTAATAAATAAATTTTTTGTTCATATTTTATTAAAAGCAATATACTAGTGCCTTAAAATTCTGAACCTCACATCTGTATACTATCTGCAAGTAATCAACAGTTACTATCGGAGACTAGTCCCGGGATGCTACCAGGATTCTCTGCACCAAAGTCCATAGCCCTGTATTATATTCCATTAAATAAGCTACACTTTGGAAAAGTTGCTTTACGGCAGATAGTACATAAGAGTTTTTGCCAAACAATAATCCACATCATCAATTCTAATCTCAGTTGTCCTGTTTAAAGTGCAATTCTCTGTGTTTATTTGGGTGTCTGATGTAGCTGATATCCCATATTACAAAGGTACAAAGTCTTAATGGTTGTGTGAAAGGGAGCAAAGAGTAGACTTTACACATTGCTGTAGAAGCCAAAGTCTATTTTGTGATATGTTGTATCCACAAGATTCTATTTCCTTCACCGTTTCATAGCCTGATCTCTGGAATGTAAAGAGCATGCATCTTAAGGGGGTTCATATAATGCTCGTTGCCGATAATTGTCCTGTGTAAACAGGGCAGCGATCAGCAGATGAACGAGCAAACGCTCGTACATCTACGGGTCATATCGTTTTAAAAAAAGGAAAATATTATCGTTGTCGGCAGCACATCTCCCTGTGTAAACAGAGAGACGCGCTGCCGACATTATAATGTATGGGGACAAGTGATTTGAGTAACGACCGCTCGTCTCCATATATAGCTCCTTGTGACAGGAGCAAACGAGCGCCGATCAACGAGCTGTCTCGTTGATTGGCGCTCGCTGCACCGGCCAAAATCAAGTCAGTGAATAAAACATGTACAGTATGTGCTTAGCTGAATACAAACGTATTCAGGATGCATATGAATTCTATAAAGGACTGTTCCCAAATACGTAGCTGATGTTAGTCTACCTTTAGCTCTGCATTTTTTTATATATTTTGTTATTTATAGACGCAATCCCTGTGAAATAAAAAGTAAAAGAAGGCCATATGCAAGCTGAGTTGTTCCTCATAATCTTGCGTACATCTGTATTGTGTATTGGTGTATTTTCTACAACAATATTCTTGTACTACAATAAGCTTAAAAACTTTGAGAGTATATGGAATCAGAATAAATTGCTGTATAAGCAATACTGATGCATATATGTGGAACACTGTATTGCTGCCGTATTTTCATGTGATCATGTGCTTGACGTCTTGGACTGGGGACTCCAACTGCTAAATGTTTTCCTAACTCTGTTTCTGAGTGCTTCTTTCTGGGACCACAAAAAAAAGAGGTGACTGTGGTTATGTACATAGCCAAGCTCAGGTAGAGGTGACTGTGGTTATGTACATAGCCAAGCTCAGGTAGAGGTGACTGTGGTTATGTACATAGCCAAGCTCAGGTAGAGGTGACTGTGGTTATGTACATAGCCAAGCTCAGGTAGAGGTGACTGTGGTTATGTACATAGCCAAGCTCAGGTAGAGGTGACTGTGGTTATGTACATAGCCAAGCTCAGGTAGAGGTGACTGTGGTTATGTACATAGCCAAGCTCAGGTAGAGGTGACTGTGGTTATGTACATAGCCAAGCTCAGGTAGAGGTGACTGTGGTTATGTACATAGCCAAGCTCAGGTAGAGGTGACTGTGGTTATGTACATAGCCAAGCTCAGGTAGAGGTGACTGTGGTTATGTACATAGCCAAGCTCAGGTAGAGGTGACTGTGGTTATGTACATAGCCAAGCTAAGGTAGAGGTGACTGTGGTTATGTACATAGCCAAGCTCAGGTAGAGATGACTGTGGTTATGTACATAGCCAAACTCAGGTAGAGGTGACTGTGGTTATGTACATAGCCAAGCTCAGGTAGAGATGACTGTGGTTATGTACATAGCCAAGCTCAGGTAGAGGTGACTGTGGTTATGTACATAGCCAAGCTCAGGTAGAGATGACTGTGGTTATGTACATAGCCAAGCTCAGGTAGAGGTGACTGTGGTTATGTACATAGCCAAGCTCAGGTAGAGATGACTGTGGTTATGTACATAGCCAAGCTCAGGTAGAGGTGACTGTGGTTATGTACATAGCCAAGCTCAGGTAGAGATGACTGTGGTTATGTACATAGCCAAGCTCAGGTAGAGGTGACTGTGGTTATGTACATAGCCAAGCTCAGGTAGAGATGACTGTGGTTATGTACATAGCCAAGCTCAGGTAGAGGTGACTGTGGTTATGTACATAGCCAAGCTCAGGTAGAGGTGACTGTGGTTATGTACATAGCCAAGCTCAGGTAGAGGTGACTGTGGTTATGTACATAGCCAAGCTCAGGTAGAGGTGACTGTGGTTATGTACATAGCCAAGCTCAGGTAGAGGTGACTGTGGTTATGTACATAGCCAAGCTCAGGTAGAGATGACTGTGGTTATGTACATAGCCAAGCTCAGGTAGAGATGACTGTGGTTATGTACATAGCCAAGCTCAGGTAGAGGTGACTGTGGTTATGTACATAGCCAAGCTCAGGTAGAGGTGACTGTGGTTATGTACATAGCCAAGCTCAGGTAGAGATGACTGTGGTTATGTACATAGCCAAGCTCAGGTAGAGATGACTGTGGTTATGTACATAGCCAAGCTCAGGTAGAGATGACTGTGGTTATGTACATAGCCAAGCTCAGGTAGAGGTGACTGTGGTTATGTACATAGCCAAGCTCAGGTAGAGATGACTGTGGTTATGTACATAGCGAAGCTCAGGTAGAGATGACTGTGGTTATGTACATAGCCAAGCTCAGGTAGAGGTGACTGTGGTTATGTACATAGCCAAGCTCAGGTAGAGATGACTGTGGTTATGTACATAGCCAAGCTCAGGTAGAGATGACTGTGGTTATGTACATAGCCAAACTCAGGTAGAGGTGACTGTGGTTATGTACATAGCCAAGCTCAGGTAGAGATGACTGTGGTTATGTACACAGCTTGTCCTCAGAGCTGCATACAAGGGCTTGCCTATATCAGCACAGCGCCCCAAAGATGCAGTTCATGTGGTCTGCTTTGGGGTCGAGATGAGAAATCACACTATGGGAAACCACTAACAGATCAGACACTGGTCATTAAAAGTATGATTTAGCAATTGTAAGAAATTTGTGGTGCACGTTCGGCATACATGCCAAATCTGTGAATAGACTATAATCGACCCAAGGTTTGCTGAAAGAAAGTCCTTTTGGTATAAATTTGGGAGGTATACAGTTTGTCTGCATGCATTTTTTTTTTCATTGTATTGAAAGTGTGGTTAATGCTTTTCAATATATTGAACTCTTGAAAAAAAAAGATGTAATGCACTATTTTTTTTTACAGTGGTAGTTAGTAGGTAAGTATACATTTGTCACATCTATACATCTGCCGTATATTTCAGGAGATTTTCTGGGTGTATACATCAAATTAAGTGTGAACAGAGCTTAACACTGAATATATTTGTAATTAAAAAATAACAAAATAAATGAGCGGTACAATTATTTGATTTTATATTTTAAATATATTTATTGTATTATAGCGGTCATAGAAAATACAAAAGCATTTCCCCTTCACAAAGGAATTCAGTTTGAGGCTGGTACAGCCAATACATAGTAAATGAACACATAGTAATAAGGTACAAAAAACTATTAATAGTAGAAATACCGCTTGATATGCAGTGTTAAATCTCAAGGAGATGATGGCGGGTTGAGTGTTTATCAGGAATAAACTAGAGGTTATCATTCTGGGTTAGCTCCAAGCACATCCGCAAGTGGTTGTGAGTAGAGATGTCGTACATATAAATGCCCAGTTTGAGAAAAACAGGACCAACATACCTTCACAAAGTATATTCCCAATATATTCCCAATATATTGGGAGAATGGGAGAAGGATATTTACGGCTGCCTGTCCTTCAAATACTGTTCCATTGTATCCAAAGTAATTGCATTCAATTTCTCAAAAAACGTAATTTGATTAATACAGGCTATGAACATGCTTAAAGAGGATCGGTCACTAGTTTATTAATGCCCAATCTCCTAACTAATCCTAACTAATCTAATAGGTGCTATCATGCTGATAACTAGTGTCATTTTTTTTTTTTTTTTCAAAAACGTTTATTATTTGCAAAGTTATGTGCATCTTTCTAAATATGCTAATTTGGCTGTACTTGCTAAATGGGAGGTGACTCTTTCTTTTCACTTTGGGCAGTGTAATGTTTTCTGCATGACCCTGTCCAATCGTCAGTCATACAACTTCTCCCCCTTCCCTGCCCATCAATACAGGTTGATCATATAGTACACAGCTTCCATTCCTAACTGTGTTTTCAACTGGTGATATCTCCGTTAGTTTCACAGCTAGAACTAGTAGAATCTCATCTTTCATATGCCACCAGAACCACTGTTATAGCAGGAGGAGATATGGCTATTTGAAGTGATCCCCCTTCTCTCCAGCCTCAGTCTCTCACACTGTGTGAAGCAGCTTCACGCTGATAGGACAGTGTCAGAGGATATGAGGCAGCTCTATCTCAGGGGAATCGCTGGTGTTGACACCCACTATTCTAGTATAGACTCATTTGCATATTTAGAAAAAAGCTCATAACTTTTAAAATAATAAACGTTTTGGGACACAATATTCACCAGCGTTATCAGTGTGGCAGCGCCTAGTAGATTAGCTAGGAGATTGGGCATTACTAAATTACCTTTTTAAATGTAAATCTGGGGATTGCCGCTTAAACGCAATATAAATCCTGGCTGGCAATAGGATATAATGCACCAATTTAAAATGGGTGTAGTTGAGATTGAAAGGCTGGGTACCCAGCAAGCGTTCTTCTGGTGTGACGTGGAATGGTGTTTGCAATATAGTGATCAATAAGGAGCAAATCCTTTTCTAAAAGGAATTAATAATGGGTCAAGCCTACCAAATGTGAGAGCCTGTAGCATGGCAACCTCAAAAACATATAGGAGGCACGTAAGGATATGTTTTGCGTAGTCTTTCCGCAACCGTATAAGCCGTGTAAGGAATATTTTATGACATTTCCATAAGGCAAACTTGGCAACTCCCTTTACTGAGCGTTTCACACACTGCCAACCAACCAAGGCGCTGTGGGCAACTGATTGCCAATATCCTCCTCCCATTTTAACATAAACTGGAGCTCACGATCTCCTCTTGGTGTAAATAGTTGAGTGTATAATCGAGATTAGAGTCCAACTCTAGATGTTGTGTAAACAAGTAAAGATTTATACAGAGAATAATCTGTAGTTTGGGCATTTCCAATATAGGACCTCTGGAAGGAAACCAATTAATCCTAAACTCTTCCCCAACCGGAGGACTATGGTTAGACCAAAAGGTATTAAGAAAAAAATCGATCATTCTCCCGTTATAAAGTATTTTTGTTCGTTTCATGTTACAATCTCGCACTGTCTAGTAAAAGAAAGTTTATGTTAAACGTATATAATTTTTTAACATGCAAGTCTATATCCTCCATCGGGACATCCATCACACATTACTGGTTGGTGCGAGATTGTAATGAATTGGTTTATTGACAAATTGTATAACTTAACACAATTCAAGAAAAAGTAATGATGTTCACATCTGTATATATCATTATTTTTAGTGTCAATCTAAGAGTAGGGTTATCGTGTCTGCAGGCTTTCTATAGTATCTTTAGGATTGAAATCTTCTTTGCGTGGTTAAATAATATAATAGTATTGTGTAGGGTTAGTCCTAGTTGATGCTGAATTAGAATAAGCGGAATTTTCCTTTTATATGGGTATTAAATCCTAAAGTGGGGCTGTCCGCTGAATCTGCTGTCTTATGTAAGCGCTGCGTATTACAGCTACAGGTCCGTACCCCTATTATCCAAAAAGGCTAAATTGTGCCATTTGGGTAATATCTAGTCACGATGAAAGAATACAGCTGACTCGTAGTTATGAGTCCACTGTATTCCTGGGGATAGCGCTCCCCCCTCTACGTGGTGACCTGCAGACTGCATACACATTTTTCTAGAAATAGGGACTGGTGGCGGTTTAAACTAATTGTCACGTTCTGCCTGATGGTAATTTAAATTAGTCATGCGTTATTGTTTAAAGTTTGCAATTGCTGCTCTCTAGTGGTGAAAATTGGGCCCTACAACACCACATTACAATTTGAAAAGACGTATGGAATTTTTTGCATTTTTTATTTATTTTTTAATCCCAGAGATTAGTACTTTTGTTAGGATAAAGTAGCCATATTACATGTGTGATGAAAAGAGAGAGGTGTGAACATATACAGTAGGCAGCATTTATTAGAGAGTCATTAAAATGTTTGTTTTTAGATGTTCTTACATCAGTGTTTAACAATGATGTCATCGATATATTTTGAACTTTATGAAGGTTAGTTGCTTTAAATAAACGACTTTATGATCCTCCAGGACTTCTGCTGTGTTTCTCAATCAAAATGGCTGCTCATGAATATTTGTAAGGAGTACTGCCTATTTCCAGATTACCAATTGTACATAATTTACCAAAATGCCCTCCCGTTCAGTAGAATAGCTATAGGTGTGACACAGTTAGCATTGGCAACCTGAACCCCTGCTCCTGGAGACCCCATAGACCAGTGCTGTATATGTGGAGAGACAATGACATACGACACTTATTACGCAGGGATGTTACCATGCTATACATAACCTCTTTCTACCGCTATGTTTGAGTTATTCTATAAAATGGTCGTTCATGAAGTTGGTGCACAAGCTTTTTATGAAAAACCACATTACGGTACCACAATAAAAAAAACTGAAGTAAAATAGTACTTGCGGTTTTCATTGTGGTTTCCACATTGAAGTCAAATGGTAAAATTGCCACAAAAAACACCACATATGGGGAATGCTAAGCCACAGAATGCCTTGAAAAAATGTACAGTTTTTAACCATACTGTGTATGCGGGGTACTATTTCATTTACTACACTGTAACATCTGAACCGACACATCTGTACGTGGCCCTAGTTCCCGTGCACACAGCCGTTGATGCTCCCATAAATGTACATAGGTTCTTCACCATACCAGCGTATGCCAATGACTTCATATGAATCCGTACAATTTCAACAGAATTCCAACAGAAAACAAAACATGGCATTCTCCCATCATATGCTGGGTGTAGGGAGATAGCCACGACTGCCATACAGCACCTCTTCCGTGTGCATGAGGCCTTACTCTGTACAGGCTGCTACATGTTATGTTACAACCCGTATAATAATTGATAATCTAATGCCTGTTTCAGGCCTGAATATTCTATTGGCAACATGTACTATTATAGTAAGGGGGTTACCATCGTCAAAGCCTAAAAAAATTGGATTTATAAATGTGTCACAATGTAATGTGCTCTGCCCAACTTCTTTTTCTTAAGACGAAACTTCTCTTTTAACATTACAAGGTAATTACTTTTCTGTGACAGGTGCCAGTCACTTCCCACACAAATCTCTTACCTGTTTTTAACTCTTGCACTTCAAGACAGAAACACGGGCATAAATCTCCTTTTCTATTTTGTTACTTTGTATGGCATGGCCTATGTTTTCATTGCAAGCGCCAGTGGGTCAGAATTTCTAACCACATTACAGTGAATTGAAAAGCCTTTGGTGTTTGCTATTTTTATCTGAAAATGTCTTTCCTGTGAGGATATCCAGATGGATGAGTCATGCTTGATCTACTTGTCCATCGGGGGATTATTTGCTAAAGCTCTTTTCTGCATTCAGAGGCAAACCTATACTGCCAAACAGGGCTGGATTATAAAGTCTATTTTGCATTTTATAGTTTCTTGCCAGTCACTGTTTAAATGGGTAGTATATACATTGTTCTCTTCTCAGACCCCCTTTTGTTAGGGAAATATTGACTCCCTGAGGAGATCTTAAGGACGCAGCCTAGTTTTGGCCTTAAAGAGGCTCTGTCACCAGATTTTGCAACCCCTATCTGCTATTGCAGCAGATAGGCGCTGCAATGTAGATTACAGTAACGTTTTTATTTTATAAAAACGAGCATTTTTGGCCAAGTTATGACCATTTTTGTAGTTATGCAAATGAGGCTTGCAAAAGTCCAAGTGGGTGTGTTTAAAAGTAAAAGTCCAAGTGGGCGTGTATTATGTGCGTACATCGGGGCGTTTTTAATACTTTCACTAGCTGGGCATTCTGATGAGAAGTAACATCCTCTTCTCTTCAGAACGCCCAGCTTCTGACAGTGCAGATCTGTGACGTCACTCACAGGTCCTGCAACGTGACGGCCACATCGGCACCAGAGGCTACAGTTGATTCTGCAGCAGCATCAGCGTTTGCAGGTAAGTCGATCTTACCTGCAAACGCTGATGCTGCTGCAGAATCAACTGTAGCCTCTGCTGCCGATGTGGCCGTCACGATGCAGGACCTGTGAGTGACGTCACAGATCTGCACTGTCACAAGCTGGGCGTTCTGAAGAGAAGAGGATGTTACTTCTCTTCACAGCGCCCAGCTAGTAAAAGTATTAAAAACGCCCCGATGTACGCACCTAATACACGCCCACTTGGACTTTTACTTTTAAACACACCCACTTGGACTTTTGCAAGCCTCATTTGCATAATTACAAAAATGGTCATAACTTGGCCAAAAATGCTCGTTTTTTAAAAATAAAAACGTTACTGTAATCTACATTGCAGCGCCTATCTGCTGCAATAGCAGATAGGGGTTGCAAAATCTGGTGACAGAGCCTCTTTAAGGCTCAGAGCCCATTTTTCAAATCTGACATATTTCATTTTATGTGGTAATAACGTCGGAATGCTTAAACCTACCCAAGCGATTCTGAGATTGTTTTCTCGTGACACATTGGGCTTCATGTTCGTGGTAAAATTTGGTCGATATATTCAGTGTTTTATTGGTGAAAAATTTCAAAATTTATAGAAAATTTTGAAAAAATAGCATTTTTCAGAATTTAAATGCATCTGCTTGTAAAACAGATGGTTATACCACCCAAAATAGTTACTAGTTCACATTTCCCATATGTCTACTTTAGATTGGCATCGTTTTTTGAACATTCTTTTATTTTTCTTGGACGTTACAAGGCTTAGAACATAAACAGCAATTTCTCCTATTTTTAAGAACATTTCAAAAGCCTTTTTTTAAGGTACCTGTTGAGTTCTGAAGTGGCTTTGAGGGGCCTATGTATTAGAAACCCTGATAAAACACCCCATTTTAAAAACTAGACCCCTCAAAGTATTCAAAACAGCATTTAGAAAGTTTTTTTAACCCTTCAGGCATTTCACAGGAATTAAATCAAAGTGGAGGTGAAATTTGCAAATTTCATTTTTGTTGCTGAATTTCAATTTTATTCATTTTTTTTTCTGTAACACAGAAGGTTTTACCAGAGAAACACTACTAAATATGTATTGTCCAGATTCTGCAGTTTTTAGAAATGTCCCACATGTAGCTCTACTGCGCTCGTGGACTAAAACACAAGCCCTAGAAGCAAAGAAGCACCTAGTGCATTTTGAGTCCTCTTTTTTTATTAGAATATATTTTAGGCAGCATGCCAGGCTTGAAGAGGTGTTGAGGTGCCAAAACAGTGGGAATCCCCCAAAAGTGACCCCATTTTGGAAACTACACCCCTCAAGGAATTCATTTATGGTTGTTGTTACCATTTTGACTGCACAGTTTTTTCACAGCACGTATTTGAATTGGGCTGTGAAATGAAAAAAATGTCATTTTTTCCAATAAAATTTCATTTGTGATCAAAATTTCTTATTTTCACAGGGAACAAAATACCCAATTTTGTTGCCCAATTTGTCCTTAGTGCGGCAATACCCCATTTGTGGCGATAAACTGCCGTTTGGGCTCATGGGAGGGCTCAGAAGGAAAGAAGCGCTATGTGTTTGTTGGAGTCCAGATTTTGCTGGATTGGTTTTCGGGTGCCATGTCGCATTTGCAGAGCCTCAGAGGTATCAAAGCAATGGAAACCCGCCAGAAGTGACCCCATTTTGGAAACTACACCCCTCAAGGAATTAATTTATGGTTGCTGTTAGCATTTTGACTGCACAGTTTTTTCACAGCACCTATTTCAATTGGGCTGTGACATTAAAAAAAATGAAATTTTTTCCAAAAAGATGTAATTTTTTATCAAAATTTCTTATTTTCACAGGGAACAAAATACTCCATTTTGTTGCCCAATTTCTCCTGAGTGCAGCAATACCCCATATGTGGTGATAAACTGCCGTTTGGGCTCATGGGAGGCCTCAGAAAGGAAGGAGCGCTGTGTGTTCTTTGGAGTGCAGATTTTGCTGGTTTGGTTTTCGGGTGCCATGTCGCATTTGCAGAGCCCCAGAGGTATCAAAGCAATGGAAACCCACCAGAAGTGACCCCATTTTGGAAACTACACCCCTCAAGGAATTCATTTATGGGTAATGTGACCATTTAGACCCCATAGTTTCTTCACAGAACTTATTTGAATTGGGCTGGGAATGAAAAAAATATATTTTTTTTCCAATAATATGTCATTTTAGCGCAAAGATTCTTATTTTCACAAGAAATAAAATACTCCATTTTGTTGCCCAATTTGTCCTGAGTGCGGCAATACCCCATTTGTGGTGATAAACTGCCGTTTGGACCTATGGGAGGGCTCAGAAGGAAAGGATCACCATTTGGCCTACTGGGGATTTTCTAGTGCGAAGTCATGTATGCAGAAGTCCCTGAGGTACCAGAACAGGTGAAACCCCCAAGATGTGACCCCGTTTTAAAAACAACACCCTTAGGGCATTCATCTAGAGGTGTAGTGAGCATTTTGACGGGAGACCTACACCCCATAAACTGTAATGTGGGTTCTCCCGGGTACGGCAATACCCTACATGTGGCTGTTATCAGCTGCCCGGGCACATAGCAGGGCTCAGAGGGGAAAGACGAGGGGGGATAAGCTGTGTGGAGTGCATCAGGGTAAGTATAATTGGGGTAAATTATAAACCAAGGGATGTATGATAAATTTTAAAACACTTTCATTCAGAGCTCTGGTTATTCGGGACACGTGTCACATTGATATATTGTGTCATCCCCTATAGCAGACTTTGCACCTCTTTTGACTTTTTCCCTTCTTGCCAGTTTGGGGAACTTCTCCTGGAAAGTGTTGCCGCCCTGGTACGATGCGTGTGGCCTCGCTTCCAGAAGTACTGGGTGCCCCCCCTTCTTGGTCCCTAAAGATTAGGTTCTTGATAATCACCTCTTGAAATTCCAGGAAAGTTCCCGTCTGGCCTGCACATCGATGTAGCACGTACGCAATGTACAATGCCATCTGTATGATGTGCCCGGCCAGCTTCTTATACCACACCGCATGGCGCTGTAGGGCTTCAGGATTTGATCTGACAAGTCCATCCCTCCCATGTACCTATTGTAGTCCAGGATGCAGTCTGGTTTGGGGGTGGCCTTTCCTTCATATATCCTAAACCTGTAGGTATACCCTGATGCACTCTCGCACAGCTTAGACATCTTCACGCCATACCTTGCCCTCTTACCCGGCAGGTACTCGCGGAATTGAACCCTCCCTTTAAAATGTACCAGGGACTCATCAATAGAAATACACTTCTCTGGGGTGTATGCGTTGGAAAACCGGGCTCTGAAACGGTCTAATAGGGGTCTCCGTTTATACAAACGGTCAAAACTGGGGTCATCTCGGGGTGGGCAATGCTCATTATCAGTATAATGTAAGAAGCAACGTTTTGCCTCATTTATTTATTTTTTTAGGTTACAGTTCAGTTCTGAAGTTGCTTTGAGGGGCCCATATATTAGAAACCCCTATCAAACATCCCATTTTAGAAACTAGACCCCTCAAAGTATTCACAACAGCATTTAGAAAGTTTATGAACCCTTTAGGTGTTTCACAGAAATTTAGAGCAAAGTAGAGGTGAAGTTTAAAAAATTTTTTTGTCAGAAAATCCTCTTTATTCCATTTTTTTTACAACACAATTGGATTTACAAGAGAAACGCAACTTAATACGTATTGCCCAGATTCTGCAGTTTTGAGAAATATCCCACATGTGGCCCTAGTGCGGTAATGGACTGAAGCACCGGCCTCCGAAGCAAAGGAGCACCTAGTGGATTTTGAGCCCTCTTTTTTATTAGGCACCATGTCCGGTTTGAAGAGGTCTTGTGGTGCCAAAACATTGGGAACCCCCCAAAAGTGGAAACTAGACCCCTTGAGGAATCCATTACAGTTTTCTTGGGGTGCATGCGGCTTTTTGATCCGTTTTTATTCCATTTTTAGGTGGCGTGGTGACTCAAAAAAGGCAATTCTACTATTGTTTTTTTTTATTCTATTTTTTTTACAGCGTTCACAGTGCGCTATAAATGACATATTCACTTTATTCTGCGGGGCGATACGATTACGGCGATACCAGATGTTTATAGTTTTTTTTTATGTCTTATGGCGTTTGCACAATTAAATAAGTTTTGTAAGAAATCATTCACTTTTTGTGTTACCTTATTCTAAGAGCCAGAACTTTTTTATTTTTTAATCAATAAAGCCGTGCGAGGACTTATTTTTTGCGTAACGAACTGTAGTTTCGATAAGTACCATTTTTAGGTACATGCGACTTTTTGCTCTTTTTTTATTCCATTTTTTGGGAGGTGAAGTGACCAAACAGTTGTGATTGTGGTACGGTTTATTATTATTTTCTTTTACGGCGTTCACCGTGTGGGATAAATAACGAAATAGTTTTGTAGTTCAGGTCGTTACGGACCCGGCGATACCAATTCTGTATAGTTTATTTGTTTGTTTATATATTTTTATTAATAATAAAGGACTGATAATGGAAAAAGGGGGATTTTTACATTTAATACTTTTAAAACGTTTATTTTCTTATTTTTACACATATTTTTTAAACTTTTTTTTTACTGTATTACTTTGTCCCACTAGGGGACTTGAGGGCAGGAGGCCCTGATCGCTATTCTAATACACTGCACTACATGCGTAGTGCAGTGTATTAGAACTGTCAGCTAGTCACTGACAGCAAGCATAGTGGGTCCTGACGTTGTCAGGACCCACTAGGCTTCCATCTATGGCATAGCCGGACGCCATTGTTTGGTGTCCGGTTGCCATAGTCACTATCGCCGGCCGCTATCGTGTAGCAGGCCGGCGATGGCAGCTTAACCCCTAAAAAGCCGCAATCTCTATAGAACGCAGCTTTTAAGGGGTTAATCAGCGGGGACACAGCGATCGGTCCCCGCTGTAGGAGCTGTGACAGCTGCTGAACAAGACAGCAGCTGTCACAGCTCCTGTATGTGTCGGGAGGACGGCCGAAACGGCCGTTACTCCCGAGACGTACTATTAGGTCATGGAGCGCGAACGATACAGCTGCCATGACGTAATAGTACGTCAAGGAGCGGGAAGGGTTTAAAGTTTAAGGGATTCACGGGCTGGGCTAGGTCCCTAACTCCCATAGCTTGTCAGTGGAGGGGGACAGGCACATACAGTGCCGCCTCTCCTATATGTGACTGCCATAAGGGGTCAGGTGGGATGGGGACGTCCACCAATTTTTTTTGCCTCGGCACCTTTACCAACCTTAATCCGGCCCTGCTGCTAAAGCTCTAAATTCTTACAATTGTTTTGTTCTGTAATCTGTCAATGATATGAAATAGTAGATTTTAAAATCCTTCACCTGGTTCTACAACTTGTTTGATTCTTGCATGATGTGTAGCATTTATTGTCACTGGAATGACATGATTTAGGATGCAGTATCCCATAGGAAAGCATTGAAGAGCACTGTGGATGACAGTCAATGGCCCACCTTTACTAATACTGGGGTATCTTATGCCAGTCTAAGTAGGGGAACTAGTTGGAGTGTTTGCAGTAAATTTATTAGAAGACACGCGCCTCTAAATAAATTTGGTTTAATCAAATTTTGTTAGCATTGAAAAAAAATATTCCATCGTAATTGCAATGCAAAGAACGATATGTTACAAGAGGTGTTCATTGTGTAGAAGTTGAATCTCCCAAATACAATATATATGAGTGACAAAAAGACATGAAGCTTTTACTGAAATGGAAACAATCCAAAAGACAAATTAAGACAATAACACCGGAGGAAAAAAGGGTAAATACCCCCATGGGAGACATAAGGGTGCTCTTAATAAAACTGGTACGTTGGCGCAGAAAATATAATATTCCCACTGCTATGAGGAAGCATATATTGGGGTCAAAATGTTTGCTATTTAGGGGTTGTCCGGTTTTTATTTGTATAATTTTTTTACTTCTTTATAGCATAAGAGAACATCGAGTTTTTTTTAATATACATGTATTATAAATTCTGCTCACATACCTTTCATAACCGTGCAATGGCCTCTGTCTTTAAGAAAACTGGTATAGTCCACATATTAGTCCATAGTAATGCATCCATAGGATAACTAATTTGACTAAACATGGCGTCAGTCATGTGACCCACCAGCCTCGCATCATGTCACTACTGCCATTCAGATAATACTACCCAGGTATGTAACAAGTTAATAGTAGATTATTCGTAAGTATTTCTAGCTACAGCAGCATCTCACCATGTCTGCCAGTGTCCGTGTAGGGGCACCTCTTACGTTTTCTCAACACTGTGGGGGGGTTTTCACAGCTAACTTTATTAACAACATGACCACATCTCTTAAGACAGGCAGCCATTTTATACAAGTAATTACATGCGCAGTGAAGTAGTTAATCATTATTCCACCATTAGTCTCATTCACGTAGCCCATGGATGTTTCCCAATACATGTATGTCATTAACCCTATTGCTAACTGAATGCTGTGTGTGTGTGTGTGTGTGTGTGTGTGTGTGTGTGTGTGTGTGTGTGTGTGTGTGTGTAGGGGGGAGTCACATGATGTGTGTGTGTAGGGGGGAGTCACATGATGTGTGTGTGTAGGGGGGAGTCACATGATGTGTTTGTGTGGAGGGGGTCACATGATGTGTTTGTGTGGAGGGGGTCACATGATGTGTTTGTGTGGAGGGGGTCACATGATGTGTTTGTGTGGAGGGGGTCACATGACTAACACCCTGTTTGGTCCTGTGTAATGCATCTTTGAGAGACCAGAATAGGACCAATCTGTGGGCTATGCCATTATACTGTGAATAGACAAGGGCAACTGCACTGGCATAAGAGCAGAGTTTCTAATACATGTATATTAGAAAAGTGTGTGATTTCCTACTCCTATAAATAAACAAATGTAACAAAAAAAATCTGAACAAACTAGAATAAATGTGGTCTATACTACATCGTGGAGACCACGCCCATTTTTAAAATCACTTTTGAAATTTGACCAGTGATGAGAAAGTTGCAAATTTTACTGCATGTTATTATTTGAATTTTTTTGCACATTTGGGCCAAAAATTGGCATGTACTGCTTAGTAAATATGGGGCAATGTGTTAATGAGGCTGAAACTGAAAGGGTTGCTTCACAATACAACCATTTTCAGTGGCTTTACTTACTGTCCCTCACAGTTTCCAAGTTAGGAGGAAAACTAACCTGACTCAAATTACACTGCTTTTTGGTGCTGTTTTTGACACGGAAACCACACCAAAAAACGTACGAAATCGACATTGATTTCCTGCGAGCAGATCAAAAATGCTGACTGGAAAATAAAAGCAACATGCTCTTTCTTCCCGCTTTTCCATCTCTGACCTGCCACTGATATCAATGGGAGGCAGAAAGTCTGGTTTCTGCTGCAAAAAAATGCGGAAAAGAAAGCGCAGGCAGGTCAAAATCTGCCTCAAAATCCTGAAGGAAATTTGAGGCAGATTTTTCTGCCTGCAAACAACTCCGTGTGAACTAGGCCTTAAGTTGGATCATTTGTTAGAATTGTTTGTCAGCCTAGTGGCAGCCATCATTCGGCACAAGACCTGTCAAAGGTAGTCGCGTACCTACGATAGGGGCAGACCGTATAACTGCTGTAGTCATAGTGCTTGCCTGCAGCTGCCACTAGGGGAGTTCACTTCAAAGAATAGCTATATACATGAATATGCAATGAACCTACCTCAATAGTGGCTGCAAGCCATAACTAATGGCCTGTTCACATCAGCGTTCGGTTTCCGATGATGGATTCCGTTAGACCTATCCGTCGGAGGAACCCATCAACGGAAAGGCAAACGGAAACCATAGCTTCCGTTTGCATTACCATTGATTTCAATGGTAATACTTCTGTTGCAAATGGTTTCCGTTGGTCTCCGTTCTGTAAGGTTTCTGTTTTTTTGGCGGAAAAAATATCACAGTCAACTATGCTATTGATTCTGCTAAGAAAATGGAAACCTTACGGAACGGAAACAAACAGAAGCCAGTTGCAACAGAAGCATTACCGTTGAAATCAATGGTAGTGTAGACGGAAGCTATGGTTTCCGTTGGTGGGTTCCTCCAACGGAAAAGTCAAAGGAACCCATCATCGGAAACTTAACCTTGATATGAACAGGCCCTTAACTATGACTGTGTGAAAGAGAGCAGGGTATTTAGAGCACTATGTGCGAGTTCCAACCCCTATGAAGATATGTTACAAATTCTCGTTGGACAGTAGGAAGTAAGTTCTCGTAGAGGGTGAGGCCCATTCTGCGATGCGTGAATAATGAGGTGTTATACAGTAAAGGGAGGATATTCCATTTGTTCATTTATGCTGCTGTACATGTGTTCTACGTTATAATTCGTTTGGGGTATTGCAACCTCTTTCCACAAAGTCCTTGTTTGTTTTTTTGTAGAATGCTACTGAAATAAATAAATAACAGTTCAGTATTATGCTTTCTTCTGTCCCGTAGGTTAAGCTGCCCTTTCCAATTGATCAAATCACAGATCTTCCACGCAATGATTTCCAGATGATGATAAAAATGCACAAGCTGACCTCAGAACAGTTGGAATTCATTCATGACATTCGGCGGCGAAGCAAAAACAGAATAGCTGCACAACGCTGTCGCAAGAGGAAACTTGACTGTATACAGAATTTAGAATGTGAAATACATAAGCTGGTGAGTAGCCCATGCCACCGTTGTTGAGTAACAATGGTGAGAGAATAGTTTATACCATACATTTAGGGGGAATATAAGCATTTATGTACAGATATACAGTAGGTTGTCATTGAAAAAATAAATCCCTTTTCTAAAACTGGTTTACAGAAGAGTGCTTTGGGTGATGTAAATCTGGGACAGATAAGGACCCATAAACAATAACCTTTCATTGTTCTATTTCTTATAGCACCTCTAGTCATGTCCAAAAAAAATTTTTCTTCGCTTGAGAAAACGGCTCAGCTGTGTAGCATGTACATAAAAAAGTCTCACAATGTACGTATGCGGATGAAACATATGCTTTCATACATTTTTTATACACTTGTAAACCTGAAAATGTTGCAAAATATTTAATGCAATAAAGAACTTTAAAGGAATTTTGTAAAACTCACTTTTAACTAATTTTGCAATATGCTTTATACTGTTGAGTGGGCAGTGATTGTTTATTCACTAAGATGAAGAGAATCCACGTCTTTATTTTTATTCAACTATTATTTGTAATGTCATGTTTTGGCACTTCTTGCATCACTTCATGTCCAGGTATCCTCTCATTAATATGACTTACTGGGGAAGATTTGCTAATACTGTCTGAGATTTAGACAGTGCAATCTTAGACAAGACAGGAGAAAAGTGCCATGTATCAAAGTGGTGCATGCTGCATGATAAATTTAGTGCATCTAGCTAGACACATCTCTTTCGTATACCACCTCTTGGTTGGCTTTGTTTACACCAGTTTTTTTCGCCAAAATGTTGGCACACAGTGTTGCATTTTAAACCATGTCCTTTTCTACTAGACCACAACCCCTATTCTGCTAAAGCATGCCTCCTTGTCTAGCTTGTAGGAAAAGTGTGTCTAAAACAGCTAATAAATGTGGCATGCAGAATTCTGGCTCCTTTTCAGCCAGAATTCTGGCATATTTTAACTGGTTAAATATATAGTAGTCCTTGGCTCTTTACTCAATATGTATTATAATTATACTTGATCAGAGCAGGTGAAAATAAAATTTTGGGTGAAATCCACAACAGCCCAAAATAAATGCAAACAAATGTGTTGATTTTTACCACCCATACGGCCATTTAGAAAAGCAGTTCAACAGTCCAATTGTCTTTTCGGAGGGTACACTTTCCCCCAGCCTGTATGCAAAAAGTTAGTTCCAAGTCCTCCTTGTGTGCTCTCAGGTGTTGTTCACCTCGTAGTTCCATGAGGGATACGGTAGTCTCTCGATCCAGATTCTCCTAATCAGTCGCCAACTTCACTTCACGCTTTTTATTACATACTTACAGGATAAATTAACATAAAAACATATCACGAGCAATATCATGCGGCACCCCAAACTCTCTAGCTCAACCCTGGGTTTCGCCATTCCGACTTACTCTGGGGCATCCCGATCCTTTAATTATGTAATAAAAAGCGTGAAGTGATCCTAAAGGTGTTGCATCTGTTCTGTTTTTCTCTATTTGGAGATATAGGTTGGCAAACAATTAGGAGAATCTGGATTGAGAGACTACCGTATCCCTCGTGGAACTAGAAGGTGAACAACACCTGAGAGCACACAAGGAGGACTTGGAACTATCTTTTTGCACACCGGCTGGGGGAAAGTGTACCCTCCAAAAGTAGCGTTGGACTGTTGAACTACTTTTCTAAATGGCCGTCTGAGTGGTATTTTAACTGGTTACCAACCCAGGACGAGAATACTCGTCCTGAGCGGCGTTTTTTTTTTTTTTGCACATTAGGACAAGTATTCGTGTCCCGGTGTGGCAGCCAGAGTCCGCGCCCCATGATGAGTGTGGCAATGGATGCAACAGCTGTAATACACAGCCCCGCTCTAATTACGAAGAGAAGCCTCTTCTCTCCGTCGTTAACCCCTTGAATGCCGCGATCAAAGCTGATTGCGGAATTCAAAGCAATAGTGAGAAGGGGGACTCCCCTTTGATCGCGTCACAGGAAATCCCTGTGACGTGATCGATGGTAATACTTGTTATGGGCAGACAGCCCAGGGTCCATTGAAGGACCCCAGGGCTGTCTGACCATATTCCTTGCTGTTAGGGCATACTTAGGTATGTCCTAACAACTGCCTGTGTACAATCAGTACACAAACTAATATAGATACATGCCAGTACATTAAAGTTAAAAAATCAAAATGAAAACTCCCCCTATGGGATTAACCCCTTAATTACCAGCCTATTTTAGGCCTTAATGACCAAGCTATTTTTTAAGTTTTTCCATCATCTCATTCAAAGAGGTATAACTTTTTTTATTTTTGCGTTGACATAGCTGTATAGGGTCTTGTTTTTGCGGGACAAGTTGTATTTTTTAATAGCACCATTTTGGGGTACTTAGAATTTATTGATCAACTTTATTCATTTTTTGGCGGGGGGGGGGATAGAAAAAAACCAAACAATTTTGCCACACTTTTTTGCATCCTAAATGTACGCAATTTACCGTGTGGTATAAATAACACAATAACTTTATTTAGCGGGTTGTTACTATTGCAACAATACCAAATTTATATAGATTTTGTATATTTTACTACTTTTACACAGTAAAAACACTTTTTTTTCAAAATTATTTGTTTTTGTGTCTCCATATTTGAAGAGCCATAACTTTTTTATTTTTCCGCCGATGCAGTTGTATGAGGGCTTTTTTTTTGCGGGACGACTTGTAGTTTTTATTTGTACTATTTACCAGTTCCATGCAGAAAAACAGCCCCAAAGCATAATGCTGCCTCCACCATGCTTCACTGTGGGTATGGTGTTCTTTTGGTGATGTGCAGTGTTGGCTTTGCACCAAACATACCTTTTGGAATTATGGCCAAAATGTTCAACCTTCGTCTCATCAGACTACAACACTTTTTCTCACATGCTTTTGGCAGACTTGATGTAGGTCTTTGCAAAACATAGCCGGGCTTGGATGTTTTTCTTTGTTAGAAAAGGCTTCCGTCTTGCCACCCTACCCCACAGCCCAGACATATGAAGAAGACGGGAGATTGTTGTCACATGCACTACACAACCAGTACCTGCCAAAAAGTCCTGCAGCTCCTCTAATGTTGCTGTAGGCCTCTTGGTAGCCTCCCGGACCAATTTTCAGCTTGTCTTTTCATCAAGGCTTTGAGGGATGTCCAGTTCTTGTCAATGTTGTGCCAAATGTTATGCACATCTTGATGACCGTCTTCATTTGTTCCATGGTATATCTAATGCCTTGGAAATTCTTTGGTACCCTTCTCCTGACTGATGCCTTTCAACGATCAGATTCCTTTGTTCTCTTGTAAGCTCTTTATGGACCATGTCTTTTGCTGTCCCATGCAACAAAGAAAATTTCAGGAAAATCCTAATAGAACAGCTGAGATTTATATGAGGTTTCTCAGAATCACTTTAAATAATGGCAACTGTGTACTGACTACTATTTAACATGAGTTCAAGCTTATACAACCACATTATTGCAGTTTAGTTATTTTTATTTTTCCCCTCTAAATTATTTCAGTTTGTTTTTCAATGGAATTGTACAGATTATGGGTCACATTAAAGGTGGAAAAAGTTCTGAAATTATTCATCTTGCACTGATTTTTTGACATGACAAAAATCTGGCATTTTAACAGGGGTATGTGGACTTTATATATCCACTGTAGAACCTATTTAGTGGTTTATATAAGCTGAAAAAAACGACATTAATATATTTGGGATGTTGCATTAAATGTTATTAAAGGGGTTTAATGGCATTGTCAGCTTTGAACAATCACTACTTGTTAGAAGGGTGCGTTTACTTTAAGGCTTATCACAAAGTATCCCCCTGTTGTGCCTGCGATCATTTTTTTTTTAAAACTCGTTTTATTAAAAGTAACTGTCAGAGTCAAACCATCACATACATCAGGATAACATTATACACTCAATAATACATATGTCAGAAGAATCAATACATACAAAGGGAATACTCGCAGGTACCCATGATGTTAGACCGTGGTTCGCAGACCACATATACATAATACAGATTGATCAAATCATTCTAACAAAACTTTTAATCCAGTACATCACGAAAGTAGGAATACGCCCCCAGTTCGATATTCTGCAATAACGCACCCATCATCTCGTACGACATAAAACAAAGCACCTGGAAGTGTCCTCCTCCCGACTCCTTTACCCGCTCCCACCCCCAGCTTGAATCAGAGCAGCTGATAGCCCTTGGACTGTACAGTGAGTGAGATTCGATGAGCACCAACCATTCCAGATCAGATCAAATTTAGCCGGTTTCCCCCTGTGTTTATACACTATTTTCTCAAATGGAAGTATGTCATTGACCAATTTACGCCATTGCGCTACTGTCGGGGCCCTATCCGCCATCCATCTCATGGCCACCGCCTTCCTTGCCATGCATAGTGTTTCTCTTATGAAAGTCCTCTCATATATTGACCATTGCTCCTCATTGAGCAGTCCCAGCAAACACACCTCCGGCCTGCAAGGTATCGTCCTCCCCAGCACTGCCGTCAATAATGCAACCACCTCCTCCCAAAAGCTAAGAATCCAGTGACAACCCCACATTAGGTGAATAAAATCAGCCCGCATCTCTCCACACCTATGACATTGTGAGGACACCATTCTTCCCATACGATGTAATCTTACGGGCGTCAAATAACATTGGTGGATGATGAACAGCTGCACTAGTTTATTGTTTGCCGCTGGTGAAACCAGCAAGTGGGAACCCTGAGCCTCCCTCCATTGCTCCGCTGTGAGTTGTGGAATTAGTGCACGCCACCTATCTTCAGCCACCAGGGGCTCCATTCGCATTTTAGCCTCCAGTAGAAAATAATAAATTTAAGAATCGACTCCACGTGTAAACGGCGTGTTCAACCTCACCACCAAATCACAGCTAGAGTACGTCACGGAGTTCAGTGGGAATTGTGCTAATAGAGCGTGATGGAGCTGTATACAATATAATTAATTCCCCGGTGGTATATTGAATGCTGCCCGAATCTCACTCACCGTCATGACCGACCCTTCTCCCGTTAGCAATTGTGATAGAGCAGCTACCTCTCTAGAGGACCAGTAACGTTTCCCCACCATCCCGTGCAGATGGGAGAAACTCGGATTATCCCACAGCGGACTCTCCGCCACCACCCCCACAAACCCCAGTAGATCTTTAGCCTGTTGCCAGACTCGTCTAGCCAACTTATGCAAGGGTAACAGGGAGCGGTGTCTAAAATCATGCGGTTCCAGTATCAGCCACAGGGTTTTCAAGCCCAACACCTGGGCTAAATGACACTCCGCATTAGTCGTTAGGGGGGGGGGGGAGACCCAAGAAGTCAAGTACCTGAGCTGACCCGCCAAGTAATATAGAAAAACATCCGGTAACGCAGCCCCGGCCTCATCTTTAGGTCTTTGTAGAATCGACAGCTTGAGTTTAGATCTCCCCCCCCCCCCACACACAAACGGCGCGAACAGCAAATTTATTATTTTAAAGAAGCTTTTAGGCACCAACACATCCATGTGCTCCAACACATACAAAAACTTCGGCAATACTATCATCTTTAATAGATTAACGCGTCCTGCCACTGACAAAGGCAGACCTTTCCACACCTGTATTTTATCCCTTAGGTACGTGACCAAGGGCGCTACATTTAACCTGTACGATCTAGAGCTATCCCTAGCAATATTAATCCCCAAGTATTTGAACTCTGGTCTTACTGGCAGTCCGCAGAACTGGGTGCCCCATCCACAGTTATCCTGCCTCAAAGGCATCAGATACGATTTAGACCAATTAATTAGTAACCCGGAATACCTTCCAATAACGTTAATGAGGGATATGGCCCTAGGAAGGGTGGCATTGGGGTTCGCCATAAACAACGCCATGTCATCCGCATATAACCCTATCCGTTCCTCTCTGTCCCCTATTCTAATTCCCATATATGCGGGATCCCTCCTGATGTTAAGAGCCAGTGGTTCAATGGCCAATGCGAAAAGAAGTGGCGAAAGTGGGCACCCCTGCCTCGTGCCCCTATGGAGGCCAAAGGAAGGGGACAGGGCCCCATTCACCAACACCTGCGCTCGTGGAGATTTATACAAGGAGACCCAATTAATGAATCAATCCCCAAACCCAAATCTTCGCAGCACTGCCAGCAGATATGCCCATTCTACCGAGTCAAATGCCTTTGCCGCATCCAGAGATGCCACAGCCCAGTCCTGCTGCTCCTCCCATCCAATCTGCGTCACCACCTGTACCCGTCTAATATTCTCTGAGGTGGACTTGCCGGATATAAAGCCACACTGGTCTGAATGGATGATCTCCTTTATCACATTACATAGCCTATTAGCTAGCATCTTAGTCAAGATTTTGTAATCCACTGTCAGCAGCGAGATCGGTCTATAGGACCCACATTCATCTGGATTTTTGCCTGGTTTCAGCAGTACAATTATGGTGGCGTCACACATGGATTCCGGAAGAGCAGAGCTCCGATAGCTATGCTCAAACAGGGCCAGCAATTGGGGGGCCAGCAGCTCCCCATACTGTAGATATACCTCAAGGGGGATACCATCCGGCCCTGAGGCTTTCCCCTTAGCCATAGACGCCATCCCCTCCAAAATCTCATCTACCGTAAATGGAGCATCAAGCATTGCCACCCGCTCGGCTGTCAATGTAGGAAACGATATTCCATCCAAATACTTCTCCATCTCATCCATCCTATAATCAACTTTTGAAAAATACAGCTGATCATAAAACTGTGTGAATTGCTCGAGAACATCCCTCGAGGAGGTGTAGGTTCTATCGCCAGGCCCCACTATACCCATCACCGGGGGGGATCTAGAACTGTTCCGCACCATATGAGCAAGAATTTTACCCGATTGATTGCCCAATTCAAAATGAGATTGTTTGCTAAAGAATAGACTACGCGAAGTCTTATCCCTCAAGACCTGTAGATACTGTCTACCCAAATCCAGCCAGGCATTCCGGTTAGCTGGTGTGGGATCCTGAACAAATGCCCCTTCCGCCTGTGAACATTGAAATGCTAAGTCCTCCTCCTGGAGGGCGGAAGCTCGTTTTACATAGGATATGGAGGATCGGAGACATCCCCTCAAATAGGCCTTGAGAGTATCCCACACCAGCGACCGATTTCCCATCTGAGCATGTGCTTCTATAAATATTGATAGCTGATCCGGTATACGATCGTTTTGTTGAATGAGCTGAAGCCAAAACGGGTGTATTTTACCAATACCCCTTCTGCCTGCCTGTGGCCTTTTCAATGTTAGTAAAATCGGGCTGTGATCCGAGATCCCCCTCGGTAAATGATCCACAGAGTCTACCTCCTGGAAAACCGCAGGCGATCCAAATATATAATCAATTCTGGACAGCGCATTGTATTGTGGGGTGTGGCATGTGTACTCTCTGATCCCTCTGTGTGTCGCTCTCCACAGATCAATCCATCCCATTTCCTTTACAAGGAGACTTAACTGAGAGGGGCTTCCCGGACCTCTACTCCCATTCCCCTGAAATCTATCTATACCAGGGTCCATAGCCAAGTTGAGATCCCCCATCATAATCACCCGGGCCCCCGGATATGCTGTCACAAATCGGACGGCTTCCTGGATTATTGCCAGTGAAGCTGGTGGAGGATTATACACCCCCAAGATCACATATGGACATTCATCAAGAACCGCATGTAGGAAAATGTACCGCCCCTCAGGGTCCATGTTGGATTGTAGCAATTTCCAACGGAGCTCCACATTCACTAAGATGGCCACCCCTCTAAAGTACGAGGTGTGTGATGCATGTCCCACCCACTGCACCCAGGGCTTACTCAAACTCCTCACAGTATCAGGTGTCATGTGTGTTTCCTGTAGACACGTTAAATGTGGACGCTGTCTCCGCACAGCAGCGAATATCATATGCCTCTTTTCAGGAGACCCCATTCCCCGGACATTCCAGGACATTAACCGTAATCCTGCCATTTCGTACTGTTAACACATAGTGGAGCACCGTAGCCCAGAAGCCTACCCACCAGCCCCTGAGTGACAATTGTCCCGACCCCGTCTGCAGTCCCCTCTATGTCTCGTAGGTGTACAATATTTATGCCAATTTCTGCGGTAATGTGAGTTGACTCAGTATCCTTCATAACAACATCAAGAACAGACATTGCTCAACAGGAGCAAACCTTTGTAGCCAATACTCTAGGGGGTAGTTTCTACGGCTAGCGTATTTCTGCCGCAAATACACTATCTGTATAGGTATAGCGTTTCTCCCGACCAGCATCCCATCCACCAGATATTATAAAACATTTTAAAACCTGACTCGTATTAACGGTTCCCCATCTCTCTTATTCAGAACACATAAGGAAGAGATTATGAGGACTAAACTGCCCAACTTATAACACGGACCTCAGGCCCCCCATAGCAGGTTGCAGATAACATGTTACAACATCACATCATTATCTTATAAGGATACTTTCAACTGGAACTTTTGTACTACATGCAATATGGGGTATCCATGAGTTCCATATATCGGCAATGACCTCCCAGCCTGCACAGCCACAGCAATCGGCGTCGAGGAGATCGCCTATGCTTGCTCGTAAGCCATTCTTGCGCCTCAGTTGGATCCGTAAAAAATATGGCTCTATCTCCATTCACAACCCGCAATCTAGCCGGATAGGCCATCGAATATGGAATCTGCAGGTCCCGGAGTCGGCGCTTGATAGGGACATATGACGCCCTCTGTCGCTGCAAATCAGGAGAAAAATCCGGATATATGGACACAGAGGCATTTTCAAATCGATATCCGCCGGCCTTCCGAGCTTCCAGCAGAACCGTGTCCCGATCTTTGCAATTCAACATCCGAGCAAGCAGTGGTCTTGGGGGAGCACCCGGAACTGGTGACCGTGCTGGAACCCTGTGCGCCCTTTCAACCGCATACGCCAACGAGAAGGAGGCAGCTGGAAAGATCTCCTTCAGCCATTTTTCCACGAATTCTCCAGGCCTCTGCCCTCTCCGGCAATCCCACAATGCGGAGATTATTGCGGCGCGATCTATTTTCTAAATCGTCGGCTTTCTGGCGCCACAGTTCAACTTTACGGTGCAGATCTTGAATAGCCGCCGGCATGTTGGCAGTAAGGTCTTCCAAGGTTGAAATCCTGCCCTCCGTCTCCGTGACTCTCTCCCGCACATTTTGCAGATCCTGCCTCAATAGGCCCACGTCCACTCTCACCTCATCGATCTTAGCCGTTAGTGTCGTACGTGTCTCGAGGATGGCTGTCAGCAGCTTATCCGATGCCTCCTGCAGCGTGATTCCTGCATCCTGTTCCGAGGGAGCAGGGGTGGATGTCCCAGCCACAGCCGCGGCCTGCGCAGAAGAACTCCCGCTGGCGCCATCTTGGATCACCACGCGGGCATATGATTTCAGCTTTTCCGCCGCGTCCATCGCTTTAGGCGGGCTCATCTTTTTCCTGGAAGATGTCCTTCCCTTCCGACGCAGCTGGTAAGGAATTTTGGCTGATTTCAAGGATTACAGCACCGTCAGGAGGATTTTAGACAGGATGCTGGCCCGGAGCTATCGCCACACACGTCCTCTCACATCAGCAGCTGGCCACGCCCCCTGCGATCATTTTTAATCTGTGGGGAAACAGTTCGTATTTATTTTTCCTGCGTTCATATCAATGGGTTGTCTGTTATGAAGGACAGAACAGGTCCTCCAGAGGGAGAAACGAACTTTGTAACCACAAATCGATTCCTAAACCGAGAACCCCCTCTAATAAAGGGGTTTTCCCATGAGAGAATTTATGACATATCCACTGGATATGTCATAAAGGGCAGATAGATGCGGGTCCCACCTCTGGGACCTGCACCTATCTCCGGAATGGGGCCCCCAAAATCCTGTTAAGCCGCTCTGTGTTGTGGCTGAATTAAGTCGAATTCCGACCATGAAAAAGGTTATATTGTCCTGAGTTACAAAAACAGCGTAGCTCGCTGAGCTACCCTGTTTCTGTAAGTCCTATAAAGCTGAATGGTAGTTACGGAAACCGCATAGCTCACATGCTACGCTGCTTCCGTAACTGACACTCACTACTAGCGAGCTACGCTGTATTCGTAACTCTTGACCATATAACCAGGAAGTGGCCTGGGAGTCGGCGAGATCAGACAAAACTAGAATGGGGTTTAGGGGGCCCTGTTCTAGAGATAGGTGTGGATCCAGAAGTGGGACCCGCATCTCTGACATTTTGACATATCCTGTGCATATGTCATAAATGTCTCTCGTGGGAAAACTCCTTTAACCCTAAACTACATCAATGTTTGATTGGTTGGGCTCAGTTCCCTGGAACTTTAACCTGTCAGCAGAATAAAGGTGCTCAGGCACTTTCTGTATACGCAGTCACAACACCGTACATACAGACCTGGCTTGATAGGGACTGAGCTGCAATACGAGGCACAGCCACTCGTACCCGCCAAGCCAGTGTGCCGGTGTAAACAACTAAAGAGATGTGGCACTCACCTGAGCATCGCAGCCCTTTCATTCTGGCCTATCATAAGAAGAGGCCATGAATATTTAAGTCTCGCAAAACCCCTTTAATCATAACAGAATCACTAATTTTCCATTTTGCAGCAATCCAATAAGACAAATGCAATGAATTAAAATCTAAACATTCTACAAGCTGTTGTAAAATAACATGTCATATTACTTTATTAAGAATTCTATCAAAGTACAATCTTGTTGTGAATGATTTCCAGTGCTTAAAACTAGTAGAATATTCGGAGACCAGAATTTAGGAACATTCTGTATTACCACATAGAGTGATTTAGTCACAGCTTAAACGATATGGCAGGACTGCGCAAACTAGAGATGACATCAAAGACTGATACAGCTAAAGGCTTGTTTAAGATCAGTTGCAAACTTACACTGCAACACTCGTGTGGTGAGACGGAGGTTTATGGTAAACTATAAATAGTTAATGTACTTTCTTCTTCCATTAGGTATGTGAAAAAGAAAAGTTGTTAACGGAAAGGAACCAGCTAAAGGCCTGCATGGGAGAGCTACTAGACAACTTCTCTTGCCTATCCCAAGAAGTATGTAGAGATATTCAGAGTCCAGAGCAGATCCAAGCCCTACACAGGTACTGCCCTGTTTTGAGGCCTATGGATCTACCTACAGCTGCTGCATTCAATCCTTTACCAGCAAGGATCGAGCAAAAACTTGTCATGTCCCAGGATGTCGGAGAAAATATGCAGTGCTGCATTGAGCAAGGTCAAGTACAGCTTGGAAACCACTTGGTATCCAACAATATACCAGAGAATTGTATAGCAAGAAGTGTGGAGGGATCGGAGCATGGTAGTTACTCAGAGAGGGAGACTTGTTTGGAACAGAACAGCCAAACAGTAACAGTAGACTTCTGTCAGGAGATGACCGAGAAATGTACAACGGATGAACAACCAAGGAAAGATTTCTCCTAGTGATGTTACAACTGCATGGTCCAACAGAAGTCACCCGTCAGCCTTGGGCTGCCACTGCCTCCAGAACACAATATTGGTGCACACTACAGCAGTCTTAGCAGCAATACTGTTTTATAAGTATTTTACTCCTCTCTGAAAGTTGGAGATCCTTTCACAATGGTGCTATACCTTGCTCAGGCAAGGGACTAGACAGTGACTACACTGTCCTCCTTGTGTTCTATAATATTTGTTAATGTATTCTAATTTCAGATCTTAACAGGGATGGATTTAATACCCACGAGGACCCAACAGCAGCTTATATTCTCAGTGACCCATGTCACAAAATCTCAGGAATTTCCTCAGAATGTTCATTTGTTTTCATTAAAGACCGTTATCAAGGTTTTATAGGTGAACTGTATATAGGTTCTATATCCATATGCAAAAAGTCCACGCATCCCTCGATTTTCACAACCTGAAACTGGAAGTCAGCTCTTCTTTTCTCTTCACATAATATCCAACATTCCTTTTTATGTCATTGATGCCACAGACTGCTTCTTATATATGTTTTCTCAGTCTGACACGATCATTTAGTATTTAGTTATTTATAAACCGCTGTATTGGTACTTTTTTTTTTCGTCCATTATTACACATAAGCTTTTAGCACCACACAGCGCCAGTCTCATTTTCAATTAAGCTTATTTTTATTAGTTTTTTTCTTACAGACTTTGTCCTAGCCACATGCACTGAGTTTTGCTGTTGTGTGTAAATTTAACATGACTACATATGCATTATTTGTTTGTATAACAAAGAAAAAAAAAAGGAAGAAAATACTCAGGATATTAGGATGTAGAAACATTTTCTTGCCAAATATTGCATTTATCATATAGTGTAAAATTTCAACTCAAATTTTCCTCAGTCCCGGCTACTCGAAAACTGTTCTGAAAAATTTAATTTGCTTGATGCCATCTGTGGATTTCTTTAGGTGTTTTTCCCTTTTCAAGAAACATATTAGAAATCAAAATAAGACGGCTAACAAAGGGAGTTTGCTGAAGTCCATCAAACCAATGAAAATCGCTTACCTCATATTAACAGTTCAGGAATTCCAGAACATGTTTTTTTATCATATAAAATGGTTTATATTCGGTTTTTAGTAAGAAACCTATCCTGGCTTCCCTCTGTATTTTCCTTAGTGACACTCCTATATTGGATCTCATGAGGATATGCTATGTTCCTGGTATTTGGAAGACGAAAACGTAGAAACGTTAGAATTGTTGCTATGCAAATGCGACACCAGGCAGCTCTGATTTATATTGAAGTAGGTGTAGACCATGTAGTGCTGCGGCAGTCTTTCAGTTGATAAAGCTTGGTAACTTGTATTGGTTGCCCCATTTCCCCCGCTTTGCCTGTAACATAAAACGACAATGAAATTGCTGATGAGTACATTTATATACACAATTGCAGTTTCTATCTTGAATAAGTGGCGACTTTGTTCTCAAGATGTCTCCCTATATACAGACTAGAGTCATAGAACGTCTTTCCTCCATCTGTACCCCATTTCAGAATAATCCAATTCAAGACAGCCAGAATTGCTTCCACCGCCAGAATTATGAGCGCGCTTGACATGTTGGTTAATGAAAGGTTGCTCGATTGTGGTTCTGTGTTAGCAGAAACATTTCCATAGCTGTGAACTAATTGTCTAAAAATGTATTTCACAATTATTTGATAGTTAGTGAAAACTATGAAGTATTAACTGACCGCCATACGCATAAAATGTGTCATTTTACAATTTTAAAGAGATACTATGAAGAAACATGACTTTAGCTGAGATCACCCCTCCTCTTCATCCCTTTACGGTCTATATTCTAAAATCATACTCCTCATACATTGTATTGATGATATTGAGTGCTGTAACTGTTGTGATAGCAAAGTTTGTTTAGAACAGCATGTCATATTAATCCTATACATGATTTCACCGTGCTCTATATTGAAGCATACCACATTTAGTAGAAGCATTTTCCTACAAATGTATATCCCATCATGTCCGTGACCTTGATCTCCTAAAAGGCATTGTGTTTAGTTTGTTACAAAGCACTCTACCCTGAATGGGCTGCATATGCAAACCTAAAAAACTACTCCGAAGCTTTGCTTGTAGCATTTTCATTTAATTTCAGCTATTTTGTGTCAATTAAATGTGTTCTGCCATCACTTTTGAGCATTTTGGCAATAGCTCTTCCTTTTTCTAAGAAGTCTCGGCTACAGGACAAGGTTACTCATGTAATGTAGCTCCTCTTGACATGCTGAATGGCTGAGAGGGCTCAGAGGCAGGATAGACATACATACATTTTTAGACTCTTGATGCACATGTTGGAAGACAGTTTAATGGCATAAGTAAGATGGCTGAACTTGAGGTGTCCAAGTGACATGGTTCCCATTCGTTGCAACATTTACACCATGCTTGCCTAGAGATTACAATGAAAATTGATGTATGTGCTTTATCCATGTTTCTGAGCATCAGACATAATAGAAACTGCCATTGAAATTACCGTCAAGTACACTTTTTGTTCTTTGGACAATATGACAACCAAAGTTGTTTGGCACAAATGGTCAGGTTTTGGATATAGTTCAGATTGGCTACCTACACAGTCTCAGTGGTTGCAAAGTATGAATTAGTGGAAAAAATGTCCAGCACCAGAGGTTCTCGTAAACTTTTTTATTTTTTTAAATTTAGGTCTTGCATAAAATGCAAGACAAACTTTGCGTATTAGTTTCAAGGAACACTGAACCTTAGTCATAGCCTAAGGTAATGCGCCTTGAATTTCCGATGCTGGATATTTTTCACTTTTTTTTTATTTGCCCTCTTGTGTGGCTGTGTTTTCCGGGCATCGAGACTACATGAGGGAATAAGCTGGTTGGCGCTTGTTGTTAAGAAGGATGACATAAACATGCATGTCTGTGTTGTATTTTCCAACTTATTACACTTGGCTATAGTTTGCTAGAAATCCATGTTGAAGACTTAGTGACTACTTAATCATCAAGTTGGTAGTTATAGGAAATTGTTCTATAAGCTATGAATTTAAAAATAAACTTTTGGGCAAGCAAACAGGACAAGAAGTGTCAAATCCCACATATGATATATTAAAGTCAAATCTAAAAATGTGTTTTTTATGTATTCTAGATTATAATGTGTAATTCTCACTCATTGTGCAGTATTTGTGGTGTACAATATCTTGCCCTTGAAATTGTGTATGTGTGGTATTATACCGGTGTTTTATTTTCGTCCCGGAAGTTCATTTATATTAGCTACTCTCTGAAATATAGAGATGACAAGTATCAACAAAGTGGCAACAGAGAAAGAAATGTTGTTCCTGTTAAGATACCCTCGCAATTTCTTGCCGTTTTGCGAATATCTGACATTGGCGTCTGATTGAATCCTATTCTAGGTAATTTTTTATTTATTTGTTTCGTACATAATTTATTGGGATTCCAATACACATTATGTTTATATATTGTACTTGTACAAAGGTTATTTTCTGCACAGTAACTAACACTTAACTGAAGATTAAGTGGTGTGGCTGGATAGCAGATGCCCGCAATATACGTAATTAAGCTTGCCAGTGTTTTGACTTTTTTCTTGTTTGTATTTATTTATAGGAAACTTGTAATTCTTTGTGTTCACGCCTTCATGTTCTCTGTTGCTACAATTTTTATTTTATGTTCTACTTTAATACATGATCTTAATCTAACCTACCTAAATACTGCAGGTACATGTTCTCATTTTGGTTAGCCATATTCTAACAACTCTGTTTTTAAATGTTACAGTACTTCTTATTTTTATTTAATCTACAATAATTATCTGATTTTCTATACAATTTCTCTTGCTTTTACTCAGTTGGGATTAGTATATCGAAATAGCAAGATCACAACTCCTTTCATTAAATTTTTATTTGAAAAAAATTACTATTTTTTAACTCTTTTCTCTGAAACGCATATTTATACCGACACCCTAGTTTAAAATGATTATTATTTCTGTATACCCTATGTCTTTTGTACTGTAGTGTGTATCAATGGTATCTGCTGTATTATGGTCTATGTACTAGTGACATTGCATCTGCTACCCATGTTATAGCAATTGCTATCAGCTCCAAGATCCATGGGGGCACAGCTGCTAATCTTATATACTGTATGGCCTGCTTGTTTTCACTCTTTAGTTATGGATTCAGATGCCATTTATGTTGTACACTCTTTTTGTAGCTCCCAGAGAGACAGAAAGTGCTTGTAAGACAGTTGTATTTGGTTTGTTCTATTAGAGGTAAGGACAGATGAGGCAGTTCTATCTCAGATCTTGTATTGGAGCGCAGGAACATTAAGCTATCCAAGTACAGTATTATGTACTCCAATAGAAAACCATTAGGGTAGGGATGTTTATTACTTCTGCTTAATATAAATGAGCGTAAACGATTTCTCATAAAGAACTACTTATTGAGAGCCAGTACATTAGTTGTGCATACATTTTCTGATGTATAATAAAAGCACATAAATGTAACTCCACTATAGTAATTGTAAATTTAACTTACAAAGAGTATTGCTTGATAACAGAATGAAAGAACAATGCAGATATATATTGAAATGACTTAAATGTTGAGTCAGTGTTCTGATGGGACAATTTAAAAAAAAACAAAACAGTGGAAGTGAATTTATTAAGTTACACTCAGTTTTTAACTGTTTAACGGTTTCTATTAAAAGACTTGATCTAGTTATACAGTTCTTTTTAATATATACAGTAATATGTTGTATCTACAAATATGATAAAAACAGCATAAAAACTATAAGCCATATTAGACTTTTCAAGGTTACACACCACTCAAGTGTGTTGCTGAGTAAAAAGAGGTCTAGTCAGCTGTACTATCAACTTGCATCGTAATATATGTTTTTTAATGTTAAAGGGGTTGTCCACTACCGGACAACTGATCACCTATCCACCGGATAGGTCATCAGTATATCATCGGTGCTGGTCTGACACTCAGATCCCACACCGATCAGCTGTTTTGGCTGCCTGCGGACACCGGATGGCATTGCACAGTATGCAATTTACGGAGCTGGAAGCAGTTGGCTCTGTACATTGGATTGCGGCCGTGCTACTGAACTGCAGCTCTGCTCCTATTCACCTGAATAGGAGTAGAGCTGCAGTACTGCAGCTTGGCTGCTATTCTGTGGCCGGAGCCAACTGCTTCCGGCAAGGACGTCTGATGCCCAGAGAAGCTGATCAGTGCAGGATCCGGGTATCGGACCCAGCACTTATGATCTACTGATGACCTATCCGGTAGATAGGTCATTAGCTGTCCGGTAGTGGAAAACCCCTTTAAGTTTAAATTTTATCAGTACAAACAATATCACCATCGTTTTGTATCCGGTAACTAATGTCCTGCTGCTGCTAAAACAAAGTTAAAGCTGTAGTTTGCTATATACACACAGTTCAATTGAATAACATCCCTTTGCAAAATCTATGATAATCGCTATTCTTGCATCCCCCTTCAGTGTACTCTGTTGGGTGTGTAAGTTTAGGTTGCCTGGCAACCAGCTAACTTCTTCTTGGTGACCACTCTTTTAGCACTTGTACCTATATGGACAGAAGTGGTCTCCACATGCTACATGGGCTTGTTTTAGGAAGCCCCACGCAACAACATTAAGAATGGAAAAATAATGCACAAAATCATGCAGCTTCAGGATAAACACAGGCAAGAAAAGGGCATACATGTGCTATCCTATAGCATAGAGATAGTCTTTACCAGGTATTAATACATTAACCTATTTGAAACATTAAAGAAGCTTATTAAATACTCTCCATGGCCATTGGCTATGCTTGATCAGGGTTATTACTGGAAGGCAGTTTATATGAATTGGTTTTCTTGCAGCAGTATGTACAGCATAAACAGAGCCCTCATTTCACAAGAAATAGTCATTATATAGCATGTTTTCATGGCCAAGTATATGTATAATTGCCAAATTTGTAATATAAAGAGCTGGGTGACCTTGAATCGCCTTAAGATTTTGGGCAGCATTTTAGTATTTTGATGGGCATTACTTATTATTGTATTATTGCTAGTTATTTCCTTTACTATTTTTTCTTTATTGTTTGTTAAGTTGTTACCAGAAATTTCCTCCATGTAAACCTCTTTTCTTCACAGTTTAACATAGAGAAGTATTTTATGCTTTTGTTTCGTTTTGGTTAAATATTTCTGGTAGACAGTATATGTGATTTCATTAGAATTCAATGACTATGGGAAGTACGAAAAATACATTTCTGAAATTTAAAGTGAGATTTTCCACCATACTATTTTATGACTCATTGGTAGAATAGGTCATACACCATTAATCCAATGGCTTTAATCCAACCAATATGGAAACTACCAAGTACTATCATTTTAATGGGGTGAGAACCCTTTACTTATACAATGAATAGGTCATAAAACATGATGGGCAAACCCGTTTAATCTTGTTTTTTGTAATCCCCTTTTTACATTTCTAAAAAGAAACCTACTAACTACAAATATGCTATATGCCCAATTTACCCTTGGTCTTGTAAAAGTTTTTAAGATAAAACTTTGGCACTGAGTTTTGCTAAAAATGTGTGAATTTCCAGCATCAGCCATCAAGGGGAAATTGTAGAAAATGAATTAAAGAAAGTGTGATGTGTGTTGAAAGATATCTACCCTGACATTTATAATTTATCTTTATCTTCCATAGTGGAGCAGTGGAGAATTCTACAATCTTTATATATGCACTTCTTGTTGTGTAACAACTTGAATTGAAAATGAAAAATTTAAAATTTCATATGCAGCACATTTTCATATGCAGTATTTACTCTATAGACTAAAAGGGAAGAACAAGACATTCCCTAATAATTTTAATTGATGCTAATCTTCTGACAATATCATCACTCCATAAAAACTCTTCAAATCTGGTTGGGTCTCATCTTATTAACTTACTATTAAATGTGGCAATATTTAACACCCATTCTGTGCTCAGAATGAATTGCAGAAAACACGTGTTTTAAGTGATTTATTTATTTAAGCTGAACTCCGATAACTGAATTTATATATTCTATACAGAATCTAAAAAACAACTAATTAGGTTTACCTTATGAACATGTATTTTATGCCGTTAACTTTATCAAAGTCATTTTGGAACAATTATGCTTAACCGCTAAGCACTTTAAAAATATTTATTGATTGGTGAGAGGATACACCTATAATAAAGCACTTAAATGTAAGAAAATTGCAATTAATCAGTGATTTCTCCCATCATACAGGAGGATAAAAATATAAACCATCATATCTTTTGAGTTCCCATTTTATATTTATAATATAATATTCTGTGAAAATGGAAAATTTGATTAGAAATGTTCCCCAATTAAATCGTGAGCAGAGGATCAATGTGTTGAACTGTTTATCAGTCATCTGATAATTAGTTTATCATTCACGTTCATTATATCAGGGTCTTATGTATCCAATTTAATTGATAACCATGTAGGTTTTTCCTTCTCTGCTGTAGTAACTGCATAGACGTAGTTCAATCAGCCTAATGTACTCAACCTTTGCAGAATGCTTATTTCTCTTCCTGCAGCCCCCATGTGTATTTTGATGGTTGCCTAGAAACCCCTTGATGTCTGGGTTAACAATATTTCATTGCATGCACACAAGTTCTATTTGCTATCAGAAGCGTAGCTAGGGGTTTAGCTAAGGGAGGGGCGAACACATCTAAGTGGCCCCTCAACGCATGTTTACAACTGCAGAGGCGCATCCGGCGGGGTCAGGCTTACATAAACCACGTAGTTTTATGTACAACTCTGTTTCTGTAAACTTCCATAGAAGTGAATGGGTGTTACGGAAACAGCGTAGCATAGCGTGCTACGCTGTTTCCGTAACTTCTACACTTTCTACATAACTTCCATTCACAGTATAATGCCCCTATAGTGCCTCCCTACACAGTATAACACCCCCATAGCTGCCCCACACACAGTATGATGCCCCTATAGTGTCTACCCACAAAGTATAATGCCCCATAGCTGCCACCACACAGTATAATGCACCCACACAGTATAATACCCCCATAGCTGCCCCCACACAGTATAATGCCCCTACAGCTATCATGCCACCGTAGTTACATAGATAGTATGGTTGAAAAAAGACACATGTCCATCAATGAAAATAAAATACTCACCTAACCCCAATCTATGACAAGTGGAGAAAGTCCCGCTGCTTCTTTGGTCAGGGCTCTGTATGGCTTGGCGCAGACAGGTGCGATGATGGCACTGCATCGTGCCTGTCTCTGACGAGCCGCCCACGGTTGGCATTACACAGTGAATGCTGGAGCAGGGAGCTTATGGCTCCCTGCTCCAGCATTGTATTCAACTGTATCTATGTCCTGAGGACGTAGATACCATTGAAACAGAGATATGGGGGACCGTCCCAGCCCACCCCTAGGTCCCACCACCTCAGTGGGCCACCCCTGCTAGCTACGCCTCTGCTTGCTATACATTAGAATGTCTCTATGCTACATAGCTTTGTTTGAAGTTCTTCCCAATTACATAACAGAGAGCTCAAAGAGACTGTCACCAATTTATCAATTCCCTATCTCCTAACTAATCTAATAGACCCTTTGCTGCTGATAACTACAGTGATTTGTTTTAAAAATCTTTTTTTATTTGCATAGTTATGAGCATTTTTCTAAATATGCTAATGTGGCTCTAATAGCCAAATAGGAGGTTACTCTTTCTTTTCACTCTGGGCAGTGTAATATTTTCTGTATTACGCTGTCCAATCAGCATACAGCTTCTCCCCCTTACCTGCCCAGCAACACAGCGTGATCATATAGTACACAGCTTCCATTCCCGACTGTGTTTTCAACTGGCGAGATCTCCGGTTGTGTCACAGCGAGAACTGCAATCCTGGTGCCATATGATAGACTAGAATCTCCTCTTTCAAATGATAAAACAGCTGATCTACCCCTTCCTCCCAGCCTCAGTCTCTCACACTGTGTGAAGCAGCTTAAGGCTGGGTTCACACGACCTATTTTCAGGCATAAACGAGGTGTATTATGCCTCGTTTTACGCCTGAAAATAGGGCTACAATACGTCGGCAAACATCTGCCCATTCAATTGAATGGGTTTGCCGACGTATTGTGCAGACGACCTGTAATTTACGTGTCGTCGTTTGACAGCTGTCAAACGACGACGCGTAAATGGACTGCCTCGGCAAAGAAGTGCAGGGCACTTCTTTGCCACGTAATTTGAGCTGTTCTTCATTGAACTCAATGAAGCACAGCTCAAGATTTACGAGCGTCTCAGACGGCTCGCAAAATGCGAGGAGGAGCATTTACGTGTGAAACGAGGCAGCTGTTAACAGTCTGTCTTTTCACACGTAAATGCCTCTCATCGTGTGAACATACCCTCATGCTGATAAGACCGCGTCAGAGGCTGTGAGGCAGCTCCATCTCAGGAGAATTGCAGCTGTTACCTCCCAGTTGTCTAATAAAGGCTCATTTACATATTTAGAAAAATGCTCATAACTTTGCAAATAATATATATTGTTTTAAAACAAATCACACTGTAGTTATCGGCAGCAAAGCGCCTATCAGATTAGTTAGGCTATATGGAATTGATAAACTGGTGACAGAGTCTCTTTAAGGCTTCGTACACAGCTGCGCTAGGGCTATGGTCCGTCTGAGCGTTCCGTCAGACCGAAGCCCTGACAGACACAAAAGGAAACCACAGATCCGGTGCCAATGGTGTCCGTTGTGCAAGGGTTCCGTCGTTTTGACGGGATGAATACCGTAGTCTACTACACTATTGATTCCGTCCAAACGACTGAACCCTTACACAACGGACACAAACGGAAATCATATGCACCGGACGGGTCATCATTGAAATCAATGTGTCTGTCGGAACGGAGCCCTAATGCAGATGTGAACGAAGCCTAAGAAGGCAGTACTGGAAATTTTGAATTTTCAGAATATCTTGCAAGACCGTAATAAACAAGCTTGTGCTATCTGTATTCTGAGAAAGAAGCTTAGGGGCAGTATAGTTGCGATTTTGTTTTAACTTCTTGCTACAGTAAGTTCATATTCCATATATATATATATATATATATATATATATATATATATGTGTGTGTATAAAATCTCAAATGTTAAGGTTGAGAAAGTAGCTTTTCAAAATGAATGAAATGACAACGGTAATATGTATGGCACATAGCCAAATAAATTGTATGTATGTACAGTAATAATGATCCAATATATCACATTTTCCACTGTTTATTCTAGTATTTGAACAGAACTATCATGAGCAGGTGATGTATTAATACTGGCACACTGAGTGAACGTTGCACCATCAACAGGTCAAAAATGTTTCGAAATGAGTTGTGCTCAGTATATGTCAGAAGAGTGGCTCCAGAAATATGTAGTTCGGACTAAGAACTGGTGTAAATACATTGATAAATCTGCCCCATTGGGTAAAGTGCATTCATCTACAATGCAAATAACACAACTATGTTGTGATTTGGAGTATATATAGCATATTATTTCAATAGAGGTCAGTGAAATCACAACTAAGTGACATTACTGGTTCGTTGCCCTTTGATAGAATATAATATTTGCTACAGAATAAATACCTCTCCCACTGTATGTAGGTGACTGATACACTTAACCAAAGTACTGTTAGCAGTATTGTGTAAGCTTTTAAAACCCTGATTTATTTTTCTTGTTGTCAAAACGTGTAAAATAAGTTTCTTTCTTGATTTAAATTAGTTTTCCATTTGCAGTAATTTAAGCCAAATACTTTAATTTTCCCTGAGATATACAACATAACCTGATGTTTATTTTGTGCAGCTTGTGTGAACTATATTGCTACATTCATCTGCTTATTGTAAATAATAACTAGGTATATGATTTGCTTAACATGTATGTGCAGTAAAGTAAGTTTATGTATTTATGAAAGAGAAAGGAATACAATAATATTTAAGGACTTTGGCAACCGCTAGGTTGCTGTATTACAATATATATTGACCCACTGTCATAGGTGTACATAGGAAGTATACATGCTTATAAATAGAGGATTTATAAAAACATAATATGCGACAATGAAATTATTTTTCTTCTTAGAAAACATTAAAAAAAACAAAAAAACTTCATACTGTGCATTTTATTTTTAGCTGTTTATAATTTGGAGACCAATTTCTTTTCAGTGCAAGACAATGTATTATTACAGAACACTTTAACACTTCACAGGTTAAATGGTTTCATGTTTATGCAGCATTTAGTAGTAAGCGAATTACTGTTACTTTTCATGCTGACGGCCTCTCATTTTTGAAGAGGAGCTCATCTATTTATGTTTAGCTATTCATGAGTAGTAATACTTGAAAGACAGTATCTTTTGTGTTTCTGTACATCTGCTTGTATGCAAAACCAAAAAGCCAAATGTCACTGGGAATACTTATACAGATATTTGTTTACCTTTTAATATGATACTTTGGAATCTAGACAAATATAAATGTCCACCAAGGAGAAGAATGGTACATGATTTGGGGGTGAATGTACATTCTCTTCATCGGCTGTCTGCCTGAAAGCTAGTTCTCCAGCTGTGTGGGTGAACAAGCCCCTACATAGGGCCTCATTTATGAAAGTGAGTAAACACAAAAAGTGTAGGTGTTGCCCATTGTAGCCATCCTGATTCCAACTACCACGCTTTACAGTACGCCAACGGTCTGATTGATTGCTGTAGGCACCCCACTATTTGTAGAGCTCATAACTGAGGCCCAGTGGGTATATTGGGTACCCGTGAATTAAGCATTTCTTTTTGGTTGTATGTTACACAAAGCAGTTGTGATTTTCTTGATATTGAAGCGGACACTATGCTTTTTGTATGTGTTTTCTTGTTCATTTCAGTTTTAAGGTAAATTAAGAATGTTTAACCTGTAGTGAATTGGGGATAAGACACAGGAATGATTGAACTTTACATGCCTAGCCCACCATCAAACAGCTAGATTAGTTCATGGATGTAATTCCACAGCTAAGATAACGAAGGCTGCTTTGGCAACCTATAAGTCTGTAAGGGGTTAATTGAAGGTACCAAAAGCCAAATCTAAATTTTCACTTGGATGTATAAAAAGCTAAGCACTTAAATACATAGACTCTAGGTGTTCCATTGTTACTCTCAATGATCCACACATTAGTCACAGTACAGTATGTCTATCATAAAGCTGTATACATTCTCCTAGTGCAGTATAGACCGCCTCTCTCCTTTTGTGTCTGGGGACACATATTGAACTGAAATCCTGCATTGTAACCCTTTTGCTGTGAAATAACAGTGAAAAATCTGGCTGTTTTTTTTTTTTAATGGGCTGTTTGGTCTTTTATTTGTTCTTTTCACTCCTGCTCTGTCGAGGCCTAGAATTGTGGTATTTACTTAACCTGACCAAAGCAACACCCCTACCTTCCGCCAGCAGAGTTGCTGATGTCAGAGTATTTATAGGGTTGTAGAACTTCTAGTACACAAGTGCACCTATCATTATTTTGCCTTACAAGCTTCAAACTCCATAATCAAACAGGGTCTTTCTCAGTGTATGCAAGTGGAGGCCTCTACCTCCCCTTCTTCCCTACTCCCCAGGTCAAACAGAATGGAACGTTTTCACACACATCTACCTGTAAAATCCTCCGTACCTCTCATAACTGGTCAATGACTGTAACAGGTTACATCAGGTGTTTTTCTACATACTTTTTACACAGATTCTATGCGATGTAACTTAATTCAATGCAGCATTTTGTTGTACTAGTTCTTAAGCGTGTATTATTTTTTTCTAGGTAACTGTGGTTTTTCTTGTGGTTTTCTGTAAAAAATGAGCTGTTTACGCTTATATGTTACTAAAAGTTTTTACCTTTTTGAAAGAAAATGCAATGCTATAAACTAATGAATTAAAATGTGTAAATACAGTATTGTGCAAATTTCATTTATTTGAACTGCTAGTGTTAACTTTTTTTGTTTAGACACCATCTCTGTTGATGAAATAAAGACATATCATTATGTATTAAAATCATTTTTTTTCTATTCTTGCTGTCATGTGTTATACCTACAGTAAATTGCCATCTAAGGTTCATGATATAATCCAAAATTAGTCAAATAGAAAGGTTTCAAGAATTTGTATAAGTCACTATAGAGGTACAAATAAACAGGCCCCTTGAAATGTATCGTGTTTAGGCCTCGTTCACATCTCCGTCACAGCTTTCCGTCAGAACGGGACCCTGAATTGACATATACGGAAACCCGTCGTTTTGACAGAAGCAATAGTGTAGACGACTACACTATTGCTTCCGGCAAAACTACGGATCCGGTGTACAACAGAGAGAAATGGAAACCATGGGCATCGGATCCGTCACCATTGAAATCAATGGCAACAGAAACCTCCGGTTTCCGTTTGTGTCTGTTCAGGGTCCCGTTCTGACCAGAAAGCTCAGACGGAACGTCAGAACGGGACCCCAACGCAAATGTGAACGAGGCCTTAGTCAGACTTCAAGGTGGCAAGACATTTTCCAAAATAGTGGTATTTATAATTAACAGTAAGGCGGTATAGGTGGATGGAGGGTGGGCCCTCTGAATAATTTTCTGCTAAAGAAAGTGGTGAAAAACTTTTCCAAGTTTCATGAAAATGAACTTAATATGTGGAGGTGCTTACTTTTACCTAAATGATTATTAAAGGTAATGCTACAAATTACTCGACCATCAATTTATTTTCATTCAGTCCAAAATGTATCATCTTTTCAACTTTCCAATTTCTGTTAGGCCGTGCCAAAGGTCTTATATACAAAAAAAAGCTGGCGGGCACCACCTGCTGAATTGAACCAATAATCTTGTGAGGGGTGCAAACTAAGGCCCTGTTCACATAGAGTATTTTGCAGGCAGAACAAAAATCTGCCTCAAAATTCCTGAAAGAATTTTGAGGCAGATTTTGACCTGCCTGCACTTTCTTGCTGCGTTTTTTCCCTTTTTTTCGCCTGCAGTCATTGAGCACCGCGGGCAAAAAACGCAGCGAGAAACAATTTTTATGCCTCCCATTGATTTCAATGGGAGGTCAGAGGCGGAACCTAGGCAAGTAAGGACCTGACGCTTTTTTTTTCCCTGCGAGCAGCTAAAAGCTGCATGGGATAGAAAAATGCCGAATTTTTAGGCGCTGATTCCGACTCTGTTTCCACATCAAAATCCGCTCCAAAAACCTCTGTGCGAACTAGCCTAATCAACGCAATGAGCAATGAAAAGTACTAAAGAAAAAAGTGGGCATTGGAAAATAAGGAACTCCACCACTATGATATTTAAACATTTAAAAAATACGACAGTCTGGGTCCATCGTGATAAGAAGAACTATCCCCATAAGCAATCCAATGTTATGTGAGCTAAAATTTGACGCATATTCCTCCCCAAATGAAAAGTGTACAGCCAATCTAGCGAACACAATAAATAAAAAATATAAGCATGTGATACACAAAATTCTTAATGTGCATAAATCTGTTGTAATCCCACAAATAAAAAAAAACCTCACACTGCACACAAGCATAGCTCTCAACCGTCTCGGATTCAGCGTTACAGTCCCAGATTCTGGGCGTGGTCCCGGGGGTATGTCCCGCTGTCAACTGTATCTGCGTCCTCAGGAGCAGAGGGAGCTGCAACGCTCACCGAAGGCTCCCCGGGCACAGTACTACTTTACGCGCTGTGCTTGGGGAAGCCCTTGATGTCACTGTCCATATATGAACAGTGATGTCAGTGGCTACTCCTTGAGCAGAATCCCCGTTGCCAATGATCTGGTCGGGGATTCTGCTCCTAGAGAAATCCCCTGAGGTTACTGTCCATATATGGACATTGACATCAGGGGCTCCTCCTGGACTGGAATCCCCGGCCAGAGTCGGCAACGGGGATTCCGCTCAAGGAGTAGCCACTGACATCACTGTCCATATATGGACAGTGACATCAGGGCGTCCCTCTAGTAGCGGAATCCCAGCCTATGCTCTTGCTGGGGATTCCGCTCCTAGAGGGAGTCCCAGTGGCGCTATCTACATGGACACTGGCACTATATAGGGGGACTATCTACAGGTGACACTGTGGTACTATCTACATGGGCACTGGCACTAGGGGCAGCTAAGGAGGCATTATACTGTATGGGACAGCTATGGGGACATTATACTGTATGGGGGCATCTGTGTTGACATTAGACTTTATGGGGCAGCTATGGGGGCATTATGCTGCATGGGGGCATCTATAGGGCACTATGCCATATGAGCGAATTTGTTTGGGCATTATACTGCATGGGGCATCTGCATGGGAATTTTACTGTGGGAGAATCTGTGTGGGCATTATACTGTATGGGGGCATCTGTGTTGACTCTATACTGTATGGGTGCACCTATGGGGCAGTATACTGTATAGTAGCAGCTATGGGGGTATTGTACTGTATGGTGGCAGCTTTGGGGCATTATAATGTGTGTGGGCAGCTACTTGGTATTATACAGTATGGGATCAAGATACTATCTAGGCTGAACTGGGATTAGAGGTGTGGCTTAAAAGAACAAAAACTGCTGCCACGGCTGCGCGTTCCGCATAGGTTATCCCTCTTTGTGATACTTGAAAGTTGGGAGGTATGCAATAAGTAACAAAATTTCTATGAAATACGAGAAAAATACTTACATGGTACCATAAAACAAGATGAGAAGGAATACGTCAACAGCTGGTGATGAAAGCTGCCATGTGTATTGCTGCTTAAAATGGTGGCTTTATCAGTGGTGATACAAGATAACACTAATTACATAGTATTATTCAAGCATAATGATCATCTGTGGCGAACGATGGTGTCTTGATATGTTAATATACAAACATAAGTTCACCAATCTAATAGGAAAATGTGCTGTCAGAGGGCTCGGGAGTTTGCCAGTCAGAGGCACCAGCAATACATGTAAGGCTGGATTTACACGACCATGTTACGTCCGTAATGGACGGAACGTATTTCGGCCGCTAATCCCACAGTGCAGGGAGCCGGGCTCCTAGCATCATAGTTATGTACGATGCTAGGAATCCCTGCCTCGCTGCAGGACAACTGTCCCGTACTGTAATCATGTTTTCAGTACGGGACAGTAGTTCCTAACTATGATGCTAGGAGCCCGGCTCCCTGCAGTGTGTTCGGTCCGGGACTTCCGGCCGAAATACGTTCCGTCCCTTACGGACGTAACATGGTTGTGTGAACCCAGCCTAAAGGTCTCAATAATACAAGTCTACCCGGCATAGGCACCACTGACATACAAAAGCACAATGTGCCTGAATAAACAGAATGTAGGTGCCATCATGTGGTAAATGAAGAAACTGCATGCGTCGCCAATGCGCTTAAACATTCGGTCAGCATAAGGACACAGAACGCAGACGCCATCATGTGGAGGAAATTTATTTTACATGCACCCCTGATACATATAGAAACACAGCTTGCTTGCACAAGGAAAGCATATGCAGAATTAGTAAGCGTAGTGCAAAACAAATATTTTAGATGCTCTAAACACGTCACGCGCCTGCGCAATCAAATAATCTCTATTAGACATAGCATATATTCCATGTTATGCTTAGGTTGTAATAAAGCATAAAAATTGCCATTCAGCCAGTACTGTAGATTAAAATCACCTGACTAATACAGCAGAGGTGTAGCTAGGTTCTCCAGCACTCGGGGCAAAGATTCAGTTTGGCGCCCCCCCCCCCCCCCCCCAACCTCTTTCCCGACATCTCCTTCCCCCTTGCCATGTTTGTTTTGTCTACCAATCTACGTGTCATCTCTTTTCCACATTTCTTTTTATGTAACTCGAGCATAAAAACATTTGTACATTTTACAAGCAATATAGTTTTATACACAGCACCAGAATAGTGCTCAGTACATAAATACAGCAACAGAACCAAGCTCATTACATATATACAACACCAGCACAAATACAGCTAAATTTAGTGCAACCCCTGACATATAGATTCACACTAAATTGTTTCCAGCTCCCAGCATGGCCCGAACAATGGTGAGGATATGCTGGGAGATGCTGTTTCACAAAAAAAAATAAAATCATAATCATACAACCCATTATCTCGCTGCAGATGATACAGTGACTACATTACTGATTAGAGGCAGAATAAACATTTAAATTAAGTGACTCACCGGTGACGTCTCAGATTCTAGTTCTTTTTCTCCATCCGGTCCAGACCTCTATGAGGACTTCTCCCGGTCACTTTTCCCACATTTCTACACCTATAAACGAAGATAAAGTTCTCATTATACCACATACTATGCCCCTAAATATACGCACGCACACACAGTGCCCCCTGTAGATAGTGCCCCCCTATAGCCCACCCCTGTATAATGTCCCACATATAACTCCCCCTATAGTGCTCTACAGATAGCCCACCCCTGTATATAAACCCCTGTAGATATAGCCCCCCTGTAGATATAGCCCACCCCTGTATATAGTGCTCCACAGATAGCCCACCCCTGTATATAGCTCCCCTGTAGATATAGCACACCCATGTATATAGTGCTCCACATATAGCCCACCCCAGTATATAGCCCCCCCTGTAGATAGAGCCCCACCATAGAAAAAGCCCCCCCTGGTAGATAAAGCCCCAGCCCCCCCCCCCCCCCTGTCGATAAAGCCACCCCCATAGATAATGCCACACACTTTTTTTATTACGATAAAATAACAAACTATTCAAACTCACCTTAATCCCGTTCCCACGCTGTCTGGCAGCAATGGAGACCCGCTCTCTCCTGCTCAGGTCTCCTGGGGTTGAACGCTTCCCTGTCATGCAGCGCCTTTCAACGACGCAAGCGGCGCAAAATATCGTGCCGCTTCACTCGTAGAAAGCCGCTGAATGTCCGGCAGTGGCGGATTAAGTAGACCATAGGCCCTGGGCTGTTCCACAAACTTGGGCCCCCCTTCCCCACCGCCGCATCTATAGTGAACACCACCTTTTTGTGCGAGCATTGACAAATGGTTGTCACGATTCACCTTGTCAAAGGGCTGTGTCCCTACATACTGACAGTCTCTAACCATCGCTGACAGTATCACACTGTGTAGGGACACTTCCTCCTGACAATGTGAATGGTAACACACATTTGTCTATTAGCTCTGGGTACACAGAAATATGTAGAATACAAGGATTACCTGCAACAGACATGTCAGGAGAGGAGATCCCCTATACACCGCATTCCAAATTATTATGCAAATGTTATTTTTCGCTGATTTCGCTGATTTTCCTAAATAGTCGATGCAAATGACAGTCAGTATATATGACAGTCAAGCCATCAACCGTTGGAGTATAATGCGAATTTTATTGAACAAATCTCCTAATGATAACAGATTTTTTTTTTAGAAGTAAAAAACCTCAAAATGCACTGTTTCAAATTATTATGCACAACAGAGATCAAAACATTTTAAAGGTTGTAAAGAGAACTAAAATGGTAATTTGTTCCATTTGCAGCATCAGGAGGTCATATTTACAGAAATCAAAAGCTCTTTCAATCAAAAAAAACTTAACAGGCCCAGTTACATGTTAACATAGGACCCCTTCTTTGATATCACCTTCACAATTCTTGCATCCATTGAATTTGTGAGTATTTGGACAGTTTCTGCTTGAATATCTTTGCAGGATGTCAGAATAACCTCCCAGAGCTTCTGTTTTGATGTGAACTGCCTCCCACAGTCATAGATATTTTGCTTAAGGATGCTCCAAAGGTTCTAAATAGGGTTGAGGTCAGGGGAACATGGGGACCACACCATGAGTTTCTCTCCTTTTATGCCCATAGCAGCCAATGACACAGAGGTATTCTTTGCAGTATGAGATTGTGCATTGTCATGCATGAAAATAATTTTGCTACGGAAGGCACGGTTCTTTATGTACCACGGAAGAAAGTGGTCAGTCATAAACTCTACGTACTTTGCAGAGGTCATTTTCACACTGTCAGGGACCCTAAAGGGGCCTACCAGCTCTCTCCCTATGATTCCAGCCCAAAACAGGATTCCGCCACCTCCTTGCCGACGGCGCAGCCTTGTTGGGACATGGTGGCCATTCACCAACCATCCACTACTCCATCCATCTGGACCATCCAGGGTTGCACGGCACTCATCAGTAAACAACACGGTTTGAAAATTAGTCTTCATGTATTTCTGAGCCCACTGCAACCGTTCCTGCTTGTGAGCATTGTTTAGGGATGGCCGAATAATAGCTTTATGCACACTTGCAAACCACTGGAGGATCCTGCACCTTGAGGTTCGCGGGACTCCAGAGGCACCAACGGCTTCAAATACCTGTTTGCTGCTTTGCAATGGCATTTTAGCAGCTGCTCTCCTAATCCTATTAATTTGTCTGGCAGAAACCTTCCTCATTATGCCTTTATCTGAACGAACTCGTCTGTGCTCTGAATCAGCCACAAATCTTTTCACAGTACGATGATCACGCTTAAGTTTTCTTGAAATATCCAATGTTTTCTTTCCTTGTCCAAGGTATTGCACTATTTCACGCTTTTCGGCAGCAGAGAGATCCTTTTTCTTTCCCATATAGCTTGAAACCTGTGACCTGCTTAATAATGTGGAACGTCCTTCTTAAGTAGTTTGCCTTTGATTGGGCACACCTGGCAAACTAATTATCACAGTATCTGAGATTGAGTACAATGATCCAAAGAGCCCTAAGACACAATACCATGCATGAGTTTAATTGAAAAACTAATAATTAAATGTTTATGACACTTAAATCCAATGTGCATAATAATTTGGAACACGGTGTAGATCCAGTGATGTCTTTTCTGATGGTAGCTATTTTCTTTTCTTCTCCATCTGACACAGACCGTTATGGCGACTTCTCCTGATGAGACATCTTTTCCCATTACTTCTGCAGCCATTTCCAGCCCCTATAGAAACACACAAATTTAGACACCAAGGCCCAGGTCTATACATTAAAGGGATGGTGCGGGCACAGACCGTTTTTTATACTGATGACCTATTGATGTGCCCGGACAACCCCTTTTACTCAGACTAATAAATTAGGACCACAGACTAGATCGTAGAATACATACAGACCCCAGACATTCATTCTAAACTATTGCAGTCCCCAGACCAGACCCCCTAAACAAATACAGACCCCATCACAAGCACCCTGAATAAATACAGACCTCAGACCGGACCCCTAAATACAGACACCAGACCTGACCCATACATTAATAAATGACTCCCTTAATACAGACCTCATACCAGACCCCCTAAACTAATACAGACATGTAAATAAAGACCCCAAAACTAATACAGACCCCTAAATACAGACCCCATAAACTAATACAGACCCCAGACCACCCCCCCAAATAAAGACCCCCTAAAAACAGACAAGACCTCAAACTAATAGACCCCCTAAATACAGTCCCCAGACCAGACCCCGTATTCTAATAGAGACCCCAGACCAGACCCCTAAATACAGACCCCTAAACTAATACAGACCCTAAAATAGGCCCCCTAAATAGACCCTATAATCTAATACAGACCCCAGACCTCAAACTAAAACAGACCCCCTAAATACCGACCCCAGACCACTTAAACTAACACAGACCCGTAAATATACAGACCCTAAACCCCTTAAACTGATGCAGACCCCAAACCAGACCTCCTAAATACAGACCCCTTAAACTAATAGTCACCAAACCTCCTAAATACAGTCCCCAAACCAGGCCCCCTAAATACAGACCACAAACCAGGCCCCATAAATACACACCCCACACCAGACCCCCTAAATACAGACCCCCCTAAATACAGACCCATTAAACAAATCAATCCCCTTAGGCTGGGTTCACACAACCTCTTTTCAGGCGTAATGGAGGCGTTTTACGCCTCGAATTACGCCTGAAAAGATGGCTCCAATACGTCGGCAAACATCTGCCCATTACTTTCAATGGGTTTGCCGATGTACTGTGCCGACGACCTGTCATTTTACGCGTCAAAAGACGACGCGTAAAATTACAGCCTCGTCAAAAGAAGTGCAGGACACTTCTTGGGACGTAATTGGAGCAGTTTTTCATTGACTCCAATGAAGAACAGCTCCAAATTACGTCCGTAAAAGATGCCACGCAAAACGCGAGTACGTGCAATTATGTCTGAAATTCAGGAGCTGTTTTCTCCTGAAAACAGCTCCGTAATTTCAGATGTAATTGAAGTTATCGTGTGCACATACCCTTATACTTACAGTCAGTCTTCTCTGTGGAGTCTTGCTGCTGCTGCTGCTGCTCGAAGTCCTGCGGTCATGTGACCAGCAGGTCTCTAAGCAATAGTAAGAACTTCAGAGATAAGGTCATGTGACCTTATGTCTAAAGGTCCTTTTGCAGGACATACACAATGCGATTCGCGGCAAAATCGCGACAAAACTACAATGTACCATGATAATATGCCATTGATGGCCGGGCACGGAACATACCCGGCCATTCATTGGTTCTAATTGTACCTGTGTCCTATAGATGCAGGTACAATTATAGTGCAGGAGGGGGTGGCGCTGGCGCCGCCCTCTAAGTTGCGCACGGGACACATGCCCCGCCTTCCTCCCCTAGCTACGCCCCTGAATACAGTATTGTGTAGGTCCTCCTCGTGCCGCCATAACATCTCTGACCCATCGAGGAATGGACTCCACAAGAGTTTTGATGGTGTCTTGTGGTATCTGGTACTAAGTCGCTAGCAGCAGATCCTTTAAAGGAGCACTCCACTTGCAGCCTCCATTTGTACATTGGTGTTGCAGTGGGGTGCTGTGTGCAAACATACTTACCGATCCCCGCATCTTGTCTTTTCCGGGTCCAGCGCCGCTCACGTGACCTTCCCTCTGACTTGTCCGGAGTCACTGTGCTTTTGAGTAAACCGGAACTCAGGCTCCTAATGCATTCCTATGGAAGCCTGAATGAGGCTCCATAGGAATGCATTGAGAGCCTTACTTCCGGTTTTCTGAAAAGCAGTGATTCAAGACAAGTCAGAGGGAAGGTCACGTGAGCGGCGCTGGACCCCGAAAAAGACAAGATGTACAAATGGAGGCTGCAATAAAAAAATAATGTGGAGTGCTTATTTAAGTCCTGTAGGTTAAAAGGTGGGGCCTCCATGGATCAGACTTATTTTTCCAGCACATCCCACAGATGCTCGATTGGAGTCAGATTTGGGCAATTTTCAGGCCATGTCAACACCTTGATTTCTTTGTTATGTTCCTCAAACTATTCCTGAACAATATTTGCAGTGTGGCGAGGCGCCATATCCTGCCAAAAGAAGCCACTGCCATGAGGGAATATTGAAGGGGTGTACTTGGTCTGCAACTATGTTTAGGAAGGTGGTAGGTGTCAAAGTCACATCCACATGAATGCCAAAACCCAAGGTTTTCCAGAAGAATATTTCCCAGGACTGTGCGCATACCACCATCATGTACCAGCCAGAGTGGGTTTACCTCGACCACCTTAAATAATTAGACCGACACCAAATTAACTTTTAAACGTGGGTTGACACGAGGGTCGGCCACAGCTTTATTTATTATTTATTATTCCAATATTCAAAATAACTGTTAACCGCGGATACCCGTATGCCAGCCTGCCTAAGGCAGAGCATGTAGGTCACTTCTTTTAATATCAAAAATACAGCCACGAGGAGGATGCGCATCCTTAACTGCGCATACCTTCTCCCCCCCCGACCCCCGGTCAACCTGAACAAAGCCTCCTCCATCCCATAGCCCGGACAAAAAGATGTCCAACCCAATATCGGTGAGGTGGACCCCATCCTGCAAAAGTAAACACCTGTTATCTCCTTCCAATTGCCTATGCCGAATCACCACCCCTCCACCGGCTCCGACATACCTGGAGACCCTGGTGTTTAACAGGCGCTGCCCCCTTTCAATAGCATGTAGGTCACGTGCACCTTGCCACTCTGCCCGGGGAATCACTTCGGACCAAACCAGAACCAACTGTGAGAAAAAAAAGACGTGAACCTTTCCAGGTCAGATTGGATCAACGCAATCAATTCGCCTAGGTCGTTCCCGCCAACATGGATCACCAGCACCGTGGGAGTTGCGCGCTGCCTGCTAATAGCTACCACCTTAGGCAAGACCTCCAACCATCTCAGGCCACGAACTCCCCTCCAGTGAACGTCAGCTCCCAACACACCCAACGAGAGACCTCCCGGTCGTACGGAAGCCTGTTGTTCGGCCCAAAAGACATTCGAGTGCCCGAGGATCCATATCACGGGCCGAGAACCTGCAAGGAACAAAGTCAATGTAAAATCAAATCCGGACGAATATATTCAGCAAAAAACATTCAGAGCGCCACCGCCCAAGCCCAAGCCCAGTTCGCTGGCCGTAGTAGCAGCCCCAATACGAAAGGAATGGGTACCAAACTCCTTGGGGGGGAAACCCGCACTAGATACGGCGTACCTGAAAACCGCCGAACACTGGAACCTAGTAAGAGGTTTCCCATCTACATGAGATACAAATTGGGAACCAGACAATCGTGGCCGCGAATATTGCGCAACGGCCTGCACGGGGCAGGCCGGCCCGGGTACGGGCCGCAGGAATATCCAACAAACTTTACCGAATACGTCCGTCTTGGACTTCCTTATGCGGAAACGAACGCCAGCACTGGATAAGACAACGTCGTTGACCAAAAGACCCCCTGGGCGGGCGTCAGACATGGCAACTAATTCGGAAATGCGTAGGGCACCGAAAAATGGCAAAGCAAAAGCCGCTGTGAATAAAGAAACTTCCTTCAAAAGGGGAAGAACAAACCCCAGCTAACCCCTGTAACAACTTTAAGAGGATCGGATAAGAGACCGGGCGCCTGGACTCCCGCCTAACCGCAGATTTCTTCCAACCCTTTAGCGCCTGAGTTATTAAAAAGGATTTAGTAACATCCGGCCAGGAGCGCAACTTAAAGAAAAAGGCCAGGCCTGAAAGGCGACGCTGCGCAACCGCTCCTGACACCCCCTGCTCCAATAACTTCGACAAGTAAGACAACACATAGGAACGAAGGATAGCTTCATCAGGCCCCAGGACCCACTCGCCAACAACATCCAGCCACTCGTTCCACGCCTTATCGTACGTCGCCCAGGTTGATGGGGCAAGGGATGATCTCACGAGGGGGACCAGTTGAGATCCAGCATCCTCCACAACGAATCCGGGCAGCCGGCCCCCGCCATGTCCGCCTGCGGGCAAAGCGAACAGAACACCTGCCAATTAAAATACGACAAAGCATCAGCAACATTATTACAGACACCGGGGACATGCCGAGACCTGAATATGATATTGTGTTGGAGACATCTCAACACCAGACGTCTGAGCAACACAACCACGGGGAGAGAAGAAGAAGTTAAGTGATTGACAGCATGAACAACACTGGAATTGTCTGACCAGAACACCACTGATGAATTAGCCAATCGGTCACCCCATAGCTCGATGGCAACTATGATAGGAAACATTTCAAGGAGCGTTAAATTCTTACACCAGCCCCGGTCACGAGAGGATTGAGGCCAGGGGGCCGCGCACCACGAGGAGCAGAGTATGGCGCCGAAGCCCGCGCAGCCCACCGCGTCCGTGAACAAATGGATCTCATGGTTGGGCAACGAAGGAGCCCTCCAGCATGTTTGCCCGTTGTCAGGGGCGTAGCTAAAGGCTCATGGACCCAGGTGCAAAATTTCAGTTTGGGCCCCCCTACGCATCTTCACAAACACAGAAGGAGCTGCCTGCAACAGCCAGACCCAATTTCCCAGCCACCACTAATATATGAAAAGAATTATAAACTTTAATAGCTACGTATAGCTGGACAGACCACAATTATGATTTAAAAATATCACCAGCCGAGATCGGACATACAAGTATGTAACCTGATTGAGCAGGCATATATGTGTATAACGTAGGAGTGTGTCTTCCCTATCCAGTTAAATTGTTTAGCAACTAGTAGGTAGCAGTAGGTCCGGTCTAACGGCGGTGTCTAAAACATTAACAGCCCCCCCGACATGTTTCGCTACTAAGTAGCGTCCTCAGGGGTACACGGGGCTAATGGCGGCGCGGAGTAAAATAGATCCTAATATAGACACGTAAAATGACGTATCTGAAGGTGTGTCGGGCCAGATGGCCTATGGCAATGAAGGAGACATAGAGACCTCTCAGCTGTGTTCAGCCGACGAATGAACGACAGGATAAGGTGCTTCAATCAGAAACAATTGGCGACGCATGCGCACATGGATGAAAGAACGACTTAGTGCATTTAACCCAGCTTAGACCGCGATTCACCAAGTGAGTCACTAACGCCTGCGCAGATGCACAGAACAGCAACTTAGTGCCAGAGAGGCTCGCTCTGGCTAACGATGCTTAGCATCATATATTCTAGTACCCCTTGCCGTCTTCGTCATATGAGCGGTACTTAGCAAGTATGTATCCACCAATCAAGCGGGCACACGAGATAACCGTACAGGAGTGAGCCTATAGTCTATTAAGACAGATATAGGGTAATTAAGCTAGCATCGATACGGACTGTTAGGGTCAGATGATAAACCAATAGGGGAAGGAACCCTTCAGTATCCTCATATGGCCATAATGTACATTTTTGACAGTCGGTTGCTATATTGCAATTTAAGTCACGGACCAGGTTCATAGGCAAAGTGCTACTGCGTCCGGTTAGTATAAAGAATTAGGGCACATGTGCACCAGTATAAGTCAGACTTAAGGGACAAAATCCCCATGCGCAGACACACATCAGATGATATCGTAATTATCCACAGAGAAGGGGGGGGGGGGAAATGTCATTCACAACTGAAAGTATCTCCAAAATCCCCACTTGGGGATATACCATACCTCTAAGGACCAACATAGGATCAATAAATATGTATATAATATGTCAGTGACAGTAAACCGCCTCCATCATGTGGCCAAGGCCATAATAAATGTCGATACGTAGGTTATTCCAACCATTTGATTAGAAATGATTCTCATATTGTTACATTATTTTATTATTTGGAAGAGTTCTCCACATTGCTGTGAAGAACACAATGGCAGGTAAGTAATATTCACATTATGAGTAGTCTTTATATGTATATACGTGATTCCACAGGGGTCCAATAGTATGGACAAGAATAACAACGAGAAGAATTCTCGATGTCCAACTGTAGAATTATAGAAACGCACTGAAGGTGAAACCCTCGTTCAGACCTAAAGGAGACATGGTATTAAGTCGGTGAATCCACCTCGCTTCCTCCTGCAGGAGTTTACGGTCCAAATTGCCCGCTCTGGGTCCCATTTTAACTTGGGCAATACCCCAAAATGTAAGCAACTTGGGATTCCCTCCATGAAATTTAACAATGTGTCTAGAAAGAGCGGTATCCTCATTACAGGTCACCGCACTTATGTGTCTAGACACACGTCTTCTCAATTCCTGAGTGGTTTTACCCACATATAACTTGGGACAGGGACACTTAGCAACATAGACCACTCCACTGCTCTGGCAATTCAAAAATTGTTCGATTCGATATAGCCTACCGTCGACAGGATTGGAAAAGTTTTTAACAGTCGGCATTAAGGGGCAGAAAGAACATCTGCCGCACGGATGGAAGCCCTTCAGGGGTGACTTGAGCCATGTCGACGGGGTATTAGATTGTTTGGAGTAATGGCTATGTACCAAAAATTCCCGTAGGTTCCTACCCCTACGGTAAGTGACACTTGGATTGGCCATTACTGCATCTCTGAGGTCAGGGTCAGCCGTAAGGATAGCCCAGTGTCTTTTTAGAATTTGAACAACCTGAGGAGAGCAGGCGTCAAAGGTGCCAATGCACCGAATGACTCCAGATGACTTTGCTTTAGCAATTTCACCACTACTTGACAATAGATCCCTCCTCTCAGAGGCCCTTGCTCTAGCGTATGCCCTATGTAGCCACTTTTTAGGGTAGCCACGCGCTGTAAACTTATTAAAAAGACCATCGCATTCAGTTTGAAAGGCTAATTCGCTCGAGCAATTGCGTCTGGCCCTCAAGTATTGGCCAATTGGTATGCCCCTCTTGAGGGCAGAGGGGTGATAGCTCTGCCAATGCAGAAGGCTATTGGTCGCAGTGGCCTTACGGAAAACGTCCGTTTGGACACCGCCACCAGGATCCAACGATATCTTGAGATCAAGAAAATTTATGGTATGATCATGAATTTCATATGTAAATTTCATGCCAATGTTGTTGGCATTGAGCATAGACATGAAGTCACGAAAAGTGTTGACATCCCCATCCCAGAGGATGAGAATGTCATCAATATATCTCCCCCAAAATGAGATATGTGAGGTGAAGGAGGAGAAATCATCAGAAAAAACTGTAGTGTCTTCCCACCACCCTAAGAAAAGGTTCGCATAAGTGGGTGCACAGACCGTACCCATAGCCGTGCCTTTTATTTGGTGATAATATTTATGATCAAAAATAAAATAATTGTGAGTAAGTAGGAAACGTAAAAGTGACAGAACAAAATCATTGTGACGTTGGAATTGAATGCCTTTAGTGTTCAAAAAGTGTTTAACAGCAGTGAGTCCTAATTCGTGCTGGATATTAGTGTAAAGTGACTCCACGTCTATGCTCGCTATCATAGTGGTAGAGGTAACGTTGATCTCATGGATCCTGGTGACGGTGTCCTTGGTGTCCCTAAGGTAAGAGGACAGGGAAGAAACAAATGGTATTAACATTTCGTTGACATAGAGGCTAATGCCCTGTGTCAGGCTGTCATTACCCGACACTATGGGTCTACCAGGGAGAGGAGAAGTTGCCTTGTGCACCTTTGGCAGCGCATAAAAGGTCGCCAAAGTGGGGGTGGAATTGTAAAGGCATTTAAATTAAACGCATCTTCTCTCTAACTTTCAGCTGCATTACTGGGTCTCTAAAGTAACCCCTCAAAACAAAGATATATACATCAGAGATGAATAAAACAATTTTTATAACACAGCAGGCTTAAAGCGGCGCAGTTCTATGTATGATAGTATACCTAAATAATGAAGTCACCAAATAAAGGTCATATACCAGCTCTACACAGTGAAAAATTAATACACTACAGTTGTATCCCGATTTCCCTTTTCTACTCTATCCAGGCCAGACCGGCATGACTTCTTCCAGCCACAACTTGTCTCTTCACACAAACTACAAATTATGCTGCTAGCCCCAATAGCCCTCTTAGTGCCCCCTCCACCTTAATAGTGGCCCCATTTGTGCCCCAAACTGTACTAGTGCCCCCTTTTGTTCCCTACAAAGTAATAGTGTCCCACCACAAAATCATAATGCCTTTTTTGTGCCCCACAAAGGGATTGCTACCCCCTATGTCCTCCTACACAGGATAAATTCCACCTGGGCAGTTGATCATTTTATTAATTGCAACATATTTAAAATGGTTTTCCCAGAATCATAAATTATTACCTATCCACAGTATATTTGATCATTCTCTTATTGCTGGAGGCGATCTAGAGACCAGGGGTTCCAAACCCTCAGAACCTCCTCACTGCACCCCTGCAGTAAAGAGGAGCTTGAATAGAGCGGCTGTTGAGCATACGCCCGCCACTCCATTCACGGTCTATGACAATGACGTAAACAGCCGAGCGCTGTACTCGGCTGTTTCTGTCATTCCCATAGACTTTGAATGGAGCAAGTAGAGTGCATGCACGACCGCTGCTCCATTCAATGTCCTGCTTACAGTGAGGAGGAATGGGGGGTTTGGAACCCCAGTTCTCATGATTGGTGGGGGTCCCAGCGTAAACAAAATGATCACTTATCCTAAAGATAGGTGGTAATTTATGATTCTGGCAAAAAAAAACAACTTAATAAACCTGTAGGAGCAGCCTATTTATTATCTATAGTTTCCAATGGACACTGGCATAGCCGAGCTGTGTGCTTCACATTACAGCACAGCTCCAGACCTCCAGTAATGTGCAATCATGACCCACAGTAACCTCTAGCCCCCTTATCAGTGTCTTCCCGATAACTGGAGGCTGGAGCTGTCCTGTAATGAATTATGACCCTCAGTAACCTCTTATCAGTGTCCTGTCTGTGCTGCTCTCACTGCTGAATCCTCCCGTTCTGTCCTCTATTTGCAGGATAGAAAGAACAGAGAGAGACAGCAAAGATCAAACACAGTATAGGAAAAAACACTAAAGAAAGACAATGTAACTGATGCCTGTCCAGAACTCACATGGATGTGGGGGAAACGAGCAGGGATGAGACATGAGCTTCTCCTTACACAGCGTGCAGCAGTGTGTGTATCTAGACGACTCCTCCTCCCCTGTCTCCTCCAATCCAGTGCCTCAGAGCACAAGAAGGGCGGGGGAGTACACACGCTGCTGCACCTGCGCTGTGTAAAGATCAAGTATAGCTAAGAGGTAATGAATGATACGGTCACTAAGTGTGGCGAGGGGGGCCCGTGGGCCCCTCAGGCTTAGGGGCCCGGTCGCAACTGCGACCCCTATAGCTACGCCACTGCCCGTTGTACTCGGCTATAAAATGAAACCACACCCGGAAATCACTCCTAAGGGCTGAGGTAATGCGCACGTAGTGCGTGGGAGACCGGGCACCGGCCGTGGCTAATGACAAATGGCGCGAAAATATACGACCCATGGGCATAACTCTGCTCACGAACACCAACAAACCCAATAATTACTGAACCTGCCGGAGCTGCATCTTTTTGGCCACCATGGCCGCAGACAGGTGAGACCTCAGCTTTAAAACCTTGTCCGCGGGTAAACGAAACACCATTTGGACAGAATCAATCTCGATCCCTAGGAAAGACAATACCGTAGTCGGACCCTCCGTTTTCTCTTCTGAAAGGGGGACGCCGAAACGGGCGGCCAAACTGTGAAAGGAACTAAGTAAAAATTGGCAACGTGCCGACGTGGAGGGGCCTACGAAAAGGAAATCGTCCAAGTAGTGTGTAATGGAAGCGCAACCCGTGAAGTCCCTCAAAACCCATTCTAAGAAAGAACTGAAAACCTCAAAATAATAACAGGAAATGGAGCAACCCATGGGTAAACACATATCATAGTACAATTGCCCCTCCAGCTGAGAGCCGAGTAAGTGATAACAATCAGGGTGGACAGGTAACAACCGAAATGCGGACTCCACATCCGATTTTGCCATAAAGGCTCCCCTACCAGCCTGGCATACTAACTCGACTGCCCTGTCAAAAGAGACGTACGAGACGGCGGACAAGTCCTTATCTATACCGTCATTAACGGAACTTCCTTTCGGGTATGACAGGTGGTGTATTAAGCGGAATTTAGCGGGCTCCTTTTTAGGAACTACACCCAAGGGGGAAACTCGCAGGTTGGGGAATGTTAATTCCGAAAAGGGGCCGGCCATCCGGCCCAGCTCCAACTCCTTAGCCAACTTAGCCATAACAAAAGCTGGCAATTCAACCGCCGATTTCAAATTACACCGAAAATGAGGGGGACGGGTTGTAAACGAAAGAGATAAAGAAACCAAACGAAAATCCCGTTCTAAGTAGGGTGGCTTCCCCCATCTTGGGGTACCGGTCTAGCCATGGCACCATCTCTAACACGCGTATTGGGGTCCTCGATCCTACCCGTATTACTGGGACGCGGGCCTTGGGAGCTACAACGGGTGCAACGTACGGATGGGTGGGCAGCCCGGCAGGAAGAGCACTCGTGCTTAAACTTGCAGGATGCATAAAATTTACAGTGGCCCTCGTTGAAAAGCCAACAGGAACCATTACGCTTGATGTTATGGGCCCCGACCCCTGTGGGAGAACCGCTAAATGCCGGTGGGGAAGGGCACGCTGGATGAAAGGGGCGCTGCGACATCATAAGCCTTAGCCATACGTTAGTTGCTTTAGTATCCCAACCCACCTGCGGTTTTTGCGCCATACGCCTACGGAATTCCTCATCGTACCGCCACCAAGCTGAACCCCCGTGGGACTTATAAGCACTAAAAACAGTATCTAGGTACACAAAAAGCTGGAAAGATTTTTCCGGGCAATTCTGGGAAGCTACACAACCTAACACCGCAAAAGCCTGCAACCAATTATTAAAAGTTTTTGCCACTTTAGGCTTGGCCGGCACGCCCCTTTTCGAAGCGTCGTTCCCTGTCGGCAGTCGCAGAATCCACTGACACTAAGGACCAAATATCAACATAGTCATTACACGCAATTTTCTCCCGGGTATCGTCAGATATGTGAGCCCCTAGGGGTGGGATCCCACAAAAATAAGTATCCCTGAAGGCAGACAAGGAAGGGCCTGCCATAGACGTCGACGCCTCCACCAGCGTTTTCCCAGCCTCCGCCAGCTGCCTTGCCTGTCAACAGGGATCGTAAGACAATAACTATTTCAACATCAGATGTAACCCCTGAACCCCAAGCCCGAAGGCAATCATACTCACTGCGTCCAGACGTCGTTACTGGGACCAGGGCCGTCGAAGGTGGAGGGGGAGGAGCAGGTGCAGAAGATGCTACTGGCACCTCTCCCAAACTTGATCTTGTGGACCGGCGGCGATCAGATGCCCGTGTGCTATTGCGACGCCCATCATGGCTGCTCCTTGTGCGAGAGCTCGACGATCCAGAACTCGAGGATGAAGGGGATAGTCTACGTCACGGACGACGACCGCTTGCACGCCGTGATTAGCGGCTTCTGGATGACCGCCGAGAGCGGGACCGACGAGACCCATTGGTGCCCCTGGAGCTTACAGACGATGCCCGATCAGTGTTACCCGCTACCATGAGACCGGGACCCAAACCAGAAGGAACTACTAGAGCTGTATCGGCTGGGGAGGAAGGGGTGTAGGTAGTGGTGCCTGTTGCATCACCCTTGGCGGATCCTGGTCGCACTGGAAGAAATCCTCCTCGCTATCTCCCAGTGATCCGTTCTCTCCATCATTTAATGGAGGAGGGGACGTTTCAGGCCACCCTCCATTAACTCTCACTGGGGGGACATGCTGTGGGACCGAGCCCCTGGTGCTGTTTCTGGCGCCCATCAGGCGATCTGGGGGAAGGGGGACTGTTGCCGTACTATTCTGAGTGGACACCAGAGTGTGTCTTGCAGCTGCTGCGCGAGGTCTAGCTCTCCCCAGTCCGGTTGAAGCTGTCAGGCCAGGAGACGGAGGGATCACGTCCTCATCAGGCCGGTCCCGCGAGAGTTCCTGCGCGGTACCACACTGCGCATGCGCGACTTGTCTGGAGGCTTCGGAGCGGACTCGTTGGTTGCTGGAGGGGGACAACCGCACTGGCGGCCTAGAGCGTCGCACAGAGCACCGTGTGGGGAGCTGACAGGGCACGGAAGATTCCAGTGCCACAGTCTCATCCAAAAGAGACTGCAGCCATCCAGAGCCTTCGCTCTGAAGACGGAGGCAGATCGTCTCCTCAAGCTCTTGCCGGTTCATGCTTGCAACAGGTAAGTGTACTCACTGCGACACTGTGTATGACTGTAGACAAGTTACGGCCAGAAGAGGAAGAGGTCTGCCCGCCCTCAGCTTATAAACCCAAAAAAGGGGAGGGTGGGCCAACTCGCCCACAAGACTGCCCCCAAAACGCCCAGTGGGGCGGATGCCTTCTGCCCTATATGGGCCTGCGCTCCTACTGCCTCACCCAACAAAGCCCGCCCTGGCCATCAATATGCCTCCTTTAACCCCTTCCGTGCCACACAGTCATGAGCCCAACGGCTAATACGCCTGAGGGCTTCCAGAGCTTCACACTACCCCCGCCAGCTTGCCTTCTTTACATGGTGCACACTGGTGTCCTCTCTTCCCCAGGTAAGTGAGGCACATGCACCTGGACATACATATGATGTAAAAGAAAACGTTCTTCATCAGGCCAGCTATCACTGAAATCACATGACTGGTAAGGAATACTATCACTGAACATAATGCTGTACATACAATCAACATAAAGGAAGAAAAGAAAGCAGCACACTTAGGCTGGATTCACACGAGCACTTACGTCCGTGATGGACGGAACGTATTTCGGCCGCAAGTCCCGGACCGAACACAGTGCAGGGAGCCGGGCTCCTAGCATCATAGTTATGTACGATGCTAGGAGTTCCCGCCTCACTCCAGGACAACTGTCCCGTACTGAAAACATGATTACAGTACGGGACAGTTGTCCGGCAGCGAGGCAGAGACTCCTAGCATCGTACATAACTATGATGCTAGGAGCCCGGCTCCCTACAGTGTGTTCGGTCCGGGACTTGCGGCCGAAATACGTTCCGTCCATTACGGACGTAATGTGCTCTTATGAATCCAGCCTTACAGTGGCAGGTGCAATTCTTCCGAGGCTCTGGCTGGGAGCCCCTAAATATACAACAGAAAAAGATTTGATGCAGCGCTCCAGAATAGTGAATAAAGAAAGGTGCGTTCAGTCATCCCAGGGGTGATTAAACACATCTTTCTTTATTCACTATTCTGGAGTGCTGTCTCCTGCATTATCTTTACTCAGAAAGTTATCACTGTGTTATCTGTGGTATTACATAGAACTGCAGGTGACATCTACTACATTATCTGCACTGTGTATATATGGGTATGCATGTGAATGTGTCTTTGTGCTTGTATATATATCAGTGGTTCCCAACCCTGGTGTGCCGTGAGAACCCTCCAGGGGTGCCGCGACACTCCTCTGAACCACTGTGGCCGTTCTTTCTCTCCTCCTCCTCACAGCGCGAAGTGAGGAGGAGATTTTTTTGCAGCCCCCTTGTAGATAGCACCACCGTAGCTCTCTGAAGGAGCGGAATCCCCCTGTGGGATTCCGCTTCTGGTTGGAGCGCTTGATGTCTCTGTCCATATATGGACAGTGACATCAGGGGCAACTCCTGAAGCGGACTCCCCGGCCACAGCGTTGCCGGCACAGTTGCCGGTGATTCAGCTCCAGGAGAAGCCCCTGACGTCACTATCCATAAATGTACAGAGACGTCAGGGGCTTCTCCTGGAGTGGAATCCCGGGTCACCGTGTCGGCAATGCTGTGGACGGGGATTCCGCTTCAGGAGTTGCCCCTGATGTCACTGTACATTTATGGATAGTGACATCAAGCGCTCCGTCCAGGAGCGGAATCCTCGGCCACCAGGGGATTCCGCTCCTTCGGGAAGCTACAGTGGTGCTATGTATAGGAAAGGGGATGGGGGTGCCATCTACAGAGGTGGGGGCGCTATCTACAAGGGGGCTGCGTGGCACTACCTACAAGGGGGTTTGTGGCATTACCTACAAGGGGCTGTGTGTCCCTACCTACAAGGGGGTGGGGTAGCATTACCTACAAGGGGGTTTGTGTGGCACTACCTACAAGGGGGTTTGTGGCACTACCTACAAGGGGTTGTGTGGCACTACCTACAAAGGGTCTTTGCGGCACTACCTACAAGGGGCTTTGCGGCACTACCTACAAGGGGCTTTGCGGCACTACCTACAAGGGGCTTTGCGGCACTACCTACAAGGAGCTGTGTGGCATTACCTACAAGGGGCTGTTTGGCACTACCTACAAGGGGCTGTTTGGCACTACCTACAAGGGGCTGTTTGGCACTACCTACAAGGGGCTGTTTGGCACTACCTACAAGGGGCTGTTTGGCACTACCTACAAGGGTGCTGTCTGGCACTACCTACAAGGGACCTGTGTGGCACCACCAACAAGGGGGGGTCTGGCACTACCTACAAGGGGGCAGTATGGCAAAACCTACAGGGAGCTGTATGGCACTACAGGTGGCATCCGTGAGTGGGGGGCTGATGGTCATTTTACTGTGAGTGGGGGGCTTATGGTCATTTTACTATGAGTGGAATTTTTGAGGCAGTTTTTTTCTGCCTTACAAAAAATGCTGTGTGAACATACCGTAAGAGTGTAGTGCATGTCTTTAGCCGTTTTTTTGTCTTTCTCTGAAAATTTTTTGGTAGGCGTGCCCTGAGAAAAAAAAATTCCCCAAGGGGTGCCTCGAATCCGAAACTCTGGGATATATATATATATATATATATATATATGCCTTTTATGTATTTGTATATGTTCCTGTCAGTGTACTTAGGTGCCTCTGTGTGTGTTTGTGTGTGCGTGTGCCTGTGTATACAGTATGTGTATGTATATGTATATATTCCAGAATGTGTGTATATATATCTTTGCCTGTTTGTCTAAATATCTGCCTTTATGTATGTACAGTATATATGTTCCATTATGTGCATGTCTATATATGTGGTTAATTTTTAGATTGTGGAGGGCAGCAATAGAGAATCCCGCACAGGGCGCCATCCAACCTAAGGCAGGCCCTGGATTTAGGTCTCAGCGCACGATACAGCTGCTCTGTATGCAGAATACAAAGCAGCTGTGTCTCAAAAAAGTAAAAATCATTTTTAATAATAACTAATTAGAAAGTTGCACCAAACACACTGATATTAACAAAAAAAAATCGCTTTCGAAGGTGTATCCTTTAAAGCAGGGGTTTCAAACTCGGCCGGGTAAGTGGGCCACATATAGAAAAACGTGAAGTTGACGGGCCGCATTACTTTCAAATTTGATACATTACAAATTATTGTTAATTAATTCGTTATTTAAACTACTATAACAATACTACATTACTACATTACTATAATAATAGCGCTAGGTTTAAACTTAACGAAAATTTGCGAGAGTTCTACACGTGCTTAGTTCAACAATCCAGTTTTACAGTTTAAGTGTCGCTAAATGCAGTCCGGCAGCTCAGTTGGCAGCATTTGGCAGACACACAAATGTCAAAATTAGGCAGCCCCTTTTTATATCGTGCCACAGAGCCCTCTATAGATACTGCCACAGTGCCTTCTGTAGATAATGCCACAGTGCCCCCTGTAGATAATGCCATATTGCCCTCTGTAGATAATGCCACAGTGCCCTCTGTAGATAATGCCACAGTGCCCTCTGTAGATGCTGCCACAGTGCCCTCTGTAGATGCTGCCACAGTGCCCTCTGTAAATAATGCCACACACACCCCTTGTGCATAGTACCACAGACACCCCCAGTAGATCGCTCCATTGGGGCTCCCTCTAGGAGTGGAATCCCCAGCCAGAGCGTTGCCGACGCTTTGGCCAGTGATTCCTCTGCTGGAGGAGCCCCTAATGTCACTGTTCATACACAGTGACGTCAGGGGATCCTCTTGGACCAGAATGTGATGTCAGGGCCAACCCCAGAGCCGGTGTCCCAGAGCGGAGCACTAGTATAATCTCTGCTCCGGAACTCTGGGGAAGCAACTGACATCAGTGTCCATATATGGACAGTGATATCAGGGGCTTGTCCAGAGCTGGAGTCCCGGAGCAGAGCCACTTCTAGAACCCTGCATGGGATTTCAGCTCTGTCCATATATGAACAGTGATGTCAGGAGCAGAGATGTCAGGGGCAACCCCAGAGCTGGAGTCCCGGGCAGAGTGCTACTAGCGCTCCTACTGGGACTCCAGCTGTGCTCCTGACATCACTGTTCAGTCCTCGGGAAGCCCTAGACATCGCTGTCCATATGTGGACAGCGATGTCAGGGGATTCCACAGAGTCCCGGAGCAGAGCCTATGCTAGCTCTCTGCCCGAGACGGCACTCTGGGGAAGACCCTGACAAAACTGTCCATATATGGACAGCGATGTCAGGGATTTCCAGAGTCCCGGAGCAGAGCCTATGCTAGCGCTCTGCCCGGGACTCAGACTCTGGAGTTTTTCCGCTGCAAATGTTGGTGCAGATTTGGGGAAACTAAGCAACGAATCTGCACCAACATTTGCATATTTGACAGGTAATTCAGATGTTGCAAAAAACACAGCGGACTTGCCACAGATTTCAGTTTTTGCATTGCAAAGGCTGAAATCCACAGTGAAATTCCGCTTCTTCTCCGCAACAGACAGTGCATGCTGCGGAGGGAAAACTCTGCTCCGCAGCGGAGTTTTCCGCAATGTCTGAACTAACTTGCCTAAAAATGTAAAAAACGGCCGTTGGAGAATTCCACTGCGGACTGTCCGCAGCAGAATTCCACAGCAATTCCACCACATCTGAAACTGCCCTTAGGGTTATATTCTGTGTCAGCGGTACACAGAAAACACTGTCAGCCGAGCCGTCAGACCAGCTGACTGCAGATTCAGCTTACCGCAGCGTTATGCAGCTTCTATATATGTGGATACATAGCAGCTGCAGTGCAAACATTAAATAAAAGTGTTAATAAAACTATATTAGAAAATTTTTTAGTCTGCCAAAATGCATACATTACATAAAAGAAAAGAAAACAGCATTAAAGGTTTTCATAGACTTTAAAATCTTTGTCCATGCAGGAGATTTGGAGCTCTGTATCAGCTCTGTATTAAGACATTAATTAGCACAGAATTTTTAACCCATTTATATAAAAATACATTCACTTTATGTGTAGTAATAATATCAATGTCTATTATCTGCATTTACAATCTTAATATAATCAAAGGAACAGGTCTGCACAGTTGTGTATGAAAGCATCGTGTACATTGTATATTTAGTGAAAGTTTAATGAGAAGAACATTTTTTTTTATTAAATACATTTGAAATCTCATTGATTGACTGGTTACTATACGCAAATGCGTTAATTTATACAAATTTAATTTTCAGTGATACCTCCATTTTTGTAAATATGTATATAAGACAGTAGGCTAGATTCACAATGCGTTTTTGTTTTCCGCCAAGCGGATACATTTGAGTCTAAGTCAGTATCCAAACATAACAATATCCATTGGTTTTAATGAGTCAAACGGCGTTCAAAAGAGTAAACTTTGACATGCTTTCCATAGGACTACATTTTTGTGGAGTGCAGAACAGCATAGTCCACCACGCTATTCTGTCTTTCAAATAAAATGTATACATGATGGAATTTTTTTTTTTACATTTTAAATAAAGTTTGTTGCATAATAAATTTAGGGTGTGTTCAAATCAGCAATTGGTTTTTATGTTGATGGCTTCCTTTCCATCAGAGAAAACCATCAAAGGAAAGGCAAACTAAAACCATAGCTTTCGTTTGCATTACATTTGATTTAATTGGTAATGCTTCCGTTACTAATTGTTTCCGTTAGTTTCCGTTACGTAAGGTTTTCGTATTTTTGGCATAAACAATAGCACAGTCGACTACGCTAATGATTACACAAAAAAACGGAAACCTTACGGAACAGAGACAAACGGAAACCTTACGGAACAGAGACAAACGGAAACCATTAGCAACGGAAGAATTACCAATTAAATCAATGGTAATGCAACGGAAGCTATGGTTTCCGTTTGCCTTTCCGTTGATGGGTTCCTCCGACAGAAAGGTCTGACGGAACACATCAACCGAAACCGTACGCTGATGTGAACAGACACTTAAAAAAAATTCAACCCTGCTCCATTGACCCACACTGACTACTTGTGTTTAAACACACTTCATTTTAAAAAAAAATTCACTTACATTAAAAAACTTATTTCAGAATTTGAGGCAAAACCAAACACATTATGCGTTCTACTCTTTATTTGTTTTATAGATTTAGTCAACAGGGTTTTTAAAAAAATAAATAAATAAAAGGCTATGTACATCTTTGAAATGTTTTGTTTTGTTTTTTTTAAAATAAATATGTCTTAGGCCTCATTTACACGAGCGTAATATACGCGCGTGCGACGCACGTGCTTTTCACGCGTGTCGTACGCACCTATATTACTCTATGGGGGCATGCAGACAGTCCGTGAGTTTTGCTCAGCGTGAGTGCGCTGAAAAAAACTCACGACATGTTCTATAAATCTGCGTTTTTCACGCATCACGCACCCATTGAAGTCAATGGGTGCGTGAAAACCACGAAGGTCGCACGGAAGCACTTCCGTGCGAACTGCTTTGTCAAACTGAATGTAAACAGAAAAGCACCACGTGCTTTTCTGTTTACAAACATCCGAACGGAGTGTCTTACAGATGACCGAACCGAACTTTACCGGGTTCGGCCGAACTCGTTTTGGCCGAACCCGGCAGGAGACAGTCACTGTGCAGGGTGCTGAAAGAGATAAACTGGTTCAGCACCCTGGACAGTGACTTCCGATTTCAATATACGTGAACATGTAAATAAAAAAAAAAAGTTCTGACTTACCGATAACTCCCGGCTTCTTCCTCCAGTCTGACCTCCCGGGATGACAATTCAGTCCAAGTGACAGCTGCAGCCAATCACAAGCCAAGCACAGGCTGCAGCGGTCACATGCACTGCCGCGTCATCCAGGGAGGTGGGGCCAGATGTCAAGAGAGGCGCGTCACCAAGGACGCGTCACCAAGTACGCGTCACCAAGGCAACGGTCGGGAAGTTCTCGGAAAGTACAAACCTCTTTTTTTTTTAAACAGGTTACTCGATATGGTGATCGGAATGCACTGTCGAGTGTGCTGAAAGAGTTACTGCCGATCGCTTAACTCTTTCAGCACCATGGACAGTGACTGACGTCGGCTAGCCTCATCTCTATGATGGCGGCTGCGCGAAAATCACGCAGCCGCGCATCATACACGGATGACACACGGAGCTGTCAAGTGCCTTTTGTGCACGCAAAACGCAGCGTTTTTTGCGCGCGCAAAACACACACGCTCGTGTAAATCAGGCCTTAGTCTGTTTGGTGCAACATAAGAATACTTTTTATTAAAAATTATTTTTACTTTTTGAGCTACAGCTGCTTTGTATGCTGTATACATAGCAGCCGTATCTTGTGCGGAGACCTGAATCCGTCAGGTCCGGGGGGCTGACGGGTTTAGTGAAAGCGGGGCCTGCGTGTCTCTGACACGCAGGATCCACCTGTAATCTATCACATCTAAATATGAAATTAGACGTGATCGGTAACAGCTCGATCTTGTGTCAAAGACACGTAGGACCTGCTGACACTAAGGGTATGTGCACACGCTAGCTTCCTTTTACGTCTGAAAAGACAGACGGTTTTCAGGAGAAAACAGCTGCGTCGTTTCAGACGTAAAAGCTCCTCCTCGCATTATGCGAGGCGTCTTTGACGCTCGTAAATCTTGAGCTGCTCTTCATTGACTTCAATGAAGAACGGCTCAAATTACGTTGCAAAGAAGTGTCCTGCACTTCTTTGCCGAGGCAGTCATTTTACGCGTCGTCGTTTGACAGCTGTCAAACGACGACGCGTAAATGACAGGTCGTCGGCACAGTACGTCGGCAAACCCATTCAAATGAATGGGCAGATGTTTGCCAACGTATTGTAGACGTAAAAAAAAAAAGACATAATACGCCTCGTTTACGTCTGAAAATAGGTCGTGTGAACCCAGCCTAAACCCATCATTTCTGCGGGCCTGACAGATTCTGGTCTCAAAGCAAGATACAGCTGCTCTGTGTACACAATACAAAGCAGCTGTATCTCAAAAAGTAAAAATAATTTTTAATAAAAAGTATTTAGAAAGTTGCACCAAACATATTAATTAATAAAGATTAAAAAAAAAAAAAAAAAGATTTCAAATGTCCACATGGCCTTTTAATAAATCTATCATATTATGATGGCCCAATATTTGATGTAGTATGCATTATGTTGTCCTTAACATTGATTCCAATTTGTACTTTCTATATGGTTAATTGTAATGATTACCATGCTCACTAATTGTTGTTTTACTTCAATTAAAAATATATTAAAACATAAAGCTTTGATCAACAAAGCAGACATAGCAATCTATTTAGTTATACTATTGTATGCCATTTGTAGGATTGATAGGTGTAAGAACACTATGAAACTTGAAATATGTTGCTTCCTGTATATGTTCGCAGGCAACATTCTGCTCCATACAGTTGCATTAGATGAATGTAGGATTGTAACTGTAAGATTTGAAAAGTAGAACAATGTATTAGAGGACTGCAAAATAATTCATAGGACTTGCATAGAGTTAGAACCACATACGATTATTTTCTTGTACAGTCTTTTAGTTACATCCCGCAATCAGATGAGTCCAAAGAGAACAAATGCTGTAGGTAAATTCCATTTTGCTTTCCTTGTTGTAAACAAATGGCAAAAATAAAAAGTATGATGGATATACTAACCAGGTTTGTTTATGTGTTATTGCTTGCTAACCGAAGAGGATAGACATTTCCCATTCTCTTAGGATACTATTCTGTTTTTAATATATTGGGCACCACTAGTGGCCTCATTCATGGCATATCAGCTTAATAGAAGTTCCAGTGTTTAGCTGAAGGTCCATGTTTTCACATATGTAAGGTATTGCATATTGCTCATGCTTTGCAAGTGCAAAACACTGTTGTCTTTATGGCTAAAACAATGATGGAGCCAAACCTCTTCAGTTAGTGTTTAAGAAGTTCACCTGCTAAGAAAGACGTTGGCCCACTAAACAGTGATTTCTGCTGGTGTTTAGTGTGTAAAGGCAGTGTCTTCCACATTAGGCACTATTTTTTCATGATAGAGGAAAGCTCCAGAAGCATGCTCTGAAAAATAGATAAGAAGATATGATTTGATATGTATTCATTCACCATAAGATAAAAGTATATGACGCCTACTAAAAACATTTACCACTAATGTAAAACAGACATAGGCCTCATTCAGACAAGCATATTTCACATCAGTGTTTTTTCACGAAGCATGTGTCCGTTGCGTGAATCTCAATGCATGTCCTATTCTGGTCCGTTTTTGCGAACCACGACGCCCATTAAAGTAAAGGGTGTGTGAAAACAACAAACAGCACATGGGCAACTTCCGTGTGCAGTCCGTTTTTCACACATCAGTTGCTAAAGAAATGCAGAGAAAAAAAACAAGTAAATCTAGGAAGTGCTTGCAGAGGAGAAACATAAAGGAAACGGATGACACACGGAAACCACATTGATGCCACAAGGACAGCTATGTGCCTGAAATACAGTAAGTTTTTTTGCGGACGCAAAAACGGACACGCTATTCTGAATGAGGCCTTAGGGTATGTTCACACGCTGTGTTTTCAGGCATATTTCGGGGCGTAAACGCCTCAAAATATGCCTGAAAAAAATGGTCTAAACGCTTACAAACATCTGCCCATTGAATTCAAATGGAAAATCGGCATTTCATTCAGACGGGGTATTTTTTTACGACACTGTTTTAAAAAACGGCGTGTAAAAAAACGCCCTGTAAAAAGAAGGAGCATGTCACTTCATGAGCCGTTTTTGGAGCTGTTTTTCATTGTGTCAATGGAAAAACAGCTCCAAAAATGTCTAGAAAAAACTGCTGAAAATCAGGGGCTATTTTCTCTGAAAACAGCTCTGTACTTTTCAGCCGTTTTTGACTCAGTGTGTTAACATACCCTTAGGCTGGGTTCACACGACCATGTTACGTACGTAATGTACGGAACGTATTTCGGCCGGAAGACCCGGACCGAACACAGTGCAGGGAGCCGGGCTCCTAGCATCATAGTGATGTACGATGCTAGAAGTCCCTGCCTCTGCGTGGAACTACTGTCCCGTACTGTAATCATGTTTTCAGTACGGGACAGTTGTCCTGCAGCGAGGCAGGGACTCCTAGCATCGTACATAAGTATGATGCTAGGAGCCCGGCTCCCTGCACTGTGTTCGGTCCGGTACTTGCGGCCGAAACACGTCCGTCAATTACTCACGTAATTAGTGTGTGCGCACATACCCTTAGGCGGGATTCACACGACCGGGTCCCGCCCGAGTATCGGCCGGTAAAATCGGCCATTTTGCCCAGCCGGTTTGCATAAAGTTTTGCATCCGTTCCGGGCCGGGCAGATCTGGACAGTGACATCAGCGGCAACTCCTGAAGGGGAATCCCCATGTGTTCGGGGATTCCGCTTCAGGAGTTTCCCCTGATGTCACTGCCCAGATATGGACAGAGACATCAAGCGCTCTGTCCAGGAGCGGAATCCCCGAAAACACGGGGATTCCGCTTCTTCAAGGAGCTAAAGTGCGGCTAGCACATAGCAGAGCGGGGAGATACCTCCCTGCTCTGCTATAGTGGCGTCGCTACAGTAGTAGCAGCCGCAGCAGCAGCAGCTGCTAGCGGCGCCATCGAAGGTGTCGCCGGGCCAGGGCGCTTTTAAAACAAGCAGGGGAAGGGAGCCAGCGCAGCGCTCCCTTCCACCTGCTGTACACCCCGGCCCTGCCACACAGTGTACAGAGTAGCCATTCGTCCGAATGGCATCAACTCCTCCTCCTCACATGCACTCTGCGCTGTGAGGAGATAGAGCGCAAGCGCCGGAAAACCCGGCCATCACTCGGGACACATTCCGGTGATGGCCGTGTATTACCCGGCCCCATAGACTTCTATGGGAGCCGGGCGGCCGGGTACCCGGCCGAAAATAGAGCATGTCCTATTTTTTGACGGCCGGTTTTCCCGGCCGTCAAAAAATCGGTCGTGTGAATAGCCCCATTAGGGGTCTATTATTCCTAATGCAGCCGGGTGCCGGCCGATTTATGAACGGCCGGCATCCGGCCGGGAAACCCTGTCATGTGAATGAGGCCTTAGTCTGTGCTTCCTCTGTGGCTAATTCAAAATGGCACTGGATGGGTACTTGCTCATTTTTTAAACCAAAAACAATTGTAAATCTCAGGAAAGGGAAAGAAAAAAAACAATCTCAAATATTTTGGATTCTTTTCCTTCTCCTGAGATCCTATTTATCTTTATGGTTACAAAAGATAAATGGAGAACAGTCTCCTCTGATGTTTGAATTAAGGTTTTCTTGCACTGCACAACCAGGGAACTTGGAAACTAAAAAACACATTGTATCCATTCCCCTTCAGATTGGAATTGTTATTAAAGTGAAGAAATTGTCATAAGTCGTTAAATTGAGCTACTAGGGTCTTGAAGCATAATAGGGTTGTTATTTCTTTAGCTCTGGTCCCCAAAATAGACATTTCCAAGGTGCTCTGTACACTATAGGCCTTTAACATCACATGCAGAAACAACTACTGCTACATGTAACTGGGCAGTACAGGAGAAGTTGCCAATAGAATGCCCCTTTCTTTGATATCACTTCCTGCTCTGCAAATATTGGCTGAAGCTTTACCTGACAAACTTCCTGCTTTGCCCGCCCCCTGCATGCTCTCTACACGTAATACTGTTATTACTGAGAGCTTTTTGCTCTGTTCTAACTGCTTTCACCTGCATTTTTACCAGAAAGCAGGGAGAATTTCCTTAGTATTAGGCCTTATTCAGACGAATGTAGAATACATCCTTGTAATGGCCGTTAAAACAACGGCTGTCACACGGACGCATGTATTTCAATGGGGCCGCTCACACGGCCGTTGTTTCAACGGACCGTGTGAAGGCTCCGTTGAAAAATAGAACATGTCCTACTTTTTCTTCTGTTTTCATGGATCCCACCATAGACCCAAGTCTATGGGGATCCGTGGGAACGGGACCCACACTGGGCAACTCGGACATGAAAAAACTGCCATTTTTCATGTCTGAGTTTCCCCACGTTTGTGTGAATAAGCCCTTAACAGTACTTTCGTATTCGTGATCAGCGTAAAAGAATGAACTGCCCTGGTATGGTAAATACGTAGTAGGTCCATTTTACTAATTCTGAAAATAAGCCTGTAGTTTGTTAAAAATGATAAACTCGTCAAACAAATCTATTATCCATTTTATATAAGAAAGTATCATTTTATCAGCATGTCTAATTAACAACAAAGTGAAAATTCAGCATCAATTAGGGAGATGCTATTTCAAAGATGACAACCAATATGGTTGCATTTCCTACTATCACATCTTCAAAAATGGTGGCCGCAATATGATATTAAAAAAAAGTCAATATTTAAATAAATAAAAAAACAAATACTATACTTTGGTACTTGATAAAAAAAACAAAAAACTTCTGACTTACCAATTGATGGCCATTGTTACATTTTGGATAGAAATCCTCTTTAATTGAAATGTGACACAATTATAGATACAATACTTAAGTGACCACTAACTGAATAAATACATAGAACAAAATTGATTTAAAGGGAGTCTGTCACCAGATGTCGGTATTGAACTACCAACAGGCTATTATAGATTGGACTAACCTGATTCTGACGTGTATTATGTCTTTCCACAGAGTGCCTCCTTTGAAGAGAAAAAGGTTTTATTAAATTTCTTAAAGCGGCTCTGTCACCACATTATAAGTGACCTAACTCCTACATAATGTGATCGGCGCTGTAAGGTAGATAACAGCAGTGTTTTTTATTTGGAAAAACTATCAATTTTGACCAAATTATGACCTATTTTAGATTTATGCTAATGACTTTCTTAATAGACAACTGGGCGTGTCTTTACCTTTTGACCAAGTGGGCATTGTAAAGAGAAGTGTATGACGCTGACCAATCTTGCGAGATCACGATGTGCTGTCACTTTCTCATACATTAACTTTACTGAAGTGTCTTGAGAGTAAATAGACATCGCTTCCAGCCAGGACGCGATGTCTATTCACAATCCCAGATAGACAAAAACAGATGAGGAGATACTTGATCCTATTCACAATCCCGACACTTCGGTAACGTTTTTGTGGGAGTTAATGACAGCAAGCGTGATCCTGCGAGATCACGCTGTGAATGACATCACAGTTTGATCTTGATGTGCTGTGTGAGTAAGTCACACACAAACATTACCGAAGTGTCGGGATTGTGAATAGACATTGCATCCTGGCTGGAAGCGATGTCTATTCACTCTCAAGACACTTCAGTAAAGTTAATGTGTGAGAAAGTGACAGCACATCATGATCTCGCAAGATTACGATGTCGGAGTACATGAATGAAGAGAAGTGTATGACGCTGATTGGTCAGCGTTATACACTTCTCTTTACAACGCCCACTTGGTCAAAAGGTAAAAACACGCCCAGTTGTCTATTAAGAAAGTCATTAGCATAAATCTAAAATTGGTCATAACTTGGTCAAAATTAATTGTTTTTCTAAATAAAAACCACTGCTGTTATCTACATTAGAGCAACGATCACACTATGTAGGAGATAGGGAATTTATAATCTGGTGACAGAGCCTTTTTAAAATGAGAATTTTGAAGCAACGAGGGCGTCACTGTTGCTGTCATTCCCCAGTTCAACCCCCCTCCCTCCCTGCTTCCTTTGATTGACAGGGGCTAGGCAGTGTAGTAGGCTTGCGCCAATTAGGCATGCGCCAATTAGGATGTAGGGAGGGGGGTTGAACTGGGGCATGACGAGAGCATTTTGGAGCAACGGTGATGCCCTGGTTGCTCCAGAATGCTCATTTGCATTCAAAGGAGGCACTCTGTGGAAAGACATAATACACGTCAGAATCAGGTTAGCCTAATCTATAACAGCCTGTTGGTAGTGCAATATGGACATCTGGTGACAGACTCCCTTTAAATGTGATATGAAAGTCCTATGGTTAAAGTTAGAATGACATCTGAATTTCAATTATTGTTTATCCCCAAGGGAAAATCAAATCATGAAAAATATTGATTTGGTCAAATGTCTAATGAGTTCAAAAGGAAAAAAAGCAGCAGTTAAATAGGTCACACTTTTTACCTATCATGCTCTAAAGTCTCTTTTAAACATCCAATGAAGAGGAGAAAAATAATTTGTAATTTATTTGCCAGTAATTTTGAACACTAATATTGGAGAACATTATTATCTTTTTACTGCCCGAAAGCCAAATGTCACATTCTCTTTTTTTTAATTTGGCTCTAAAATAAAGTTTGAGATTTCCTAATAGAATGGTTTATGTTTTGCATTAAAATAATCCCGGAAATCAGGAATTGCCGAATTAATGTGCGCCATTAATTATTTTGAGAGATGTATGTTCTAAATATACTATTGTACTAATGATAACCACAGAAACAAAAATATACATTAAAAATGTGTACGTTTCATACACTTCGGAGGAAAAAAACACTCTCTCAAACTCTGCCCCCCATGGTGCACAGCAGAAAATGCACATATCTCATTGTTGAATTATTTTTTTTCTCCCTATATGCCCTCACAAACCCACCAGTCAAGTGATTGCTAATGAGAATCCTGTGCAAATACTAAGGGAAGTGTAAAGGTGTGATATGAAAATTAAATATAGTTAAACCAGAATTATTATTGAGTTGTAGACACTGTTCTCTGGAAATAATAGTTAAACATTCACAGATACTGTTGTGATTTGGCTTCTAGATCTCATTAAAATGTTTTAACTCTTTCCTTTCCAAAGTGCACATCTTATAAGTAGATTAAAAGCTACATTTCCTTTGTCTATATTAGAAATTCCTTGACTCTTGAAAATGAAAATATAAGAAATACATCTTAATGAACTAAGCAATCAATGATTATAACTATGTATTTACACTAACATTTGTTTCTTTATGTTCCACTAACATGTTTCTTATGGATTTTTTTTTTATCCATATGCCAACTGTTTGCTTTTTTTATTGTAGGAAGAAAAGGAAATTATTTTTTCTATTTGACAATCAACTATAAAAGGATAAAGATTTTACAAGTGGTACGTAGCAGAGGGGTTCATTCTAGGTTTTTTTAAAGCTTCATATATGAGAAGACCTAAATATTCTCAAGCACACTAAATAAATAATTATGCCTGAATGAAACTCACACAGTCGCTCCTTACCACCAGATTATCTTCTTGTGATCTACAGTAATTCCAAGTATTTATAGAAAATGGTAGAAATTTAAGTGCAGAATAGGACAATGATGGACCAAAGACTAGACCAACAGCCTGTAAAGAGGATTAGCCTTTGACAGTCTGCCTCTACTTGCCATTGACATTCTGCGCCCAGGTGGGGGAGGTGGTGTAATACTGGAGCTTTCCTCTCGTCTTCTTGACTCAGACCCTGAACCATTCCTTGAATCAGAACTATCTGGGTCGCTGGCCAGTCTGCTTTCTGAAAACCCTCTGGATGTGGAGCTCACTTTCCGATGTCCACTATCTGCAGAGTCACTTCGATCTTCAGCAAAGTCCTTGCAGCTACTGACTCTGCTGTATTTGCGCAATGCTGATGGTAGCTCCATATGACTTGAATGAAGGCATGATCTGAGAGGATGCACTATACTATGTCTTGTTTGATCTAAAGACTGATGGCTTTTCAGGCAGCTCTTAGATCCAAGACAACTGTTGCGCTGAGATTTCTTGTTTGAATCCTCACTGCTAGATGAGAGATTCCTTTTCTGCAGTGGAGAGATGTGTGGTTCTTCTCTACACTCTCCTATGTGCTGATCAGGTGGAGGCCTGCTTAGTACATGTCCATGGTATTGATCAATGTGATTACCCATTCTCTGGTGTTCTACATAACGAGACTCTTGCTTGCAATTCACATTAAGCTGTCCACTATGTTGACCTGTGTTAAGTTGATCAACACTTCGTCTATGCTTCTCAGTAGCCAAAACTTTACCAAACTGATTTTGATCACTGATCATTTGTACTTCCTTAAATCCATGTGCTGGTGGAAGATAAGCTGGTAATCCAACTGAGTCCATTTGCTGGTCAGGTATCAATTTGTACCCACTTGAGGACAAGGGAATATTCTTGCTTGGGGAAGAATTACTTAGCATACAAACCTGCTGCACTGAGTTCTTCTTAGATTTATAAATGCTTATTTCATCTTCTGTCACATCAGCAATATGTTTTCCATAAAGCCCTTGTCTGATCTTTTTTATACCTAGATGAAAAATTTCTAAAATATTTAGAAACAGTGACACAGCAGCTATACTGTGCATAAAGACCATAAAGATAGTCTTTTCTGTTGGTCTCGATACAAAGCAATCTACTATGTTTGGACAAGGGAAACGTGAACATTTATACAAAGGGTTAAGATCAAATCCATACAACAAATACTGTCCCACCATGAAGCCAACTTCTACAACAGATCTGGTTAGGATATGCAGTACATATGTACGTAAAAGAGATCCTCTAAGGGGAGCCTTGTTTACTTTCTTTTGCTCTTCTAGCTTTCTTAGCTCTTTTTCAAGTCTCCTGTGTTCATCAATAACGACTTCCAACTCTTCCAGCTCTCCCCTGATCTGTGCTTTTTTCCTTTGCCTCTCTTTTTCTAGAGCTCTCAGTCTGTAAAGTGCATGACCCATGTATACAAGAGATGGAGAAGAGACAAAGATTATTTGTAATACCCAGTACTGAATAAGTGAGATAGGGAATGCTTGATCATAGCAAACATTCCTGCAACCTGGTTGTTCTGTGTTACATATAAACTCCTCCTGTTCATCATCCCAAACATCTTCCGCAGCCACTCCAAGCACCAACATCCTAAATATGAAGAGAATGGTGAGCCATATCTTCCCCACTATAGTTGAATGAATATGAACTTCTTCGAGTATACTTCCTAGCAGGTTCCAGTCACCCATTTTCACACTAGCATGCCTGTAAGAACAAGATTGCATTTAATAGATCAAAATTTCTCTTGCCAAAGTAATCATAAATTTAAACATTTGGAAAAGTACTGTTTTTTCTCTAAGCTTCATATTTTTTTCAGAAATATGTAATGCTAATATCATGATGTGATAGTAACAAATCATAAATAGCCACGCTTTCTAGAACAATACTTAAGTTTTATTTATATTAATGAGTGATCATTTTTATTTTTTACTCAATTCCATTCTACAAATATGTTAATAAATGTGTGGAATAATTTTATATTCTCTATAAATGAAGTTATATTTCTAATAGGTTAAACAAGCGTTTCCCAATCCAATGCACAACAAACCCCAACAAGTCATGTTTTGATGATTTCCCAGAGAGAAAAGGAAGTCCTCGTGGGCAGGGTCCTCTCCTTCTGTACCAGCTTGTCATTCATTAAGCTCATGTTTGTTTTTATTGTCCAATGTTATGTACTTTAACACTTTTTTTTATAAGTACAGCTCCCCAGAATTAATGGCTCTTATAGATAAATAATAATAAAATAATGATATGCTAATTATTTATTTTTTATGAAACTAATGAAATCACTAAATGCACTATTAAGGAAATCCTCAATACAAGACCTGTTGGGGGTTCCTTCAGGACTGAATTGGGAAACACTGGGTTACAATATAACTTTTAATTTATTCCTCTTAGGCTGTGTTCACATCACCGTTTCTTTCCGAAGAGGGGTCCTGTCGGAGGTTTCCGTCAGGTTAACCCCTCAATGGAAAGACAAACGGAAACCTTCGCTTCCGTTTCCCTCACCATTGAACTCAATGGTGACGGAAACCTAGCTAATGGTTTCCGTTTGTTACAATTGTGACAGGCTTCCAACGTTTTTGATGGAAACAATAGCGCAGTCGACTGCGCTATTGATTCCGTCAAAACAACGGAACCCCGTTACATCGGTGACAAACAGAAACCTTTAGCAACGTTTCCGTCACCATTGATATCAATGTTGAGGGAAACGGAAGATTAGGTTTCCGGTTGCTTTTCCATTGAGGGGTTAACCCAACGGAAACCTCCGACAGAACCCCTCAACGGAAGGGCAACGGTGATGTGAACAGGCCCTTATGTATATATGCCAGCTTACAATAATGCTAATGTGTCGGTTTAAATCATGAATGTCTAGAGTAACTGAGTATGACTAATACTTTAGACAGAAACCACTGGAATTGACATAGTAATTGTTGATTTCAGCACACAATTGTATTTCAGATTGAAGTGAACATATTATAACTTACAACCAAATCATCTAGGAACCTCATAATAAAACAAATGTGTTAATTTTAGAAAGTCTGCTCTATCAGGGTCAATGATTTCTCAGAGATCCTCAGCAGGCTGTGAGAGCTGCAGTAAACCATCTGCACACTTTCTTTATCATCACTGCTGAGTACTTACTGTCAACTATTCCTAAGATAGTGCTGACTAGCAGAAGTCAATTACTTTCACTTACAAAGATCATTTAAAGAGACTCTGTCACCACATTATAAGTGCCCTGTCTCCTACATAAGGAGATGGGCGCGGTAATGTAGGTGACAGCAGTGCTTTTTGTTTTAAAAAAACGATCTTTTTTTCACAAAGTTAGGAGCGATTTAAGTTTATGCTAATGAGCTTTCTTAATGCCCAAGTGGGCGTACTTTTACTTTCGACCAAGTGGGCGTTGTACAGAGGAGTGCATGACGCTGACCAATCGGCATCATGCACTCCTCTCTGATAATGAATACACATGAAATCCAACCTGGACGTCATGTGTACTCAGAATCCTGACACTTCTGACTCTTTTTTGTGAGATTCCAGCAACGGATACAAAATCTCGCGAGATCTCGGAGCTAAACGAGATTTGGTTTCACTTGCCGGAATCTCACAAAAAAAGAGTCAGGATTCTGAATACACATGACGTCCAGGCTGGATTTCATGTGTATTCATTATCAGGACACTGTAGTAATGTTAGGGTTTGTGTATGAGGCTGCACATAGTGATATAACTATATCGCTAGTGCAGTGTAAATGAATGGAGAGGAGTGCATGATGCCGATTGGTCAGCGTCATGCACTCCTCTGTACAACGCCCACTTGGTCGAAAGTAAAAGTACGCCCACTTGGGCATTAAGAAAGCTCATTAGCATAAACCAAAATCGCTCCTAACGTTGTGAAAAAAGATCGTTTTTTTAAATAAAAAGCATTACTGTCACCTACATTACAGCGCCGATCTCCTTATGTAGGAGACAGGGCACTTATAATGTGGTGACAGATCCTCTTTAACAAATAAATCCCCTAATATTTTACATGGAGGATCTTCAGGGGCATGGGGTATTAGCCACGTCTATGGGTCAAACATGACACCCTAAGTAGTTTTGTCCACTAAAGTAATTTCTTAGAAAACATCTGACTGTAAGTTTCTTTATAGTACCAAGTCAGCAAGCACATATGTGAAGGGTAAGGAGTATGCAGTCTAAGGCCCCATGCACACGACCGTATTTTTTCCCACCCGTAAATACTGGCGTAAATACGGGTCCGGTGTCACACGTATTTGACCCGTTTTGCACCAGTATTTACGGACTTGGATTTTTTTTTACAGGTTGCTCTATATTTTGATCGGAATTCACTGTCCAGGGTGCTGAAAGAGTTACTGCCGATCAGTTAACTCTTTCAGCACCCTGGACAGTGACTATTTACGGACGTCGCCTAGCAACGCTGCCGTAATGACGGGTGCACACACGTAGCCACCCGTCATTACGGGAGCTCCATAGACTTCTATGGGCTGTCCATGCCGTTATTACGGCCTGAAATAGGACATGTTCTATCTTTTTCAACGGCACGGGCACCTTCCCGTAAGAAAACGGGAAGGCACCCGTGGCCAATAGAAGTCTATGAGCCCGTTATTACGGGTCGTAATTATGACCCGTAATAACGGGAGTTTTTACGGTCGTGTGCATGAGGCCTACAGTAACGAGAGACGCACTATTTTAATTTGGTACGTATAGTTTTATTTATTCCACATAACTATGTAGCCAAATGCAATAATTTCTGTATGTCAATATTATCTAATGTTATTTATATGGTGTTTGTCTCAATGTTTTTTCAAATTTAAATGATTCAAAACTTAGGCTGTGCTCACATCAGAATTGGTTTCCGTTCATGGGTTCTGTTGCAGCTTTCCGTCGAGGAATCCATGAAGATAAAGCCAAACAAAAACCAAAGCTGCCATTTGCATTACCATTGATTTCAATTGTAATGCTTCCGTTGCAAATTATTTCCGTTTGTCTCCGTTCCGTAAGCTTTCAGTTTTGTTTAACGGAAACCATTTGCAAAGGAAGCATTACCATTGAAATCAATGGTAATGCAAATGAAAGCTATGGTTTCCGTTTGCCTTCCCATTCATGGGTTCCTCCGACGGGAAGCTGCAACGAGACCCGTGAACGGAAACCAGCGCTGATGTGAACAGGCCCTTACATGTATCCCTTAAAAGATAATGGTCAATGTTTAGAAATGTCTTGGAGAGGTTAGAACATCTATAAACCATTAATATACTATTAGAAACAACAGTTAAGTTTTTATTTCTTAGGTGTTAGAGGACTGTAGATGTTTGTATCTCGATACATTTAAGGCCCCATGCACACGACTGTGTTCGGTCCGTGATATACGGTCCGCATGTCCCGGACCGAACACAGTGCAGGGAGCTGGGGTTCTAGCATCATACTTATCTATGACGCTAGGTGCCACTGCCTGTCCGCGGAACTACTGTCCCGTACTGTAATCATGTTTTCAGTGCGGGACAGTAGTTCCGTGGATAGGCAGTGACACTTAGCGTCATAGATATGTATGATGCTAGGACCCCAGCTCCCTGCACGGTGTTCGGTCCGGGACATGCGGACCGTATATCACGGACCGAACATGGACGTGTGCATGGGGCCTTATTGTTTCTTTAGATACTAGCAATACAATAATATAAACTAGCAGTTGTTCTAAATGGAGATCCACGTCTCATCATATAGTGGACATCATAAAAACAAAACTATGTGTATACATCAACAGAATAAAACATAAAATAGAAACATAAAATTGAATAGCATAAGAGTAAGGGTGCAGTCACACGTGGCATATTTTGTAGCAGAAATTTCTGCGTCTGAAAATAATTTCTATTTATCTGAATAGAAATACATGTTCCTGCTGCAGAATAACCCCATTCAAATAAGATATTGTCGTGTATTAAAAGAGGCTTGGACTCACAGGACAGGGACATAATATTGCTACTTTACAAAGCATTAGTGAGGCCACATTTAGAATATGCAGTTCAGTTCTGGGCTCCAGTTCATAGAAAGGATGCCCTAGAGTTGGAAAAAATACAAAGAAGAGCAACGAAGCTAATAAGGGGCATGGGGAATCTAAGTTATGAGGAAATAAAAAAAATAATTAAACCTATTTATCCTTGAAAAGAGACGACTAAGGGGGGGGGGGGGGGGACATGATTCATTTGTATAAATATATGAATGGCCCATACAAGAAATATAGTGAAAACCTATTCCATGTAAAATCCCCCCGAAAGACAAGGGGGCACTTCCTCCGTTTGGAAAAAAAAAGGTGAAACCTGCAGAGGCGACAAGTCTTCTTTACTGTGAGAACTGTGAATCTATGGAGTAGTCACCGCAGGAGCTGGTCGCAGCAGGGACAGTAGATGGCTTTAGAAAAGGCTTAGATCATTTCTTATAACAAAAAAATATCAGCTCCTATGTGAATGTAAAGAATTTTAGTTTGAATGTTGATCCAGCCGGATTGCCACTTAGGATCAGGGTGGGATTTTTCCTTTTTAGGGCAGATTAGTTAATGCCCTATGGGTAATTTTTATATTTATTATTTAAAAAGGTTTAAACCTTTATCTGGACCAATCGAGGTAAAACAAATATAATTTCTCCCATTCCTTCCTTTTCTTCCACCCCCTGGTCGAACTTGATGGACATGTATTCTTTCAACCGTACTAACTATCTAACTAAGATGAATGCAACAAAATCTGCTGCGTGTAACTGCCCACTAACTCTCGATAATATTAGCTGATAAGCAGGTCTTCAGATTACCGTCAGTAACATGGATGTAGACAATTAATTTTGCATTGCATCAGTCTTACCTTATATACAGAGATAATGCCGCACATTACTGGCACATCCTTGATGTTGGTTGCAGCTGGCACAGATGAAATGAAGGTTCTTGGGGTAAATAAAGCCGTGAGTCACAGAGCATAATTCTGAGAAACTGCTTATTGATAAACCAGAGTATAAAAACAGCAATTGATTATGTTGTCGCTGAAAAATGCCTCTGGCAAGAATGAATTGTGATTGGTGAGAGGCTAACCCCGTCCTGAAGCTGTGTTATTACTGCTTGTTTTTATAATATATTCTTGTACCACTGGTCATCATTAATTAGAAAATATGGATGTTGTTTGTACTCACCAAAGACATAGTCTTATTAATTTAGCTTGAGAATGGGCAATTGCATTGTTATATAGTTCTTATGATGGACATTTCAGAGTATATGTCAATAGAAAGTAATCAATCGGACATGTCCGATTTTATGCTTCCCTGCACCATGTGCTATTTAGAGCGTGGCTGGCAACAGGCTCGCTGGGCCACATAACCATTAACAGGAAAACAGACATATAACAGTAAATATAAACATATCAGAAATAACCTGATGGATTTGGAGGTTCCCTCCGCAGCCATTTTTCAGATTTTCATTATCGCTTTTTCCTTCCCACCTTCTAAAAGCCATAACATTTTTATTTTTTTCATCGATATAGCCATATACAGGCTTTTTATTTGCGGGACAAGTAGTAGTTTTTCACGGCACCATTTAACGCACTGGAAAAGTAGAAACTATTTATTTGTGGGGTGGAATATGAAAACCCCCCCCAGTAATGTCTTTATTCTTTTTTGGGGTTTCGTTTTTACAGCCTTCACCGTGCAGTAAAAATAACATAACATGTTAACTTTATTCTGCAGGTCAATACAAGTACGGCGATAGAGCTTGTTTTTTTTTTTTTGATGAGCTGTATTGGTACTATTTTGGGGTACATAAGACTCTTTGATTGCGGTTTATTACATTTTTTGTGGGAGATGGTGACCAAAAAACAGCAATTCAGCAATTTTGTGTTTAATTCGTTCAATGTGCAGGTTAAATAATGTTATATTCTAATAGTTTGGACTTTTACGAACGCGGCGATTATAGTTATGTAAATGGGAAAAGGATTTTTCTTTTTACTTTTAATATTTAATTTTTTTATATATAAAAAAACAACTTATTTATCTGTTTTTTTATTTTATTTTTATTAGTCCCCCTAGTATTGTACGATATACTGCAAAACAAATGTACTACAGTATGTTGTGATTTTTACAGGCACCTATTTTTACAGGCTCCTATTAAGCCTTAATAGAAGAACAAAGAGGGCAGACCTGGGGGGCCTCCATTAATCTCCCAGGGTGCATGACAACAATCGACAATTGCATCAGGGGAGGGGGCGATGGGACGTAAGTGGGGGCTGCGCTCCTCTTTCTAACAGCTTAGATGCCGTGGTTGCTATTGACCGTGGCAAGTAAGTGGTTAAACTAGCATGATCCCGCTTGTTGCAGTGAAGTGTTAGCTATAACATACAGGCGAACTGCGTAACGTTTGGAGTGGTTTCAGCCCATGAACCCACTCCATACTTTTCCTCTCGGCCTCCACTTTATATAAACTGTGTATGCCAGAGCAGCATACATATTAACCTGTTCCCGCGCTGCGACGCAACTGTACATCCTGGCGAGGAGCTACTTCCCACACCAGAACGCACAGTTACTGTGCGGTTCCCGGTGCACACTGTCCGGGAAGCGGGAGGACAGCTGTCACTCCACTATTGCCCGCCAGTGGTCCTTTGCAGATGATTTTGTCAATTAACCCCTTAAATGCGGCAATCGATTGCGAACGCTGTATTTAAGAGGTTTGTAGCACATCGGCAACCCTCACAATGCGATTTTGGTGGCTGCCGACGGCATAGCAACAGGCGGTAAAACAATGGCCTCCGGGTCTGCCATGTACGGAAGCCTATGGCTTCGTGTCAGAGTCACAATGACAGTTATAATACATTACACTACGTAGTGTAAAGTATTATAGCAGCGATCAGTGCTGCAGGTCTTCAAGTCCCCTAGTGGGACAAAAAAAAAAAAGTGATTTTATTGTGCAGAATTGATGGTTTTTGGTCAGCTTGCTAGCCAAAAAATGGACTAAAAAGTGATCAAAACAATAGAATGTACCCCAAAATAATACCAATGAAAAGTGGATTGTCCCACAACAAATAAGCCCTAACACAGCGCCATTGGATAAAAAAGTTCTGGCTCTCAGAATATGGCGACACAAAACGTGCAGAGCGTTCCAAAAGCGGATAAAATCGGGTGCCATTTATCAGTGCGACACCGGCCACACATCTATGAATTATTATTTATTTACCGCATCATTATACCCTCTTATTATGCTCTGATGTACTCCGCCTAGATCACATATGCCCCCAAATAATAAACTGAAATACCAGTAAAACCCACACAGAAATACTACCAAGCCAAATAGTGATCCCTCCCCCTTCTGAACCCTACAGTGTGCCTAAATCGCAGTTTATGTCCACATATATGGCATCGCCATACCCGGGAGAACCCGCTTAACGCTCAGTGACGTACTATTCTGTCATGGAAAGTGCCCTGTTCGCGCTCCATGACGGAATAGTACGTAACGGGAGTAACGGCCATTTCGGCCGTCCTCCCGACACATACAAGAGCTGTGACAGCTGCTGTCTCGTACAGCAGCTGTCACAGCTCCTACAGCGGGGACCGATCGCTGTGTCCCCGCTGATTAACCCCTGAAAAGCCGTGTTCAATAGCGATCACGGCTTTTTAGGGGTTAAGCTGCCATCGCCGGCCTGCTACACGATAGCGGCCGGCGATGGTGACTATGGCAACCGGACACCAAACAATGGCGTCCGGCTATGCCATCGACGGAAGCCTAGTGGGTCCTTACTTCGTCAGGACCCACTATGCTTGCTGTCAGTGAGTAGCTGACAGCTCTAATACACTGCACTACGCGTGTAGTGCAGTGTATTAGAATAGCGATCAGGGCCTCCTGCCCTCAAGTCCCCTAGTGGGACAAAGTAAAAAAGTTAAAAAAAAGATGTGTAAAAATAAGAAAATAAAAGATTTAAAAGTAATAAAAGTAAAAATCCCCCTTTTTCCCTTATCAGTCCTTTATTATTAATAAAAATATATAAACAAATAAACTATACATAATTGGTATCACCGCGTCTGTAACGGCCTGCACTACAAAATTATTTTGTTATTTATCCTGCGCGGTGAACGCCGTAAAAAATAATAATAAACCGTAACAGAATCACAATTCTTTGGTCACTTCACAACGCAAAAAATGGAATAAAAAGAGATCAAAAAGTCGCATGTACCTAAAAATGGTACTGATCGAAACTACAGTTCGTTACTCAAAAAATAAGTCCTCGCACGGCTTTATTGATTGAAAAATAAAAAAGTTCTGGCTCTTAGAATAAGGTAACACAAAAAGAAAATTATTTTTTACAAAACGTATTTTATTGTGCAAACGCCATAAGACATAAAAAAAAACTATAAACATCTGGTATCGCCGTAATCGTATCGCCCCGCAGAATAAAGTGAATATGTCATTTATAGCGCACGGTGAACGCTGTAAAAAAAATATAATAAAAAAACAAATAGTAGAATTGCTGTTTTTTAAGTCACCACGCCACTTAAAAATAGAATAAAAACTGATCAAAACGTCGCAAGCACCCCAAGAAAATTGCAATGAATTCCTCAAGGGGTCTAGTTTCCAAAATGGGGTCACTTTGAGGGTTTCCACTGTTTTGGCACCACAAGACCTCTTCAAACCGGACATGGTGCCTAATAAAAAGGAGGGCTCAAAATCCACTAGGTGCTCCTTTGCTTCTGAGGCCGGTGCTTCAGTCCATTACCGCACTAGGGCCACATGTGGGATATTTCTCAAAACTGCAGAATCTGGGCAATAAGTATTGAGTTGCGTTTCTCTGGTAAAACCTTTTGTGTTATAAAAAAAAAGTGGTATAAAAAGGATTTTCTGACAAAAAACAAAAGTAGATTTCACCTCTACTTTACTCTAAATTCCCGTGAAACACCTAAAGGGTTCATAGACTTTCTAAATGCTGTTGTGAATACTTTGAGGGGTCTAGTTTCTAAAATGGGGTGTTTGATAGGGGTTTCTAATATATGGGCCCCTCAAAGCAACTTCAGAACTGAACTGGAACCTAAAAAAATAAATAAATTAGGCAATACTTCGCTTCTTACATTATACGGATAATGAGCTGTGCCCACCCCGAGATGACCCCAGTTTTGACCGTTTGTATAAACGGAGACCCCTATTAGACCGTTTCAATGCCCGGTTTTCCCAAGCATACACCCCCGAGAAGTGTATTTCTATTGATGAGTCCCTGGTACATTTTAAAGGGAGGGTTCAATTCCGCCAGTACCTGCCGGGTAAGAGGGCAAGGTATGGCGTAAAGATGTAGAAGCTGTTACATAGTTACATAGTTAGTACGGCTGAAAAAAAAGACACATGTCCATCAAGTTCAACCAAGGGAAGGGAATAGGGAAGGAAAAATTTCTACACATAGGAGCTAATATTTTTTGGTTCTAGGAAATTATCTAACCCTTTTTTAAAGCCATCTACTGTCCCTGCTGTGACCAGCTCCTGCGGTAGGCTATTCCATAAATTCACCGTTCTTACTGTAAAGAAGCCTTGTCGCCTCTGCAGCTTGAACCTTTTTTTCTCCAGACGGAGGGAGTGCCCCCTTGTTTTTTGAAGGGGTTTTACATGGAACAGGATTTCACCATATTTTTTGTATGTGCCATTAATATATTTATATAAGTTAATCATGTCCCCCCTTAGTCGTCTTTTTTCAAGGCTAAATAGGTTTAATTCTTTCAATCTTTCCTCATAACTTAAATTCTCCATGCCCCTTATTAGCTTCGTTGCTCTTCTTTGTATTTTTTCCAACTCCAGGGCATCCTTTCTATGAACTGGAGCCCAGAACTGAACTGCATATTCTAGATGAGGCCTCACTAATGCTTTGTAAAGTGGCATTATTACATCCCTGTCCCGTGAGTCCATGCCTCTTTTAATACACGACAATATCCTGCTGGCCTTTGAAGCAGCTGATTGACACTGCATGCTGTTATTGAGTTTATGATTTACAAGTACACCCAGATCCTTCTCAACAAGTGAATCCGCCAGTGTAGCGCCCCCTAGGACATATGATGCATGCAGGTTGTTGGTACCCAGATGCATAACTTTACATTTATCTACATTAAACTTCATCTGCCAAGTGGACGCCCAAACACTTAGTTTGTTTAAATCTGCCTGCAATTCATGAACATCTTCCATAGTCTGAACTATATTACATAGCTTGGTGTCATCTGCAAAAATAGAAATCGTGCTATTGATCCCTTCCTCTATATCATTAATAAATAAGTTGAATAATAGTGGTCCCAGCACTGAACCCTGGGGTACACCACTTATAACCGGTGACCATTCAGAGAAGGAATCATTGACCACAACTCTCTGGATACGGTCCTTGAGCCAATTCTCAATCCAATTACAAACTATATTTTCTAAACCTATAGTCCTTAATTTACCCATTAGGCGTCTATGGGGGACAGTGTCAAATGCCTTTGCAAAGTCCAAAAACACTAAATCCACAGCGGCCCCTCTGTCTAGACTTCTGCTCACCTCTTCATAAAAACAGATTAGGTTAGTTTGACAACTTCTGTCCTTAGTAAAACCGTGCTGGCTGTCACTTATAATGCTATTTATTGTCACATAATCCTGTATATAGTCCCTCAATAGCCCCTCAAACATTTTCCCCACGATGGATGTTAAGCTTACTGGTCTATAATTACCCGGGGAAGACCTAGAGCCCTTTTTGAAAATAGGCACCACATTTGCCCTGCGCCAGTCCCTTGGCACTATACCAGTCACTAGAGATTCGCTGAATATTATGAAAAGGGGGACAGAAATAACTGAACTAAGCTCTTTAAGAATTCTAGGGTGTAACCCATCTGGTCCCGGGGCCTTGTGCACATTTATTTTATTTTATTTAGCTTGGACCATCTCTACATTCATCCAATTCAGTATATCAACTGATATATTAACAGCACTGGCACCGGCTACATCAGCTGCTCTTTCTTCTGTTGTATATACAGAGCTAAAGAACCCATTTAGTAACTCTGCCTTCTCTTGATCCCCTGTGACCAACTCCCCATTACCATTATCTAGGGGTCCTACATGTTCAGACCTTGGCTTTTTTGCATTTATATGCTTGAAGAATTTTTTGGGATTTGTTTTACTATCCCTGGCCACCTGCCTTTCATTTTGTATTTTTGCTAATTTTATTACATTTTTACAGATTTTATTAAGCTCTTTATATTTTACAAAGGCTACAGCTGTATCCTCAGATTTGTATTTTTTAAATGCCCTTTTTTTGTCATGTATTGCCCCTTTCACAGAAGGTGTAAGCCATGTGGGGTTTAATTTGAGTCGTTTATACTTATTACCTGTAGGAATAAATTTTGCACTATAATAACTCAAAGTAGATTTGAAAATCTCCCATTTATCATTTGTTCCATTATTTGACATTAGTTCTTCCCAGTCTATATCCTGAATTGCAGCCCTCATCCTGGGGAAATTGGCTTTCTTAAAATTAAATGTTTTTGCCCTCCCTGCCTGCGTTTGTTTTTTACAGTATAGGTAAAATGTAACTATATTGTGATCACTGTTACCGAGGTTTTCACGAACATTGACATTCCCAACAAGATCTGCATTATTAGAAATGACCAGATCCAACAGAGCTTCACCTCTAGTCGGGTCTTCCACAAACTGGCCCATAAAATTTTCCTGCAACAGGTTGAGGAAATGTCTCCCCTTTGCAGTTGAAGCCGAACCATGACACCAATTAATATCCCGGAAATTAAAATCTCCCATTATCACTACAGTACCCGCCTGTGCAGCCCGCTCCATCTGTTTATATAGCTGAACTTCCATCTCCTCAGTTATATTGGGGGGTCTATAGATTACACCAAAAGAAATTTTTTCAGTGTTTACTTCCCTTTCTAGTTCCACCCACAAGGTTTCAACCTCCTCACAGTCTTCACCCACTATTGTCTCTTTCACACTCGCCTTCATATCACTTCTCACATACAGACATACACCACCACCTTTCCTATTTGTCCTGTCTTTACGAAAAAGTGTAAAACCCTGTAGATTTACAGCCCAGTCATGTGAAGAGTCCAGCCATGTTTCAGCAACACCAACTATATCTATATTTTCTTCCAGTATCAAGGCCTCCAGCTCCCCCATTTTGCTTGCTAGACTTCTGGCATTTGTGAACATACACTTTAACTTGCCTGTCAGTTTTTCACTTTTATTATCAGAAATGTGATTTGACATTAATCGGTCCTTTTTATTTACACTGATGTTTTGTAACGAAAGGATCTCCTTATCTTGTTGTCTAGTCCTCTCCCCACATTCTGTTTCTCCCCCCACCAATATAGTCTGACCCCTCTCTAACCTGGCTACCCCTTTTTTTTCTACATTGACCTCCCTCCTCAGCCCTAGTTTAAATACTCCGCAACCCAAGCTGTGCGAGAGTGCATCAGGGTATACCTACAAATTTAGGGTATATGAAGGGAAGGACACCAGTATTCAACCCCCAGAATGCCCCCCCCCCTTACTGGGAGTTAATGCAAAAATTGTGTGGGATTTGGTGCACCCACTGCTGGACCAGGGTTACCACCTCTACCTGGATAATATTTATACCAGCATCCCACTCTTCAACTGCCTCGCTTCCAGTCTGCGGCATGCGGCACTGCTAGAAGAAATCTGAGAGGCCTCCCTAAGACTCTGCAGGGCAAACGCTCAGAAGGGGTGAGAGCAGGGCACAATCTAGCAGCAACATATTGTGTGTCAAGTACAAGGACAAGAGAGATGTCACACCAGTACCCATGTACCAGGACGAGGTACCAGTACAGAGACCCCCAAACCAGACTGCATCCTGGGCTACAATAGGTACATGGGAGGGGTGGACTTTTCAGATCAAGTCCTGAAGCCCTACAGCGCCATTCGGTGTGGTATAAGAAGCTGGCCGTGCACATCATACAGATGGCATTGTACAACCCGTACGTGCTACATCCATGTACAGGCCAGACGGGAACTTTCCTAGAATTTCAAGAGGTGGTTATCAAGAAACTAATTTTTAGGGACCAAGAAGGGGGGGGCACCCAGTACTTCTGGAGGCGAGGCCACACGCATCGTACCAGGGCAACACTTTCCAGGAGAAGTTCCCCAAACTGGCAAGAAAGGAAAAAGTCAAGAGGTACAAAGTCTGCTATAAGAGGGGGATAATGAAGGACACAATATATCAATGTGACACGTGTCCCGAAAAACTAAGGCTCCGTATGAAAGAGTGCTTCAAAATGTATCATACATCCCTTGATTTTTAATCTACCCCAGTTTTACTTACCCTGATGTACTCCGCACAGCTTATCTCCCCTCGTCTTTCCCCTCTGAGCCCTGCTGCGTGCCTAGGCAGCTGATTACAGCCACATGTAGGGTATTGATGTACCCATGAGAACCCACATTACAGTTTATGGGGTGTAGGTCTCTGGTCAAAATGCTCACTACACCTCTAGATGAATGCCTCAAGGGTGTAGTTTTTAAAACGGGGTCACTTCTTGGGGGTTTCAACTGTACTGGTACCTCAGGGGCTTCTGCATACATGACTTCGCACTAGAAAATCCCCAGTAGGCCAAATGGTGGTCCTTTCCTTCTGTGCCCTCCCATGGGCCCAAACGGCAGTTTATCACCACAAATGGGGTACTGCCGCACTCAGGACAAATTGGCCAACAAAATGGAGTACTTTATTTATTTTGAAAATAAGAAATTGAGCTAAAACTACATATTATTGGAAAAAATAATTTTTTTTTAAAATTCCCAGCCCAATTCAAATAAGCTCTGTGAAGAAACTATGGGGTCTAAATAGTCACATTACACAATGAATTGTTTGAAGGGTGTAGTTTCTAAAATGGGGTCACTTCTGGTGGGTTTCCATTGTTTTGATACCTCTGGGGCTCTGCAAATGCGACATGGCACCCGAAAACCAATCCAGCAAAATCTGGACTCCAAACAAACACATAGCGCTCCTTTCCTTCTGAGCCCTCCCATGGGTTTATCACCACAAATGGGGTATTGCCGCACTCAGGAGAAATTGGGCAACAAAATGGGGTATTTTGTTCCCTGTGAAAATAGGAAATTTTGATCATAAATTACATCTTATTGGTAAAAATGTCATTTTTTTAATTTCACAGCCCAATTAAAATAGGTGCTGTGAAAAAACTGTGTGGTCAAAATGATAACAACAACCATAAATTAATTCCTTGAGCGGTGTAGTTTCGAAAATGGGGTCACTATTGGGGAATCCTACTGTTTTGGCACCTCAACACCTCTTCAAACCTGGCATGCTGCCTAAAATATATTCTAATAAAAAAAGGAGGACTCAAAATGCACTAGGTGCTTCTTTGCTTCTAGGGCTTGTGTTTTAGTCCACGAGCGCACTAGAGCCACATGTGGGACATTTCTAAAAACTGCAGAATCTGGACAATACATATTTAGTAGTGTTTCTCTGGTAAAACCTTCCGTGTTACACAAAAAAAATTGAATAAAATTGAAATTCAGCAAGAAAAATGGCATTTGCAAATTTCACCTCCACTTTGCTTTAATTCCTGTGAAATGCCTGAAGGGTTAAAAAACTTTCTAAATGCTGTTTTGAATACTTTGAGGGGTCTAGTTTTTAAAATGGGGTGTTTTATCAGGGTTTCTAATACATAGGCCCCTCAAAGCCACTTCAGAACTGAAGAGGTACCTTAAAAAAAAGGCTTAAGAAATTTTCTTAAAAAAGAGAAATTGCAGTTTATGTTCTAAGCCTTGTAACGTCCAAGAAAAATAAAATAATGTTCAAAAAACGATGCCAATCTAAAGTAGACATATGGGAAATGTGAACTAGTAACTATTTTGGGTGGTATAACCGTCTGTTTTACAAGCAGATGCATTTAAATTCTGAAAAATGCAATTTTTTTATACATTTTCCCTAAATTTTGCAATTTTTCACCAACAAACACTGAATATATCGTCCAAATTTTACCACTAACATAAAGCCCAATGTGTCACGAGAAAACAATCTCAGAAGCGCTTGGATAGGTTTAAGCATTCCGACGTTATTACCACATAAAGTGAAATAGATCAGATTTGAAAAATGGGCTCTGAGCCTTAAGGGCAAAACAAGGCTGTGTCCTTAAGGGGTTAACAGTTTTTGTCTTCAGTGGCACAAACGGAGCACAAACCATTGGGCACTAAAATGAGATTAGTGGAAAATGGCAATTTTCACTGTGCACCATCCGCTGCGCTGAGCCTGCTCCATACGCTGCGGGTGTCAGCTGTGTATTACAGCGGACGCACGGGACTAATGGGCAGGAACAGCAATTGCTGCAAAAGACCTGTGGGGTCTAAATGTGCACTATACCCTTAGATAGATTTCTTAAGGGGTGTAGTTTCCCAAATGGGGTCACTTTTGGGGTGTTTGCATTGTTTTGGCCCCTCAGGGGCTTTGCAAATGCGACATGACACCCGAAAACCATTCCAGCGAAATTTGAGCTCCAAAAGCCAAATAACGCTCCTTCCCTTCTAAGCCCTGCCGTGGGTCCAAACAACAGCTGATTACCACATATGGGGTATTGCTGTAATCGGAAGAAATTGCTTTACTAATGTTAAGGTTCTTTTTCTCCTTTATTCCTTGTAAAAATTTAAAATTAGCTTTTTTCAGAAAAAAAAAGGTAGATTTTCATTTTCACGCCCCAATTCCACTAAATTATGCAAAAAAAACCTGTCCGGTCAAAATGTTAACTATACCCCTAGAAAAATTCCTTGAGAAATGTAATTTCCAAAATGGGGTCACTTTTGGTGGGTTTCCACGGTTTTGGACCCTCTAGGACGTTGCAAATGCGACATGGCACCGAAAACCATTCCAGCAAAGTCTGCGCTCCATAATCCAAATGGTGCTCCTTCCGTTCTGAGTCCTGCCCTGGGTTCAAACAGCAGTTTACTACCACATATGGGGTATTGTCGTAATCAGGGGACATTGCTTTACAAATGTTGGGATGCATTTTCTCCTTTATTCCTTGTAAAATTTAAAAAAGATTACAATTTTTACAGACTAATTCCAATAAGTTTATAAAAAAAAACTGTGGGGTCAAAATGCTGAATATACCCCTAGATAAATTCCTTGGGGGGTGTGGTTTCCAAAATAGGGTCACTTTGGGGAATTTCCACTGTTTTGGCACCACTAGACATCTTCAAACCTGACATGGTCCCTAAAATATATTCCCCCCCAAAAAAAAGAGGCCCCAAAGTGCACTAGGTGCTCCTTTGCTTCTGAGGCCGGTTTTTGTCAATTAGCACAATAGGGCCACATGTGGCATATTTCTAAAAACGACACAATCTGGGCAACAAATATGGAGCTGCATTTCTTGGGTAAAACCTTGTGTGGGATAAAAAAAATCAAAACATGTCTTACAAATTTTTTTAATGTCACGTCTAATTTGCTTTAATTCCTATGAAAACGCCTAAAGGGTTAAGAAACTTTCTGAATGCTGTTTTGAATACTTTGGAGGGGTGCATTTTTAAAAATTGGAGAATTTAAGGGGAGTTAATAATATAGCAGGCCCTCAAAGCCACTTCAGAACTGAACTTGTCCCTGAATAAATAGCCTTTTGAAATCTTCTTGAAAACTTGAGAAATTGTTGCTAAAGTTCTAAGCCTTGTAACGTCCTAGAAAACTAAAAGGACATTCAAAAAAACTATGCAAATATAAAGTAGATATATGGGAAATGTTAACTAGTAACTATTTTGTGTGGTATTACTATCTTTCTTACAAGCATATACATTTAAATTTAGTAAAATGCTAATTTTTGCAAATGTTTCTCTACATTTTGGTGTTTTTCACAAATAAATATTGAATTTATCAACCAAATTTTTTCACTAATATGTCACGAGAAAACAGTCTCAGGATCACTTGGATAGGTAAAAGCATTCCAAAGTTATTACCAAATAAACTAACATGTCAGATTTGAAAAAAATTGGCTGTATCCTGAAGGCCAAAACAGGCCGTGTCCAGAAGGGCAGTGGCGTAACCACCGCTGTAGCAGCCATAGCGGCTGCTACAGTGCCCACGGTATGACGGGGCCCCCCCATGCCCGTTTGTGCTGCTATGGCTGCTGCAGCGACAACACATTCAATAGTATCTGCATCCTAAGGACGCAGACACTATTGAACACCATGGCAGAGCAGTTATCCCGCTTTGCCATTAAAGAGGTTGTCCAACAAAACACATGTATCCCCTATCCACAGGATAGGGGATACATGTGTGATCGCTGGGTTCTGACCGCTGGGACCCCCAGCGATAAGCGGAACGAAAGTCTCCCAAAGTGCTCCATGAGAAGCAGGGGACTTCCGGGGTCTGTGTCCGGCAGCTCCATAGAAATGAATGGAACGCCGGTCACGCTTGTGCGATACATGTGTTTTGTGGGACAACCACTTTAATTAGGCTACAGGCCGTTTTTTTTTTCGTGGGGCTGTATGGCGCTATCTACAGGAGGGGAGCTGTATTGCACTATCTACAGGAGGGGGCTGTAAGGTGCTATCTACAAGGGGGAGCGTTATCTACAGTCAGAGTGCTGGTAGTGCTGACAAGGACTCCAGGGCTGGGGTTGCAGAGGCTTGGGGTCAAATGTCAGAGACTTTTCCCAGAGTCCTGGAGCAGAGCCTATACTAGCGCTCTGCCCGGGACTCTGGTGAAGCCCCGGACATCACTGTCCATATATGGACAGTGATGTCAGGGTATTCCACAGAGTGCCGGGGCAGAGCCTATACTAATAATAATTTGATAACGATATTCAGGGGGCATGAATAGATAAATTAACTGGTTCCCGACCGCTGGCTGTTTTTACAGCCAGCGGTCAGGGTCCTTAAAACCCGAGCCATAGACTTTTTACGGCTCGGGTTTTAACTTGCTGCCCGCGCGATCGGGCAGCTGAATGTCGGGTCTCTGGCTGTCAGTGACTGCCGGGGACCTTGAGGAGAGAAAAGAAGCAGCTTTCGCTGCTTCTGTCTTCTCCGATGTCTTTTTACACAGCGCTCAATGAACGCTGTGTATAGGAATAGAGACAGCAGCATCAGTTAGTGACAATCGTCACTATGAGAGGGCTGATTTCCCCTGTAACTGGGGCTGCTGTACAGCCCCAGTTACAGTGGAAAAATATGGTGTAAAAGAAAGAAAAAAATATATATAAAGTTCCCCAAAGGTCTTTTTTTGACCTTTGAGGGACAGACCATAGCTGTAATGACGGGGTAGGGAGACAGACAGGCGAGCCCCAATCCACCCGCCACCCAGTCCCTGCTCACTTGCGACGGGGCAAACCGGGCGACGGTCCCCACGCTCAGCAAGTGCACGACAGACAAACAGACTAGGGCACACAGAAGCTAGGGAAACGGGGCAGCCGCCCACGGAGACACCGCGAGCAATGAGAGTAGTGAACGAGCAGAGTCAAACCAGGAGTGCACGAGGCACAAAACGCTGAGCAGGAGAGTGGTCAGTAAGCCAAGGTCAATAACAAGCAGAGGATCAGTAGTTCAAGCAGCAGCAGCAGCGCCAGGAAACAAGCAGAGCAGAATCACAGGCAAAGGAGGAACAGGAAAGGCAGGTATAAATAGACAGTGGGCGGGAGCTAGCTCTGTCTGGCCAGGCTGTGATAGGCTCTCCCACTCCTAAACCTGCCATCCTGAGTGGTGGAAGATAGTCAGTCTCACAGACATAGGAGCAGGTGCGGACTGATTACCCACGGGCGTCAACACAGAAACTGTGCCTGGCAGATCCTTCACAGTACCCCACCTTTTATGAGGGCCACCGGACCCTTTCTAGGTGGACCTGGTTTATTGGGGAAACGAAGGTGGAACCTCCTGAGCAATACCCCAGCGTGAACATCCCGGGCGGGTACCCAATTCCTCTCCTCAGGCCCGTATCCTCTCCAATGGATCAGGTACTGGAGGGAGCCTTGGACTACCCTGCTGTCCACAATCTTGGCCACCTCGAATTCTACCCCCTCAGGGGTGAGAACAGGGACTGGAAGTTTCCTCGAGGTAGCCAAGGACGGGGAGCAGCGTTTAAGGAGGGAGGCATGAAACACGTTGTGTACTCGAAAAGACGGGGGCAACTCCAGTCGGAAGGAGACAGGGTTAAGTACTTCAATGACCTTGTATGGCCCTATAAACCGGGGAGCAAACTTCTTGAACGGGACTTTAAGGCGCAAATTTTTTAGCAAATTTGATAGCCACACCAGATCCCCGACCACAAACAAGGGGTTAGCAGAACGTCTATCTGCCTGAGTCTTTTGTATGCTCTGGGATGCCTCTAGGTTCTTCTGAATCTGGCCCAGACTGTGCACAGTTCCTGATGAACGACCTCTACCTCGGGATTGTTGGAACTACCAGGTGAAACGGAGGAGAACCGTGGATTAAACCCAAAATTACAGAAAAAGGTTGAGACCCCTGACGAGTTACTGACCCGGTTATTAAGGGAAAATTCGGCGAGGGGAATGAATGAGACCCAATCATATTGACAGTCAGAGATAAAACACCTTAAATATTGTTCTAGAGACTGATTAGTCCTCTCCGTTTGGCCATTAGTTTCAGGATGGAAAGCCGAGAAGGACAGATCAATCTCCAACCTTTTACAGAAGGCTCTCCAAAACAATGAAACAAATTGTACCCCTCTGTCAGAAACAATATTTACAGGAACCCCATGGAGACGCAGGATGCGTTTGACAAACAAGGTAGCTAACGTTTTGGCGTTGGGTAGTTTCTTGAGGGGCACAAAGTGGCACATCTTACTGAAGCGGTCTACTACAACCCACACCACCGACTTGCCTTGAGATGGAGGCAAATCGGTGATAAAATTCATGGAGATATGGGTCCAAGGTCTCTGGGGAATGGGCAAAGAACATAGTAAGCCCGCTGGTCGGGACCTGGGAGTCTTGGACCTAGAACAAACCTCACAAGCGGCGACGTAGGCCTTAACGTCTTTAGGCAACCCAGGCCACCAATAGTTTCTGGCAATGAGGTGCTTGGTACCCAGGATGCCTGGATGGCCTGATAGTGCAGAGTCATGATTTTCCCTGAGTACCCTTAGCCGGAATTGCAGGGGAACAAACAGCTTGTTCTCAGGAAGGTTCCCGGGAGCTGAACCTTGATCAGCCGCAATTTCAGAGACTAAATCAGAATCAATAGAGGAAATGATTATACCTGGAGGCAAAACACAAGCAGGATCTTCCTCCGAAGGAGGGCTGGCCATGAAGCTACGCGACAGGGCATCAGCCTTAATATTTTTAGACCCAGCCCTATAGGTGACCAAAAAGTTGAATCTGGTAAAAAATAACGCCCACCGAGCTTGTCTGGGGTTTAGCCTCCGGGCAGATTCTAAGAAAACCAGATTCTTGTGGTCGGTAAGGACCGTTACCTGGTGCCTAGCCCCCTCCAGGAAGTGGCGCCACTCTTCAAATGCCCATTTAATGGCTAAGAGTTTGCGGTTGCCAATATCATAGTTACTCTCAGTGGGCGAAAACTTCCTGGAGAAGTAGGCACAGGGACGGAGATGGGTGAGGGACCTGGTACCCTGGGACAAGACAGCACCCACTCCCACCTCGGAGGCGTCAACCTCCACATTTGGTTGGGCTGAACCAGTACTGGGGCCGAGATAAAGCACTTCTTAAGGACCTCAAAAGCCTGGACAGCCTCAGGAGGCCAGTGGAGGAGATCAGCACCTTTGCGAGTGAGATCCGTAAGAGGCTTAGCGATGACCGAGAAGTTAGCAATAAATCTCCTGCAATAATTAGCGAACCCCAGGAAGCACTAACGCCTTCAGGGAGGCAGGTTGGACCCATTCCGCCACAGCCTGGACCTTGGCAGGGTCCATGCGGAATTCATGAGGAGTGAGGATTTGACCCAAAAATGGTATCTCCTGCACCCCAAACACACATTTTTCGGTCTTAGCAAACAGTTTGTTTTCCCGAAAGGCCTGGAGCACCTTCCTGACATGCTCGATGTGGGAGGACCAGTCCTTGGAAAACACAAGTATGTCATCAAGGTACACTACAAGAAATACCCCCAGGTAGTCTCTTAAAATCTCATTTATGAAATTCTGGAAGACCGCGGGAGCATTACACAACCCAAAGGGCATGACGAAGTATTCGAAATGACCTTCGGGCGTGTTAAACGCAGTCTTCCACTCATCCCCCTCTTTAATGCGGATAAGGTTATACGCTCCCCGTAGATCAAACTTAGAGAACCATTGGGCCCCCTGAACCTGATTGAAGAGATCAGGAATCAATGGACGGGGGTACTGGTTCCTTACAGTGACCTTATTCAAGTTCCGGTAAGAAAAAAAAGGAGGAAACCTCCAGCTCACCAGTAATTCCGTCTCCGAACACCTCGCACGGATCCCCGCTACGGCCGGCGGTGAGTGGATCAGGAAAAAGAAGAAAGTGATCCGGCGCTGTGTTTTGTTAAAAAGGAAATCCGTTCCCAAATTTATTAAGGAAAATGGTTAAAAATTGCAGGAGACGCAGTCTCAAGGAGTATGTATATAGCGGGCTAGATGGCCTTAGCCTACGCGTTTCGAGCAAGCGTGTTGCTCTTAATCATGGCAAAGAGAATATTCTCTTTGCCATGATTAAGAGCAACACGCTTGCTCGAAACGGATTTCCTTTTTAACAAAACACAGCGCCGGATCACTTTCTTCTTTTTCAAGTTCCGGTAGTCAATGCACGGCCTAAGACCACCATCCTTCTTCCCTACGAAGAAGAAGCCAGCACCTACCGGAGAAGTAGAGGGGCGAATGTAACCCTTGGCCAGGCATTCCTGGATATACTCTCTCATGGCTTCACGTTCGGGACAAGAGAGATTAAATATCCTACTCTTAGGGAGCTTAGCTCCTGGTACCAAATCGATTGCGCAATCATATTCTCTATGAGGAGGTAACACTTCGGAGGCCTCTTTAGAGAAAACATCAGCGAAGTCCTGAACAAACTCAGGTAGAGTGTTCACCTCCTCAGGGAGAGAAATAGAATTAACAGAAAAACATGACGTCATGCATTCATTACCCCATTTGGTAAGATCCCCAGTATTCCAGTTAATCGTGGGATTATGCAACTGCAACCAGGGAAGACCTAAAACCAAATCGTACGATAATCCCTGCATCACCAGTAACGAGCACTGCTCCAAATGCATGGAGCCAACAAGGAGTTCAAAAACAGGGGTATGCGGTGTAAAATAACCATTAGCAAGAGGAGTGGAGTCGATACCCACAACCGGGACAGGTTTAGGCAAATCAATCAAAAGGCATAGCTAGAGACATAGCAAATTCCACAGACATGATATTAGCAGAAGACCCTGAATCCACAAAGGCACTCCCGGTAGCAGACCTACCACCAAAAGAGACCTGAAAGGGAAGCAAGATTTTATTGTTTCATATTTACGGGAAATACCTGTGCGCCCAAGTGACCTCCCCGATGATCACTTAGGCGCGGAAGTTTTCCTGCTGCTTATTCTTACGCCTAGGACAGTTGTTCACTTGATGCTTGTCATCCCCACAGTAGAAGCAGAGACAATTCTTCCTGCGGAACTCTCTACGTTGTTGGTGGGACACGGAGGCCCCGAGTTGCATAGGTACATCAGAGTCTTCCGTGAAAAACGAAGCAACGGAACCTTGGGAGGCATCATGGGGGATTCAGAGGAAAAGGCACAAAAACGTTCAAGTCGTCGTTCCCTGAGACATCGGTCAAGTTGTACCGCTAAAGCCATAACCTGGTCTAGGGAGTCAGAAGAGGGATAGCTAACTAGCAGGTCTTTCAGGGCGTTCGATAGACCCAGTCTAAACTGGCACCTCAAGGCAGGGTCATTCCACCGAGAAGCTACACACCACTTCCTAAAGTCAGAACAATACTCCTCAACAGGTCCCTTACCCTGACGTAAGGTCACCAGCTGACTCTCGGCAAAGGCAGTCTTGTCAGTCTCGTCATAAATGAGCCCGAGAGCAGAAAAGAAAAGATCAACGGAGGAAAGTTCAGGGGCGTCAGGAGCCAAGGAGAAGGCCCATTCTTGGGGCCCGTCCTGGAACAGGGACATAATTATACCCACCCGCTGGCTCAGAACCTGAGGAGTGGGGCTTTAAGCGAAAATAGAGCCTACAACTCTCCCGAAAGGAGAAAAAAAGTCTTCCAGTCCCCTGAGTCCTTCTAGTCAGGCAACTTGAGGTGGGGTTAAAGAGGTGAGGTGGGGGGCACTACCAGGGTAGCATCATGCAGGTTGTCCCTCTGAGCCAGGGCTTGGACCTGTAGGGAGAGGCCCTGCATTTGCTGAGCCAGGTTTTCAAGGGGGTCCATAGTTGTATCAGGGACCAGGGTAGACTAGGTATATGGGCCTGTGATTATGTAATGACGGGGTAAGGAGACAGACAGGCAAGCCCCAATCTACCCGCAACCCAGTCCCTGCCCACTTGCAACGACCCGTCCCAGGCGACGGGGCACAACCGGGCGACGGTCCCCACGCTCAGCAAGTGCACGACAAACAGACAAGGGCACACAGAAGCTAGGGAAACGGGGCAGCCGCCCAAGGAGACACCGCGAGCAACGCGAGTAGTGAACGGGCCGAGTCAAACCAGGAGTGCACGAGGCACAAAACGCTGAGCAGGAGAGTGGTCAGTAAGCCAAGGTCAATAACAAGCAGAGGATCAGTAGTTCAAGCAGCAGCAGCAGAGCCAGGAAACAAGCAAAGGAGGAACAGGAAAGGCAGGTATAAATAGACAGTGGGCGGGAGCTAGCTCCGTCTGGCCAGGCTGTGATAGGCTCTCCCACTCCTAAACCTGCCATCCTAAGTGGTGGAAGATGGAGTCAGTCTCACAGACATAGGAGAAGGTGAAGACTGATTACCCACGGGCGTCGACACAGAAACTGTGCCTGGCAGATCCTTCACAATAGTAATAAAAAAATAGTAAAGTAAAGTGCAAAAAAATTTTTTAATAATAAATACACAGAAAATACCCACCCCAAAAAAACCCGTTCAGCCCCGCCAATCATTGTTGTAACGCTAGCGCTGACCGAATTACCCTAATATAGACATGTAATATATTAAAATTTATGGTAAACAATGACGATTACAAATAAAAGGTCTATTTTAAGGTAAAACTATGTTATTACAAAAAAAAAATAGCTGAAACGTAAAAAAGCTTATTTTTTTACTATTATTTTCAAACTTTATGAATAAAAATTCTAAAATAGCAAAAAAGGTTTGTATAAAAACGATTTAAAAAAAAAACCTGCATTGTCTACGGAAAAAACTTCGCAAAAATCACGTCGTTAGCCCAACAAATAAAAAAGTTATAGCCGTTTAACTAACACGTGCTAAAAATGGCTAAACGGTGTCTGGTCCTGAAGGCGCAAAATAGCCCGATCCTGAACTGGTTAAAAAAAAAAAGTATGGGACAACCCCTTAAAAAATACAGGACAGCTGCAGGACAACTGTCCCGTACTGTAATCATGTTTTCAGTACGGGACAGTAGTCCCACGGAGAGGCAGGGACTCCTAGCGTCGTACATAACTATGGATGCTAGGAGCCCGGCTCCCTGCACTATGTTCGGTCCGGGACTTGCGGCCGAAATACGTTCCGTCCTTTACGGAAGTAACATGCTCGTGTGAACACAGCCTTAATAGACCACCTCCAGCCAGCACGGGATGTCTATTCACAATCCTGACACTTTGATAACGTTTGTGTGGGATTTACAGCAAAGCAAGCATAATCTCGCGAAATGACGCTGTAAAAGACAGTTTACAGCGAGATTACGCTTGCTGTGCTGTAAATCACAAAACAACGTTACCGAAGTGTCGGGATTGTGAAGAGATATCCCGTGCTGGCTGGAGGTGATGTCCATTAATTCTCAAGACGCTTCAGTAACGTTCGTGTGTGTTAATGTGGCTGCACATAGTGATCTAGTAAGATCACTATGTGCAGAGTAAATGAATGGAGAGAAGTGTATAACGCTGATTGGTCAGCGTCATACACTACTCTCCACAACGCCCACTTGGTCAAAAAGTAAAACACGCCCATTTGTCTATTAAGAAAGTCACTAGCATAAAGCTAAAATCGTTCATAACTCCATCAAAAATTATAGTTTTTCTAAAAACACTGCTGTAACCTACATTACAGCGCCGATCACATTATGTAGAAGATAGGCCACTTATAATCTGGTGACAGCCCCTTTAATATCATTAAAGGTGGGTTTACACAGCAGACATGTGCCCATAATCACCAATAATTACAAGTTGTCTACTAAAATCCATCTCTAGTTACAGAGCAGAAAAGACGGACTGCAGGAAGTGGGAGTGCGTCTCTTCAGATCCTGCCCATAGGACGTGTATGGAGAGGGGAAGGGTAGCAGGAGCAGAGTGAGAAAGACACAGACATGCAGCAGCTTCTGGTAAGATTTATCTCTCACCACAGAGCTGGATTTTCAGCTACACTTCTCATTACTGATGTATAATCTCCTCCAGGCTGCTGCTTCTACATATGTAATAGAGTGAATCTATTGAGGGCTGTGCAAAATATGCTATATTTATAAAGCATGTGGCCACCATTCTTTGCATTCTTCATATTTTCTTATACAATATTTGTATTGGTGAACAGATGGTAGTTGTGACTGAAAGGGCACTTATAATGTGGTGATAGAGCCTCTATCTCCTACATAATCTGATCTGCGCTCTAATGTAGGTGACAGCAGTGGTTTTTATTTTGAAAACGATCATTTTTGAGCAATTTGAGATTTATGCGAATGAGTTTTTTAATGACCAACTGGGCGTTGTACAGAGGATTGTATGACGCTGACCAATCAGCGGCATACACTTCTCATTGTTCCAGCCCAGCATGATCCACAGCACAGTGTGATTGTGCAGTGAAAGAAGCTGGGCTGGAACAATGAGAAGTGTATGATGCTGATTGGTCACTGATTGGTTAGCGTCATACAATCCTCTGTACAACGCCCACTTGGTCAAAAGTAAAAACACGCCCAGTTGGTCATTAAGAAACTCATTTGCATAAATCTCAAATTGCTCATAACTTGCTCAAAAATGATTGTTTTTCAAAATAAAAACCACTGCTGTTATCTACATTACAGCGCCTATCACATCATGTAGGAGATAGGGCACTTATAATGTGGTGACAGAATCTCTTTAAGGATCTGTACAACTGATAAGGAACTTCTAATAATTTTGATTCTGTTCTAAACAGAGATGACTTACACCTAGTATCTCTAACCCCTTCCGGCTCCTGGACGTACTATTAGGTCATGGCAGCTGTATCGTTCGCGCTCTATGACCTAATAGTACGTCTCGGGAGTAATGGCCGTTTCGGCCGTCCTCCCGACACATACAGGAGCTGTGACAGCTGCTGTCTTGTTCAGCAGCTGTCACAGCTCCTACAGCGGGGACCGATCGCTGTGTCCCCGCTGATTAACCCCTTAAAAGCCGCGTTCTATAGAGATCGCGGCATTTTAGGGGTTAAGCTGACATCGCCGGCCTGCCACGCGATAGCGGCCGGTGATGATGACTATGGCAACCGGACACCAAACAATGGCGTCCGGCTATGCCATAGACGGAAGCCTAGTGGGTCCTGACAACGTCAGGACCCACTATGCTTGCTGTCAGTGAGTAGCTGACAGTTCTAATACACTGCACTACGCATGTAGTGCAGTGTATTAGAATTGCGATCAGGGCCTCCTGCCCTCAAGTCCCCTAGTGGGACAAAGTAATAAAGTAAAAAAAAAGGTGTAAAAATAAGAAAATAAAAGTTTTAAAAGTATTAAAAAATAAAAATCCCCCTTTTTACCTGGTCATTATTAATAAAAATATATAAAACAAACAAACTATACATAATTGGTATCGCCGCGTCCGTAACGGCCTGAAATACAAAATTATTTCGTTATTTATCGCACACGGTGAACGCCGTAAAAGAAAATAATAATAAACCGTACCAGAATCACAATTGTTTGGTCACTTCACATCCCAAAAAATGGAATAAAAAGAGATCAAAAAGTCGCATGTACCAAAAAATGGTACTGATCGAAACTACAGTTCGTTACGCAAAAAATAAGTCCTTGCACGGCTTTATTGATTGAAAAATAAAAACGTTATGGCTCTTAGAATAAGGTAACACAAAAAGTGAATGATTTTTACAAAACTTATTTTATTGTGCAAACGCCATAAGACATAAAAATGTTTTATAAACATCTGGTATTGACGTAATCGTATCGCCCCGCAGAATAAAGTGAATATGTCATTTATAGCGCACGGTGAACGCTGTAAAAAAAAAAAAAAGAATAAAAAAAAAATAGTAGAATTGCTGTTTTTTAGTCACCACGCCACCTAAAAATAGAATAAAAACTGATCAAAAAGCCGCATGCACCCCAAGAAAACTACAATGGATTCCTCAAGGGGTCTAGTTTCCAAATTGGTGTCACTTTTGGGGGGTTCCCAATGTTTTGGCACCACAAGACTTCTTCAAACCGGACATGGTGCCTAATAAAAAAAGAGGCCTCAAAATCCACTAGGTGCTCCTTTGCTTCGGAGGCCGGTGCTTCAGTCCATTACCGCACTAGGGCCACATGTGGGATATTTCTCAAAACTGCAGAATCTGGGCAATACGTATTAAGTTGCGTTTCTCTGATAAATCCTTTTGTGTTATAAAAAAAAATGGTATAAAGAGGATTTTCTGGACAAAAAAAAAATATGTAAATTTCACCTCTACTTTGCTCTAAATTTCTGTGAAACACCTAAAGGGTTCATAAACTTTCTAAATGCTGTTGTGAATACTTTGAGGGGTCTAGTTTCTAAAATGGGGTATTTGATAGGGGTTTCTAATATATGGGCCCCTCAAAGCAACTTCAGAACTGAACTGGAACCTAAAAAAATAAATAAATGAGGCAATACTTCGCTTCTTACATTATACTGATAATGAGCCGTGCCCACCCTGAGATGACCCCAGTTTTGACCGTTTGTATAAACGGAGACCCCTATTAGACTGTTTCAGTGCCCGGTTTTCCCAAGCATACACCCCCGAGAAGTGTATTTCTATTGATGAGTCCCTGGTACATTTTAAAGGGAGGGTTCAATTCCGCGAGTACCTGCCGGGTAAGAGGGCAAGGTATGGCGTGAAGATGTATAAGCTGCGAGAGTGCATCAGGGTATACCTACAGATTTAGGATATATGAAGGAAAGGCCACCCCCAAACCAGACTGCATCCTGGACTACAATAGATACATGGGAGGGGTGGACTTGTAAGATCAAGTCCTGAAGCCCTACAGCGCTATGCGGTGTGGTATAAGAAGCTGAGCGGGCACATCATACAGATGGCTTTGTACAATGCGTACGTACTACGTCGATGTGCAGGCCAGACGGGAACTTTCCTGGAATTTCAAGAGGTGATTATCAAGAACCTAATCTTTAGGGACCAAGAAGGGGGGCCACATGCATCGTACCAGGGCGGCAACACTTTCCAGGAGAAGTTCCCCAAACTGGCAAGAAGGGAAAAAGTCAAAAGAGGTGCAAAGTCTGCTATAAGAGGGCTATAAGGGATGACACAATATATCAATGTGACACGTGTCCCGAATAACCAGAGCACTGTATGAAAGAGTGTTTTAAAATTTATCATACATCCCTTGGTTTATAATTTACCCCAATTTTACTTACCCTGATGCCCTCCGCACAGCTTATCCCCCCTCGTCTTTCCCCTCTGAGCCCTGCTGTGTGCCCAGGCAACTGATAACAGCCACATGTAGGGTATTGCCATACCCGGGAGAACCCACATTACAGTTTATGGGGTGTAGGTCTCCGGTCAAAATGCTCACTACACCTCTAGATGAATGCCTTAAGGGTGTAGTTTTTAAAACGGGGTCACTTCTTGCGGGTTTCAACTGTACTGGTACCTCAGGGGCTTCTGCATACATGACTTCGCACTAGAAAATCCCCAGTAGGCCAAATGGTGGTCCTTTCCTTCTGAGCCCTCCCATGGCCCAAACAGCAGTTTATCACAACAAATGGGGTATTGCGGCACTCAGAACAAATTGCGCAACAGAATGGGGTATTTGATTTCTTGTGAAAATAAGACATTTTCAGCCAAAACTACATATTATTTGAAAAAAATAATTGTTTTCATTCCCAGCCCAATTCAAATAAGTTCTGTGAAGAAACTATGGGGTCTAAATGGTCACATTACCCATAAATTAATTCCTTGAGGGGTGTAGTTTCCAAAATGGGGTCACTTCTGGTGGGTTTCCATTGCTTTGATACCTCTGGGGCTCTGCAAATGCGACATGGCACCCGAAAACCAAACCAGCAAAATCTGAACTCCAAAGAACACACAGCGCTCCTTCCCTTCTGAGGCCTCCCATGGGCCCAAACGGCAGTTTATTGCCACAAATGGGGTATTGCTGCACTCAGGAGAAATTGGGCAACAAAATGGGGTATTCTGTTCCCTGTGAAAAAAGAAATTTTGATAAAAAATTACATCTTATTGGAAAAAATGACATTTTTTTAATGTCACAGCCCAATTGAAATAGGTGCTGTGAAAAAACTGTGTGGTCAAAATGCTAACAACAACCATAAATGAATTCCTTGAGGGGTGTAGTTTCCAAAATGGGGTCACTTTTGGTGGGTTTCCATTGCTTTGATACCTCTGAGGCTCTATAAATGAGACATGGCACCCGAAAACCAATCCAGCAAAATCTGGACTCCAACAAACATATAGCGCTCCTTTCCTTCTGAGCCCTCCCATGGGCCCAAACGGCAGTTTATTGCCACAAATGGGTTATTGCCACACTAAGGACAAATTGGGCAACAAAATGGGGTATTTTGTTCCCTGTGAAAATAAGAAATTTTGATCACAAATGACATTTTATTGGAAAAAATGACATTTTTTTCATTTCACAGCCCAATTCAAATACGTGGTGTGAAAAAAAATGTGCGGTCAAAATGGTAACAACAACCGTAAATGAATTCCTTGAGCGGTGTAGTTTCCAAAATGGGGTCACTATTGGGGGATTCCTACTGTTTTGGCACCTCAACACCTCTTCAAACCTGGCATGCTGCCTAAAATATATTCTAATAAAAAAAGAGGACTCAAAATGCACTAGGTGCTTCTTTGCTTCTAGGGCTTGTGTTTTAGTCCACGAGCACACTAGAGCCACATGTGGGACATTTCTAAAAACTGCAGAATCTGGACAATACATATTTAGTAGTGTTTCTCTGGTAAAACGTTCTGTGTTACAGAAAAAAAAAATGAATATAATTGAAATTCAGCAAGAAAAATGAAATTTGCAAATTTCACCTCCATTTTGCTTTAATTCCTGTGAAATGCCTGAAGGGTTAAAAAACTTTCTAAATGCTGTTTTGAATACTTTGAGGGGTCTAGTTTTTAAAATGGTGTTTTATCAGGGTTTCTAATACATAGGTCCCTCAAAGCCACTTCAGAACTCAAGAGGTACCTTAAAAAAAAGGCTTTTGAAATTCTCTTAAAAATATGAGAAATTGCTGTTTATGTTCTAAGCCTTGTAACGTCCAAGAAAAATAAAATAATGTTCAAAAAATGATGCCAATCTAAAGTAGACATATGGGAAATGTGAACTAGTAACTATTTTGGGTGGTATAACAGTCTGTTTTACAAGCAGATGCATTTAAATTCAGAAAAATGCAATTTTTTCTAAATTCTCTAAATTTTGCAATTTTTCACCAATAAACACTGAATATATCGACCAAATTTTACCACGAACATGAAGCCCAATGTGTCACGAGAAAACAATCTCAGAATCGCTTGGGTAGGTTTAAGCATTCCGACGTTATTACCACATAAAGTGAAATAGGTCAGATTTGAAAAATGGGCTCTGAGCCTTAAAGAGGCTCTGTCACCAGATTTTGCAGCCCCTATCTGCTATTGCAGCAGATAGGCGCTGCAATGTAGATTACAGTAACGTTTTTATTTTTAAAAAACGAGCATTTTTGGCCAAGTTATGACCATTTTTGTAGTTATGCAAATGAGGCTTGCAAAAGTCCAAGTGGGTGTGTTTAAAAGTAAAAGTCCAAGTGGGCGTGTATTATGAGCGTACATCGGGGCGTTTTTAATACTTTTACTAGCTGGCCGTTCTGATGAGAAGTATCATCCACTTCTCTTCAGAACGCCCAGCTTCTGGCAGTGCAGACACAGCGTGTTCTCGAGAGATCACGCTGTGACGTCACTCACAGGTCCTGCATCGTGTCAGACGAGCGAGGACACATCGGCACCAGAGGCTACAGATGATTCTGCAGCAGCATCAGCGTTTGCAGGTAAGTAGCTACATCGACTTACCTGCAAACGCCGATGCTGCTGCAGAATCAACTGAAGCCTCTGGTGCCGATGTGTCCGACACGATGCAGGACCTGTGAGTGACGTCACAGATCTGCACTGCCAGAAGCTGAGCGTTCTGAAGAGAAGTGGATGATACTTCTCATCAGAACGCCCAGCTAGTAAAAGTATTAAAAACGCCCCGATGTACGCACATAATACACGCCCACTTGGACTTTTACTTTTAAACACACCTACTTGGACTTTTGCAAGCCTCATTTGCATAACTACAAAAATGGTCATAACTTGGCCAAAAATGCTCGTTTTTTAAAAATAAAAACGTTACTGTAATCTACATTGCAGCGCCTATCTGCTGCAATAGCAGATAGGGGCTGCAAAATCTGGTGACAGAGCCTCTTTAAGGCCAAAACTAGGCTGCATCCTTAAGGGGTTAACAGAGTAGGCCACAAATATTTTACAGTGCATAGCAGGCTTACCAACTTCAACCTTGAAAAACCCTGTTTGCACAGTAAAGAGAATATTTCAAAACACAATGATGACAAACTCTTATGCAAAAATAAATTTGATAATGTATAGCATCTTATTACCAAGAATTTATGTTTGTGTAATCTTATTATTTAAAGGATCTGCCATTTTGAAAAGTATAGCAGAATTGAAAGATGGGTTATTTCCATCTCAGATATTTATGGCATATATACCTGAACCGAATAGACTATTATGGAATATCCACCAAACTGCCCGATGAGACGACTACTACATCCATTTACTTCTGAAGGGATTACAGACGCAGCCGACCTGGCTTGTGCATGGCCACTTCGACAATCTTCCTCTGCCTGGAAGCAGCGGCTGTTTCAACAAGATGGATGGGGGTTACGGAACACGCACCTATCAGACATTGATAGCATATCCTGTGGATATGCCATAAATGTCTGGGATAATAATACTCCCTTAAATGAGTTCTAAAAATTATTCCACCCTAATAAAAACACTGCTTATGCTTTAATTAATAAATTTAAACATTCAAAAGGTGAAACAAGTCTATTACTTTGTGCATAATCACCCATAAAAGCTACTTATAATTGAAGGCTTTCCACTTCCTTATGTCCCCTTTATTTTTGTTCAGGGTCCATCTCTCCATTGTTTTGTGGCGATCAAATTTTTTTCCGTGTTGAAAATGTTGCAAATATATAAACTTGACCCTAGGCCATAATAATATAAAATTATAAATCGCTGTACAAAAAGACAATCCATTTAGAAAAAGCCCAAAATATTCTTTACATATCTTCAAATAAATGCATTAAGCTTTATACAAAAGTCTTTACACAAAAAAAAAAAAATATAAACAATGTTCAATCTGTACAGAGATTTACAGTAACAAATGAACTGAAATTCACATTTATAATAGCAGGAACTTAACAAAAGGCATGTAGAGAAATAGAAAATAAAAAAAAATACAAATAAAAACATAATACAAATACTATACATCTGAAGCATTGCAGCAACTGGTTCCTAGCAAAAGGATCAATTTGTATTACAAAAGGAATGGTATGCTGTTCAGATCCCTTTATTCAAATATTCTAAAATGTAAGGAAAGGTAGGGCAATGTAGTGGTACACAAAATAAACATTTTCTCATCATGCATATGTGAAATAAGAGGACCCTCTGTATTAATAATTCACTGGCTTATAATGGACTTTTTATGAATCGAACCAGGTAATTTTGAAACAATATACAGATCAACAAAATTGCACCCTGGGCAATTTGTGTTTTTTTTTTTCAAGTTTGTTACTTGTATTGACAAGGGTGAGAACAAGAGTTTCAAAAAAGCTTACAGATCCTTACTTCACAAAGTGCAGATATTTTTTTTGTAATTGCCAAAAACAAGACTTTTGGCTTAAGTGTAAAGCGCAAGCATAAACTGCACCAAACATACACTCTGAACAAGGCCAAACAATATCCTTGATTGCATCAGTAAAGACGGAAGTTCTTCCCTATGAAAACAACCTAAGCATCTCAGTTCTTCCAAACATGAATGAGACGCTTCCTCACCTACCTAGAGATGACACTCTTCATATTGTGCTTGCATGGTTTAATAGAAATGAGTTCTAGTTTAGAACTTTAAGGCCAAATGCACACTATGCGTATCACGTGTAGATTTGCTGCGATTTCAAGAAATCTCACCTATACGCCGATGATTTTTTTGCACGGAAATTGACCTGCGGTTCAAGTTTTAACATTCGCAGCATGTCAATTTATCTTGTGTTCCCACTTGCAAATTGTATCTGACTAGTTGTTTATTTAAAAAAAACAAAAAAAAAAACGAAACAAAGCTTCGAAGAATAAAAACGCACCTATTTTCTGTACCGAATTCCACAACGTCTGCATTTAGTCTAAAACAGAATTGATGGCAAATGTGCTTCTGTAGAACCTGCCTCCCTCCTATATGCTCGTTCTTGCTACTGGCCAGGAATGTGTGTCCTCATGTTTATAAAAGTAGTTGTCAAATTAGACAATAAGGTAATGGGGTAGACCTGCAATACCAGACAGAGACTGTGGACAAGAGTAGGGGGGGGGGGGTGAGGAGGAGGAGGAGGAGGAGGGAGAGAGAGAGAGGAGAGAGAGAGAGAGAGAGAGAGACTTTTTTTTTTTTTTTTTTTATAAATGCTGCACAACAACTTAGAGACTGTCACCAGATTATAAGTGCCCTATCTCCTACATAGTCTGATCGGCGCTGTACTGTAGATAACAGCAGTGGTTTTTATTTTTAAAAACGATCATTTTTGAGCAAGTTATAAGCAATTTTAGATTTATGCTAATTAGTTTCTTAATGACCAACTGGGCGTGTTTTTACTTTTGACCAAGTGGGTGGTGTAAAGAGAAGTGTATGACGCTGACCAAAGTAAAAATACACCCAGTTGGTCATTAACCCCTTAAGGACGCAGCCTAGTTTTGGCCTTAAGGCTCAGAGCCCATTTTTCAAATCTGACATATTTCACTTTATGTGGTAATAACGTCGGAATGCTTAAACCTACCCAAGCGATTCTGAGATTGTTTTCTCGTGACACATTGGGCTTCATGTTCGTGGTAAAATTTGGTCGATATATTCAGTGTTTATTGGTGAAAAATTGCAAAATTTAGAGAAAATTTTGAAAAAATTGCATTTTTCAGAATTTAAATGCATCTGCTTGTAAAACAGACGGTTATACCACCCAAAATAGTTACTAGTTCACATTTCCCATATGTCTACTTTAGATTGGCATCGTTTTTTGAACATTCTTTTATTTTTCTTGGACGTTACAAGGCTTAGAACATAAACAGCAATTTCTCATATTTTTAAGAAAATTTCAAAAGCCTTTTTTTTAAGGTACCTCTTCAGTTCTGAAGTGGCTTTGTGGGGCCTATGTATTAGAAACCCTGATAAAACACCCCATTTTAAAAACTAGACCCCTCAAAGTATTCAAAACAGCAGTTATAAAGTTTTTTAACCCTTCAGGCATTTCACAGGAATTAAAGCAAAGTGGAGGTGAAATTTGCAAATTTCATTTTTCTTGCTGAATTTCAATTTTATTCATTTTTTTTCCTGTAACACAGAAGGTTTTACCAGAGAAACACTACTAAATATGTATTTTCCAGATTCTGCAGTTTTTAGAAATGTCCCACATGTGGCCCTACTGCGCTCGTGGACTAAAAGACAAGCCCTAGAAGCAAAGAAGCACCTAGTGCATTTTGAGTCCTCTTTTTTATTAGAATATATTTTAGGCAGCATGCCAGGTTTGAAGAGGTGTTGAGGTGTCAAAACAGTAGGAATCCCCCAATAGTGACCCCATTTTGTAAACTACACCCCTCAAGGAATTCATTTAGGGTTGTTGTTACCATTTTGACCGCACATTTTTTTCACAGCACGTATTTGAATTGGGCTCTGAAATGAAAAAAATGTCATTTTTTCCAATAAAATGTCATTTGTGATCAAAATTTCTTATTTTCACAGGTAACAAAATACCCCATTTTGTTGCCCAATTTGTCCTTAGTGTGGCAGTACCCCATTTGTGGTGATAAACTGCCGTTTTGGCCCATGGGAGGGCTCAGAAGGAAAGGAGCGCTATATGTTTGTTGGAGTCCAGATTTTGTTGGATTGGTTTTCGGGTGCCATGTCGCATTTGCAGAGCCTCAGAGGTATCAAAGCAATGGAAACCCACCAAAAGTGACCCCATTTTGGAAACTACACCCCTCAAGGAATTCATTTATGGTTGTGGTTAGCATTTTGACCTCACAGTTTTTTCACAGCACCTATTTCAATTGGGCTGTGACATTAAAAAAATGTCATTTTTTACCAAAATTTCTTATTTTCACAGGGAACAAAATACTCAATTTTGTTGCCCAATTTGTCCTGAGTGCGGCAATACCCCATTTGTGGTGATAAACTGCCGTTTGGGCCCATGGGAGGCCTCAGAAGGGAAGGAGCGCTGTGTGTTCTTTGGAGTACAGATTTTGTTGGATTGGTTTTCGGGTGCCATGTCACATTTGCAGAGCCCCAGAGGTATCAAAGCAATGGAAACCCACCAGAAGTGACCCCATTTTGGAAACTACACCCCTCAAGGAATTCATTTATGGGTAATGTGACCATTTAGACCCCATAGTTTCTTCACAGAACTTATTTGAATTGGGCTGGGAATGAAAACAAAATTATTTTTGTCAAATAATATGTAGTTTTGGCTAAAATTTCTTATTTTCACAAGAAACAAAATACCCCATTCTGTTGCGCAATTTGTTCTGAGTGCCGCAATACCCCATTTGTTGTGATAAACTGCCGTTTGGGCCCATGGGAGGGCTCAGAAGGAAAGGACCACCATTTGGCCTACTCGGGATTTTCTAGTGCGAAGTCATGTATGCAGAAGCCCCTGAGGTACCAGTACAGTTGAAACCCGCAAGAAGTGACCCCGTTTTAAAAACTACACCCTTAAGGCATTCATCTAGAGGTGTAGTGACCATTTTGACCGGAGACCTACACCCCATAAACTGTAATGTGGGTTCTCCCGGGTATGGCAATACCCTACATGTGGCTGTTATCAGCTGCCTGGACACACAGCAGGGCCCAGAGGGGAAAGACGAGGGGGGATAAGCTGTGCGGAGCGCATCAGGGTAAGTAAAATTGGGGTAAATTATAAACCAAGGGATGTATGATAAATTTTAAAACACTTTCATACAGAGCTCTGGTTATTCGGGACACGTGTCACATTGATATATTGTGTCCTCCCTTATCCCCCTCTTATAGCAGACTTTGCACCTCTTTTGACTTTTTCCCTTCTTGCCAGTTTGGGGAACTTCCCCTGGAAAGTGTTGCCCTGGTACGATGCGTGTGGGCTCGCTTCCAGAAGTACTGGGTGCCCCCCCTTCTTGGTCCCTAAAGATTAGGTTCTTGATAATCACCTCTTGAAATTCCAGGAAAGTTCCCGTCTGGCCTGCACATCGACGTAGCACGTACGCATTGTACAAAGCCATCTATATGATGTTCCCGGCCAGCTTCTTATACCACACCGCATGGCGCTGTAGGGCTTCAGGGCTTGATCTTACAAGTCCATCACTCCCATGTACCTATTGTAGTCCAGGATGCAGTCTGGTTTGGGGGTGGCCTTTCCTTCATATATCCTAAACCTGTAGGTATACCCTGATGCACTCTCACAGCTTATACATCTTCACGCCATACCTTGCCCTCTTACCCGGCAGGTACTCGCGGAATTGAACCCTCCCTTTAAAATGTACCAGGGACTCATCAATAGAAATACTCTTCTCGGGGGTGTATGCTTGGGAAAACCGGGCACTGAAACGGTCTAATAGGGGTCTCCGTTTAGACAAACGGTCAAAACTGGGGTAATCTCGGGGTGGGCACGGCTCATTATCAGTATAATGTAAGAAGCGAAGTATTGCCTCATTTATTTATTTTTTTTAGGTTCCAGTTCAGTTCTGAAGTTGCTTTGAGGGGCCCATATATTAGAAACCCCTATCAAATACCCCATTTTAGAAACTAGACCCCTCAAAGTATTCACAACAGCATGTAGAAAGTTTATGAACCCTTTAGGTGTTTCACAAAAATTTAGAGCAAAGTAGAGGTGAAATTTACATTTTTTTTTTGTCAGAAAATCCTCTTTATACCATTTTTTTTATAACACAAAAGGATTTATCACAGAAACGCAACTTAATACGTATTGCCCAGATTCTGCAGTTTAGAGAAATATCCCACATGTGGCCCTTGGGCGGTAATGGACTGAAGCACCGGCCTCCAAAGCAAAGGAGCACCCAGTGGATTTTGAGGCCTCTTTTTTATTAGGCACCATGTCCGGTTTGAAGAGGTCTTGTGGTGCCAAAACATTGGGAACCCCCCAAAAGTGACCCCAATTTGGAAGCTAGACCCCTTGAGGAATCCATTGTAGTTTTCTTGGGGTGCATGCGGCTTTTTGATCAGTTTTTATTCTATTTTTAGGTGGCGTGGTGACTAAAAAACAACAATTCTATTGTTTTTTTTTTCGTTTTCTTTTACAGCGTTCACCGTGCGCTATAAATGACATATTCACTTTATTCTGCGGGGCGATACGATTACGGCGATACCAGATGTTTATAGTTTTTTTTTTATGTCTTATGGCGTTTGAACAATAAAATACGTTTTGTAAAAATCATTCACTTTTTGTGTTACCTTATTCTAAGAGCCATAACGTTTTTATTTTTCCATCAATAAAGCCATGCGAGGACTTATTTTTTGCGTAACGAACTGTAGTTTTGATCAGTACCATTTTTAGGTACATGCGACTTTTTGATCTCTTTTTATTCCATTTTTTGGGAGGTGAAGTGACCAAAGAATTGTGATTGTGGTTCGGTTTATTATTATTTTATTTTACGGCGTTCACCGTGCGGGATAAATAATGAAATAATTTTGTAGTTCAGGCCGTTACGGACGCGGCGATACCAATTATGTATAGTTTATTTGTTTGTTTATATATTTTTATTAATAATAAAGGACTGATAAGGGAAAAGGTGGGATTTTTACTTTTATTACTTTTAAATCTTTTATTTTCTAATTTTTACACATCTTTTTTTAACTTTTTTTTCACTTTATTACTTTGTCCCACTTGGGGACATGAGGGCAGGAGGCTCTGATCGCTATTCTAATACACTGCACTACATGCGTAGTGCAGTGTATTAGAACTGTCAGCTACTCACTGACAGCAAGCATAGTGGGTCCTGACGTTGTCAGGACCCACTAGGCTTCCGTCTATGGCATAGCCGGACGCCATTGTTTGGTGTCCGGTTGCCATAGTCACCATCGCCGGCCGCTATCGCGTAGCAGGCCGGCGATGGCAGCTTAACCCCTAAAAAGCCGCGATCTCTATAGAACGCGGCTTTTAAGGGGTTAATCAGCGGGGACACAGCGATCGGTCCCCGCTGTAGGAGCTGTGACAGCTGCTGAACAAGACAGCAGCGTCACAGCTCCTGTATGTGTCGGGAGGACGGCCGAAACGGCCGTTACTCCCGAGACGTACTATTACGGCATGGAGCGCGAACGATACAGCTGCCATGACGTAATAGTACGTCAAGGAGCGGGAAGGGGTTAAGAAACTAAATTAGTATAAATCTAAAATAGGTCATAACGTGCTCAAAAATGATCGTTATTCAAAATAAAAACCACTGCTGTTCTCTACATTACAGCGCAGATTCGATTATGTAGGAGATAGGGCACTTATAATCTGGTGACAGAGCCTCTTTAACATGGATAAAAGGCTGATGAGAAACTGTTACTGGCAAAATTGCTGCAGTAAGTGGAAATTTTACAGGGCCATGTGGAATATCTGGCTTATTTATGCAAATCAGCCTTGGCACTGATCTTGGGACCTTTTGGTTTTCCCATGTACTTGCCCCTACGTGCACTTTCCCCTACAAATGCAGCCCAAAAGATTAGCATCTAGGTGTTAAAATAAGTGTGTATGCATGCTTATGAATGTTTAACTTTTCTTTACACCCCGTTCAGAATTCCTTAAAGCAAGAGGACTGCATTTACTTACATATACGGATTTCAAAACTACACAAATGTCCTCTGAATATAATGCCTCCTATTCAGATCGCTTTCTTTATACAAGACAGGATTGGAACCCAAGCAAGTTATTACATGTAGAAACAATTTTTTAAAAAGTAGATTTTAATCATCTAACCGTTATTAATATTGGATTAAAGGGGTTGTCCCAGAATCAACCATTATCCCCTATCAAGAGGACAGGTCATAATTGTCTGATGGCTGTGAGCCACACTGCTCAGACCTCCACCTATCGTGTGAACGGGGGTCCCAAACCCCTAGATCCTCCTCAAAGCACACCCTGCAGTGGGGTGGAGCTTGAATGGAGCATATGCCTGCCGCTCCATTCAAAGTCTATGGGATTCACTGAAATAGCGGAGTGCTGTACTCTGTTTCCATAATTCCCACAGACTTTACCTGTAATGGCAGCGTGCATGCTTTACCACCGTTTCATTCAATGTTCTCCTCAGTGCAGTTGAGCAGTGAGAGGGAACATAGGGTTCCGAATCCCCGGTTTCACAATTGGTGGTGGTCAGAGCAGTGGGGCCCCCAGCGTTCAAAATAGTGATCATCTAATCTGTGGATAAATAATGATCATCTAGTCTTGCTAATACTAGCAAGTCTTATTCCGGTATTTTTTTGTTTCCCCAAAATGAAAGAACATTGTGTAATCAAAGTTTAATTCAAGGTTTCATAAAACTTATTTATAATTCTAAAGATTATCCAATAAAGAAACCTTTACCATGCAAAACGAATAAAGTATGATGAAATGTTTAATATATGGGAGGACTGTGTAACAGAACAAGATCTAGGTTAGGCCGTGTTCACATCTGCGTTATGATTTTTCATCGATCTGCTCCGTAATAGGCGCAGAACGAAAAAAAAGGAAGCGCCGGATGGGTCGTAACACATACCCCAACGGCGCCTGACGAAACTCACTGACTTTATTGGGTTCAGTTGGGTATCCGTCCCATTACCGAACAGTATCTGTGACAGACACTCCTAATGGTCCACTGACATAGATGTGAACAAGCCCTTAAATATTAACCAATTATTACTTATAAATATTGCCACTTTAATAAAGCCAGTAATAAACAGATTATCTACAAAGTTTTTCATACATATAAACAGAATTTGAACAAAATGCTGATGCTGGAAAGGGAGGTGCATCAGCTCTAGACATCCTCTTCTTGCCGTTTCCATATAATACATAGATTATATTTACAAAAATCTGACATTTGTGCAAGTTGCCATCAGTCCGCATTTAGTTTCATCTTTTGTGCAAGACTTTGGAAGTATATAGAACATAAAAAGAAGCATTTTCAGCTGCTGGAATTTTTGCTCTTCTTGAACAACTTCATTAACTGCCGGAACCTCTCTTCCACCTATAAATATCAAAATTAGCAGTTTGAGTTGTACTTTAATATGAAGTGCCTATAATAATATTGGTCATTTCACTTGCCTGTAATTATGAAACACTAGCATTTAAAAAACATTATGTCATTCAAAAGCAGTATTAGCTAAGTAAAGCATTGATATTTCACAAGAGCTGAGGATTACAATAAAGCACTAGATCAAAAATTACATAATTGTTAAAACAGACGTACAAGGGGCGTATCATACCAGGGCCTCTTGGTGCCGGTTTTACAAGTGTTCCATTGTAGTGGAGATTGCCTGTGACACCTAAAACCAACTTTACTACACATCACTGCAGAAATGGTCATAACCAGGACAATGCTTTCCGATACCTTTCAGTGTTTTGAAGCGAAGGCTTTGTTCACGACATTTATTTTTACCTACGTTTGATGTATACGTTGGGGAAAATTCCCTTATGTAAACGTTAAATCTGGGCCTTGACTGATGCCTAACAATGGCATTAGTCACCACAGACTTTAATGATATTCTGTAGATGGATACATCATGAACAGGGGTCACAAGAGCTCATGACATATACGTTTAACAGATACAATTATAGTCTATGGCTGACGGATGCCACTATTAGGCATCCATTTAATGTAATCGTCGGGCCTTAGACTACAATGGTATTTGTTGAACATATAAGTTATAAAAGGCTATTGAAAAGCCCATGACATACAATAAACGTATACCTGTGACGTACGCCATACAGTGGCATATGTCACTCATTGGCTTCCATGTTAAAAAAAAAACGTATACGGTGTGGTATACATTTTTCGGCAGGAATGGATGTATACCAGCCTGCCGGAGGCCAAAAGAACACACTCTTGACCTCCGTCGGCCTAATAGAGCCCTACTGACAGCTTTAACGTGTGCGTCGGGAGAACTCCTGATGTACATGCTATACGTATGGCAAAAAGGTGATGTGATCAGTCTAATATAGCTTTAGAGTGGTTACGTTTTAACCAGTATTCATTTTAATTTTTGCAGGAATGTCACTTTAAAGAGGCTCTGTCACCAGATTTTGCAACCCCTATCTGCTATTGCAGCAGATAGGCGCTGCAATGTAGATTACAGTAACGTTTTTATTTTTAAGTCCATGTAGCTACTTACCTGCAAATGCTGATGCTGCTGCAGAATCATCTGTAGCCTCTGGTGCCGACACGATGCAGGACCTGTGAGTGACGTCACAGATCTGCACTGCCAGAAGCTGGGCGTTCTGAAGAGAAGTGGATGATACTTCTCATCAGAGCGCCCAGCTAGTAAAAGTAGTAAACACGCCCCGATGTACGCACATAATACACGCCCAGTTGTACTTTTACTTTTCAACACGCCCAGTTGTACTTTTGCAAGCCTCATTTGCATAAATACAAAAATGGTCATAACTTGGCCAAAAATGCTCGTTTTTTAAAAATAAAAACGTTACTGTAATCTACATTGCAGCGCCGATCTGCTGCAATAGCAGATAGGGGTTGCAAAATCTGGTGACAGAGCCTCTTTAAGAAATGTAGTTTTTTATTCTTCAAAAACAGGATTCGTTTACAGTGCCTTCTGCAAGCTACATCTGGCGTACAATATATTATGCAGCGGGAGCAACAGAAGTCACTCAACATATGACGTTTTAATATGTAAATTTAAAACTTTATATTTTAGAGCTTTTTATTTGACGTTTGATTAAAATATAGTGAGAAAGTACTGAAGCTGAATAGTCCAACTGAAAGCAGTGCAATAAAAAAAATTTATTCATGCTGCGCTATTGTTTCTGGTAAAACCATGGATACCAGTACGGAAACCGGACGGAACCCATTACAGTCAATGGGTTCCGCCATACGTCAATGGTGTCCTTCATGCAACAGAATCAGAGCTTCTGGTATTCTCGTTCTGATCCTCTGATGGAGAACAGAAATACAGACGCAGATGTGAAGGAGGCTTTAGGCTAGGCTCACACTTGTGTTGTGGCTTCGGTTTAAAAACCTTAGCCACAAAAACCACTCTTACCGTCAAAATCAACGGAATATCCTATGCAGATGTAAACACAACCTTATCACCATTTTTATTAATAAAGCATGTTTTTAAGGAAACTGATCTGACTCGCCTGAATGACCTAGAGGGGCAGACAATAACAATCTAATGAGTACACCAAGTAACTCACATAACACACAAGTAAGAAGAGGTCACAGATTGGCTAAAAATTATACGGCTGTGCACGCTCGCACGCGCTCTCCTCCTCTCTCGCAAGATCACAGTCTACTCACTTGCTGACTGTAGCAGGAGAGAGATCACAAAGCAGAGGGCGCTCTGACGCTGTCCGCAGCTGATTGGACAGTGTCACATCTCTATCACGCCCCCCTGCCTTTACATGTACAGAATCGCCCCTCTGAAAGTACAGGGGCTAATTTACATATTAGGCACCAATTAGAACGGCACCGATACCTCCAGAACGGCTTCGACTACACAGCTATTTCAAAGTGCTCCAAGGTCTATGCAGCAGTGCCTAGAAAATGGTGCACTCAGCTGCACAGGTCTGGGGTAATGAAAGATTTTCTTTAAGATTCCCTTTCACTGGAACGAAGGGCCCTAGTCCAACCACTGAAAAAAAACTCCATAGCATTTTCCCTCCTCCACCAAACTTTACAGTTTGCACAATGAAGTCAGGCAGGTAATGTTCTCCTGCCATTCGGCAAACGCAACTTCGTCCACCAGATTGCCAATTAGCATAACATGATTAATCGATACACAGAACACGTTTCCACTGCTCCTGAATCCAGTGGCGGCATGTTTTACATCACTCCATCCGACGCTTGGCATCGTGATTGGTGATGTAAGGCTTGCATTCAGCTGCTCGGCCACGGAAACCCATGCCATAAAGTTCTAGGCTCAGTTTTTCTGCGGACGTTAATGCCAGAGAAGGTTTAGAACCCAGCAGAGCGTTGGTGACTTTTTCAGCAGCCGCCTCTGTAACTTTACGTGGTCTGCTACTTTGGGGCTAAGCTGCTATGGTTCCTAAATGTTTCCACTTTGCAATAATACCACTCACAATTGATCGTGGAATATCTAAGAAGGAGGAAATTTCAGGAACTGACTTGTTGCAATGGTGTCATCCTATTACAGTATCATGCTGGAATTCAGTGAGCTCTTAAAACAACCCATTCATTCACATTTTATACACCTGTGGCAGTGGAACTAAATTAAACACCTGAACTCAATGCTTAAGAGGTGTGTCCCAAATACTTTTGTCCATACAGTGTATGTTTAGTGACTGCATGGTTGTTTAACCCGTTAGTGACCGCCCCATAGTGTTTTTACAGCGGCCACTAATGTGCTTTATTCCGATGCATAGGCCTTTTTACGGCGCTGCATCGAAATAAGTAAACAGAGCAGGGAGCCGTTAAGGCGGAATTCACACGACAGGGTTTCCCGGCCAGGTGCCGGCCGTTCATAAATTGGCCGTCACCCAGCTGCATTAGGAACAATAGACCTCTAATGGGGCTATTCACACGACCGATTTTTTTAATGGGCCGGGAAAACCGGCCATCACAAAATGGGACATTCCCTATTTTCACCCGGGTACCCGGACCCCATAGAAGTCTATGGGGCCGGGTAATACACGGCCATCACCGGAATGTGTCCCGAGTGATGGCCATGTATTCCGTCACTCGTTCTCTCTCCTCCTCACAGTGCAGAGTGCATGTGAGGAGGAGGGTCTTTTTTTGCTCCCTGTAGGAGTCGGAATCCCCAATCCCCGGCCGGGGATTGGGGATTCCGCTACAGGAGAAGTGCGTGACTACACTGTCCATACATGGACACAGCGATGTCACTCACTTCTGCAGCGGAATCCCCGACTCTATGGCCGGGGATTCCGCTACTGGAGACGTGAGTGACTACACTGTCCATATATGGACACAGCGATGTTATTCACTTCTGCAGCGGAATCACCGACTCTATGGCCGCTTACGTGCAACTAAACTTCCACTGAAAAAAAGCTCTATAAAACAAACAAAATTGGCAAATGAGCCTCAATAAGACGCAAGTCTGGAGGTTTGCGTTAATACACACCTGGTGTGGATATTTATTCATAGTTGAAGATAAGTAGATAAAGGTCTTTTTAGTTGGACCCAGCTTTTGGCAGTCCAAGAGAATTGCACGATCTTCATCTCTGAAATGGATAAATACATAAATAAAGTATAGCTACATAATCAACATGCAACAGCAAGGCTAGGTCTAGACAATGGCCTCTGGAGTAGTCATGTGATTGGGACACACACTTCGGAGAGGGGAAAAGGAAAGTAAAAACGGAATTGGACCCCATGTCACTGCAGAATTAAATCAAGTAAAAAACTCTTGCACAATACAATTCAGGAATTGTGAATAAGGTCCTATGGGATTAACATTCCGCACTAGTAAACCCTAAGGGGGAATTTGCCAAGGGACTTAAGCACAAAAATCCGCAGAATAAAAACACACCTATTTCCACATCAAAATCGCACCTAAAAAAACCCACATAAAACGACGCACTATTAGGTGTGGATTTTACCTGCGGTTTCGATGCGGATTTTCTGCACCAAATTCTGCAACGTGTGCATGTAGCCTTATGGAGTATAAAAGTTGCAGATTACTGTGCATGCTATATTTGCGACTTTCACGCCTCTTGCCACTTATAAAGTAGTGCGAAAAGTGGGCGGTGTTTAACAGGGGAGCAGGGCCACCCATGTCTACAGATTTAACATCACTTACACCAAATTGGCATAAATTATGGGGTAAACCTACAAATGCTCATAGCAAATGTAGATTTAAATTTCTTACAGTGAAAGAAAGGCCAAAATGAATTCATGTATATTCCAGGACCCTTCAGTTTAAAGGGGTTTTCCAGCTTCTGACAACGGATGACCTATCCACCGTATTGATATACATGATTTGTGGGGGTCCGACACCCAGGCCCCGCACAGATCAGCTGGTCCGTGCACCGGACGTACAAGCCGAGAGCAATTGGCTCCGGCCACGGAATAGCGGCCGAGCTGCAACTCTGCTCGTATTCAAGTGAATAGGAACAGACCTGCTGTTCTGCAGCACGGTCGCTATGCTATGTACAGAGCCAACAAATTCCGGGCTCCGTACATGGCATCATGTGCCACAACAACCAGTCCCCGCAGTCCACAGACTCGGACCGATTAAATATTGATGATCAGTTGTCAGAAGGTGGACAACTCCTTTAAGAGTGGCGTATGAACGCCAGCCTTTGTAAATACCCCCCCTAAATGTTAAACAATATCATATACACTGTTAAAACTCCCAGTCCCAGAAATCACCATGTGTGCAGCTCACTTCATGGGTACACCTTATAAATATAGAGAAATCTGTATAGAAAGCTTTTGTACAGCTAATCAGATGCTGCCTATATAGTACCAGTCTGGGAGATCTGCACTTGAATATCAGATTTTTAAAAGTGTGAATTGAAAATACATTTAACATTTTGGAGTTCGGTAAAGTAGACTATAAATGTTAGAAAGATTGTAACTTTTTGAGAAATTGATGCAAATCAGTGTGATCACATGGAGCGCGCATACTTTTTATCATACACTATAAGGCCCCATGAACAGGAACGTAATTTTGATCCGCAATTACGTATCCGTAATTGCGTATAAAAGTATGGACCCATTCATTTCTATTGCTCACGGACACCTTCCGGTATATTTATGGGAAGGTGTCCGGGCCGTAGAAAGCATCCACAAAAAATAGGACAGGTGTAATTTTAACAGACCGTGATCCCAGTTCTTACATAAGGAAAAGTCAGAAAGAACCTACTGTAGTGATAATGGGAGATTTTAATTTCCGGGATATTAATTGGTGTCATGGTTCGGCTTCAACTGCAAAGGGGAGACATTTCCTCAACCTGTTGCAGGAAAATTTTATGGGCCAGTTTGTGAAAGACCCGACTAGAGGTGAAGCTCTGTTGGATCTGGTCATTTCTAATAATGCAGATCTTGTTGGGAATGTCAATGTTCGTGAAAACCTCGGTAACAGTGATCATAATATAGTTACATTTTACCTATACTGTAAAAAACAAACAGGCTGGGAGGGCAAAAACATTTAATTAAGAAAGCCAATTTCCCCAGGATGAGGGCTGCAATTCAGGATATAGGCTGGGAAGAACTAATGTCAAATAATGGTACAAATGATAAATGGGAGATTTTCAAATCTACTTTGAGTTATTATAGTGCAAAATTTATTCCTATAGGTAACAAGTATAAACGACTCAAATTAAACCCCACATGGCTTACACCTTTTGTGAAAGGGGCAATACACGACAAAAAAAGGGCATTTAAAAAATACAAATCTGAGGGTACAGCTGCAGCCTTTGTAAAATATAAAGAGCTTAATAAAATCTGTAAAAAGGTAATAAAATTAGCAAAAATACAAAATGAAAGGCAGGTGGCCAAGGATAGTAAAACAAATCCTAAAAAATTATTCAAGCATATAAATGCAAAAAAGCCAAGGTCTGAACATGTAGGACCCCTAGATAATGGTAATGGGGAGTTGATCACAGGGGATCAAGAGAAGGCAGAGTTACTAAATGGGTTCTTTAGCTCTGTATATACAACAGAAGAAAGAGCAACTGATGTAGCCGGTGCCAGTGCTGTTAATATATCAGTTGATATACTGAATTGGATGAATGTAGATATGGTCCAAGCTAAATTAAATAAAATAAATGTGCACAAGGCCCCGGGACCAGATGGGTTACACCCTAGAATTCTTAAAGAGCTTAGTTCAGTTATTTCTGTCCCCCTTTTCATAATATTCAGAGAATCTCTAGTGACTGGTATAGTGCCAAGGGACTGGCGCAGCGCAAATGTGGTGCCTATTTTCAAAAAGGGCTCTAGGTCTTCCCCGGGTAATTATAGACCAGTAAGCTTAACATCCATCGTGGGGAAAATGTTTGAGGGGCTATTGAGGGACTATATACAGGATTATGTGACAATAAATAGCATTATAAGTGACAGCCAGCACGGTTTTACTAAGGACAGAAGTTGTCAAACTAACCTAATCTGTTTTTATGAAGGTGAGCAGCAGTCTAGACAGAGGGGCCGCTGTGGATTTAGTGTTTTTGGACTTTGCAAAGGCATTTGACACTGTCCCCCATAGACGCCTAATGGGTAAATTAAGAAAATATCGTTTGTAATTGGATTAAGAATTGGCTCAAGGACCGTATCCAGAGGGTTGTGGTCAATGATTCCTACTCTGAATGGTCCCCAGTTATAAGTGGTGTACCCCAGGGTTCAGTGCTGGGACCACTATTATTCAACTTATTTATTAATGATATAGAGGATGGGATTAATAGCACTATTTCTATTTTTGCAGATGACACCAAGCTATGTAATATAGTTCAGTCTATGGAAGATGTTCATGAATTGCAGGCAGATTTAAACAAACTAAGTGTTTGGGCGTCCACTTGGCAGATGAAGTTTAATGTAGATAAATGTAAAGTTATGCATCTGGGTACCAACAACCTGCATGCATCATATGTCCTAGGGGGAGCTACACTGGCGGATTCACTTGTTGAGAAGGATCTGGGTGTACTTGTAAATCATAAACTCAATAACAGCATGCAGTGTCAATCAGCTGCTTCAAAGGCCAGCAGGATATTGTCGTGTATTAAAAGAGGCATGGACTCACGGGACAGGGATGTAATATTACCACTTTACAAAGCATTAGTGAGGCCTCATCTAGAATATGCAGTTCAGTTCTGGGCTCCAGTTCATAGAAAGGATGCCCTGGAGTTGGAAAAAATACAAAGAAGAGCAACGAAGCTAATTAGGGGCATGGAAAATCTAAGTTACGAGGAAAGATTAAAAGAATTAAACCTATTTAGCCTTGAAAAAAGACGACTAAGGGGGGACATGATTAATTTCTATAAATATATTAATGGCACATACAAAAAATATGGTGAAATCCTGTTCCATGTAAAACCCCCTCAAAAAACAAGGGGGCACTCCCTCAGTCTGGAGAAAAAAAGGTTCAATCTGCAGAGGCGACAAGCCTTCTTTACTGTGAGAACTGTGAATCTATGGAATAGCCTACCGCAAGAGCTGGTCACAGCAGGGACAGTAGATGGCTTTAAAAAAGGGTTAGATAATTTCCTAGAACAAAAAAGTATTCGCTCCTATGTGTAGAAATTTTTCCTTCCCTTTTCCCGTCCCTTGGTTGAACTTGATGGACATGTGTCTTTTTTCAGCCGTACTAACTATGTAAGGCCTCATGCACACGACCGTATTTTTTCCCACCCGTAAATACTGGCGTAAATACGGGTCCGGTGTCACACGTATTCCACCCGTTTTGCACCAGTATTTACGAACCCGTGCCCGTAAATATGGGTCCGGTGTCACCCGTATTCAACCCGTATTTACGGGCACGTTTTTGGCGGCAAAATAGCACTGCACTAATCGGCAGCCCCTTCTCTCTATCAGTGCAGGATAGAGAGAAGGGACAGCCTTTTCTGTAATAAAAGTTAAAGAAATTCATACTTACCCGGCCGTTGTCTTGGTGACGCGTCCCTCTCTTCACATCCAGCCCGACATCCCTGGATGACGCGGCAGTCCATGTGACCGCTGCAGCCTGTGATTGACCTGTGATTGGCTGCAGCGGTCACATGGCCTGAAACGTCATCCAGGACGTCGGGCGGGATGTCGAGGGGGACGCGTCACCAAGGCAACGGGCGGGAGACCGGACTGGAGGAAGCAGGAAGTTGTCGGTAAGTATGAAAGGCTTTTATTTTTATTTTTTACAGGTTTATACTGATCGGTAGTCACTGTCCAGGGTGCTGAAAGAGTTACTGCCGATCAGTTAACTCTTTCAGCTCCCTGGACAGTGACTATTTACTGACGTCGCTTAGCAACGCTGCCGTAATGACGGGTGCACACATGTAGCCACCCGTCATTACGAGAGCTCCATAGACTTCTATGGACTGTCCGTGACGTTATTACGGCCTGAAATAGGACATGTTCTATCTTTTTCAACGGCACGGGCACCTTCCCGTGAGAAAACGGGAAGGCACCCGTCGCCAATAGAAGTCTATGAGCCCGTAATTACGACCCGTAATAACGGGAGTTTTTACGGTCGTGTGCATGAGGCCTAACTATGTAACCGCTGGAAGCTGGTGAATCACTTTCTATGTTGCAGAATTTCTTCATGGGACAATACAGTACACAGAATACAATAAATACACAATGAAGCCACACCCTCACCTAGTGTCTAAAACAGCAGCTGATTGGCTTTACTTGCCCACAATGTAATACCCTGATGGGCTGAATCCTCTAGCCCATGAGATCAGAACAGTCTGCTACACTGTAAAGTGAAGATAAGGATGCTATGGGCAAATACGCCAAGTTTCCTTTGCAAAGGTTTCTTATAAATCTCCCATACCCTCCCAAGAAGAAAGGGTATTCAGACAGTATTGAGTGGTCCACATATAGGCAGTCACTTTCTATAGCAAGCAGGCAGACTTCAGTGCAGATACCTCCTGACAATCATGGAACAAAACTTTTTTTATTCTTTACAAACTTCTGTTAAGCCGTGCCAGAGACACGGCTTAAAAGGCAGACCTGGGGGCCTTTATTAGGCCCCTGGGCTGTCATTACAACCACCAGTACCCCCCAACCGCGTGGGGGCACTGATGAGCTGTCGGAGGGGGCCAACCCCCTCTTTTTAACGCTTCAGATGCTGCGGTCGCGTTAGTCCCAGGTATCAGGTGTAAAAACACAGCCGACACCCACAGTGTATGAAGCGCGCTCAGCCCGTGATACATATACATGATAATGCGTTAAGGGGATAATTTAAATTATGATTTTTTTAAAAAAATAAACAGAGGAACAACACCATGGAGAGTTCTAAGAACAGCTGCTTCAAAATAATATTATAGGAAATACAAGTATTTACTAAAACATACCTGTAAGGAGAGCAGACAGGTCCTCTACAATATATAGATCCATAGAGAGTTGGAAATGTGCATTGCAAGGAAAGAATTAATAGCCCTGGTATGTTAAACGAATCTAGACAGGGGAAGGAGCGTCAAACTTTGAGAAGACATATTTGGCAATAACCAGACTAGAACTAGTTCCTTCAGATCAGTATGGAAGCGAAGATTAATGTACTTGTCCACAGTCAGATTGTACAATAGGGGAAAAAAAAAAATGATATTCCATTTAAAAAGTAGAACCATTCTTCCAAATAAAAGCGGTGAGGACTTTTTTCCCCCCTGCATAGTAGTGTTGCGGACCCTACTCTGAACATGAATTAATCAGCTTAGTTGAGGCAGAGTTGCTCCCAGAGGGCCTGGTCGGGAGAACTACTGTGCAGACACATACACTGTATTCAAATGTATAAGACTTACAATGTAATTAATATCAATGTCGATACAAAAATCACACAGACTAAAAATTCCACCCCAATGAAATAAAAAAAACAACAGTGAGGAACATTTACCTTGTCCAAGAAACAACAACTTCTCCTTTCTTTTTAACGACGTTCTTTGCAGACAGGCTACTTGGAGAGACTTTGGAGGAATGGAAGTTTACAGCACCTTCACTAACAGCTCTCTTGTGTTTCTTTTTACTGGACACAAGGTGCAAGTCTTCAATTTTATTATGCTTGGTACCTTTATACTGATCAGGCGATACAAGTTTTTGACGTTTGGCTGATTGTTTGTCGTCCAACGATTCCCTTTTCTTTTTCTTCAAATTTAAGTCCACAGTGTTGGCATCAAAAGATTCCATAGGTAATATTTCAGACGACGGAATTGGAATGCATGTTTCGTCAATACAGTTTGTAACATTCTTTTCACAATCTATTTCAGAATGTTCCACAGTATCACTAGTTAATTTAATTTCAGCTGGGATTTCCAAATCGTGACTCCTACTACGAGGCAACTTAAATACAGATTCATTTTCTGACACTGTGAGCTGGTCTCTCTCAGGACTCTTTTCATCACTTACAGAATTCTCTGGGACTTTTGCTAAATTTAAGTAATCTGGATGGAGCAGTATGCTGCTATTATGTGCTGCTGACTGTGTGTCCAGTTTAGTCTCCTTTTCAAGTTTATTACCTGCCAGAGTTTCTAAAGATTCTGGGGCAGCATTATCAGCCCCCACTGATGAGCAATCAGAAACTGGGGAGCTACATGACACAGCACGCCTTATTTTAACAATGAAGTGGTCATTGGATTTTTCCATTATAACTGCCTGCATGGGTTCACTTGGATGGCATTGAAAGCTGCCCGTTTCACCTGAGTCTTCTAAAGATCCAATGCTTGAGTTATCAGAGTCCAAAGTTAAGTGTATGTCTTGTTCAGTGGCATCTTCTTCATCCAATACGGACCCCTCACAGTACTTTACATCAATTTCTGATTGAGACTCTGCATCACAAATTGGTCTAAGAAAACTGAGATGTGAATCGGATTTCAACGGTGAAGGAACGGTTAAAGACACTGCAAGATCTTCCAAAAGAATTGAAGAATAGGATTTAAGTCGATCCTCCGAGCCATTTAAGGTCCTGCTGGAAGAGGCACTGGTAGGAATCTCTAGCATGCAGTTTTCATCAAACACATCAGGATTTAGTACAGTCTTAAACATTGGGAAAGTTTGAACATGTGGAGGAGATATGAAGGACCAGGAAAAATCTGGTTTTGTTGGCGTTTTATTTTCAGCCATGGAATCCACATCGTCAAATTTCTGACTTGAGACAGTTTTTTCTGGAGTTCCTAATATCCACATGCTTTCTGGCATGGTCTCAAGTGTCAAATTATCAGAATCATTAAGCAAGCTCTTAAAAATGTCCCCCATGTGATCATCACTTACCAAATTAAAGGATAAACCCAAGGAATTTTGTTGACTTTTGTGACATGGTTCATTGGGCGCAGATGTTTTGGCAGGTGCGAGAACAAGAAACTTTGAGGTCGGACTGACATAACTAGAAGAGAGATCGCCATTCTCTAAATTAAAACCAATCCCTGTTAACGCCTTTACAGATTCTTTTTGCACAGCAGTGACATTGCCATTTTGAGTTTTTGTATTTGAAACTCTCGCTTTACTGTGGAACTCAAGCGGTCTTAGACAGGGCCCCGATCCAGATGATGCTAAACGTACTTTATCCATACGTTTGCTTTTCCTATTTTGCACATGATCAGATTTTTGTGTATTTGTACAAGATGCTGAATTTTCGTTTTGCTCGTTACACTCGCCTTTCACTTCAGCCTTGTCACAAAGTTTTAAAATCACTGCTTCAATGGTATCGAACAAAGAATCCAGTTGGTCCTCTACAAATTTCCACAATCTTTTCTTCATATCAATGAGATGTTGTTCAAAAATTCTGTCTACAATCCCATTCTTTCTTATTTTGTTCAATCTGATCTCTATGTGTCTACAAAGTTTATTTTGCAATCTTTCTTGTGAAGAGCATAAGCTGGACCAGTCTAAGTTTCTTACCAGAGTAATAAAACATAATGTTGCTGCTTCAATTATCCGATGGAACTCCTTAATTGAAAACTGAATCTTAAATTTCATATATTTTTTCCTTATGTGTTTCCTTATAATTCGTAACATCTGTAGAACATCTTGTATACTTGATGGGGTAACAATTTTTAGAATACCATCAAGGCAAGAATCTGCACTTATCTTTCTTTGTTTACTCGTTGGAATTACTGCTAACTTTGGTTGAGTGACAATTTTAGCTTTCCTTTTCGTAACAGATTTTTCTGGTGGCAAAATCAGTGTATCTGGTTTGGACAAAGGCAGTAGTTCACTGTCCTGACCAGAATGGCTTTTTGTAACACCTGTCACTTTGTCAGGAGCCAGTTGGCTAGGACTACTTATAAGCAGGATTTCTTGCTTACATATTTGTTCTTCTTCACTTAAAATCTCCCCTTCTTCCAATTCATCAGAAGCCATCACTGCAGGAATTTTACAGCCAAAGTCTGACTTGTTATCTGGTTGACAATTTTCTTTGTTTAATTCTTCAGACACTGATAAACAAGTGGATTTGGTGTCTGTCTCAGGTTGGAATTCTAAAGAAAAAAAAATGGCAAAATAATTAGCATATTGTAAATCACAGACAGACTCCAACAATTGAATGAGAGAAAAATATATAAAAACTAGCAAAGCATAAGACATACACTGGTTCTTAAAACTTGAACCCTTCAGAATTTTCTATGTTTCTGCATAAATTTGTCCTAAAAATAGATAAAGAGAAGCAAATCAAACAAAGTAGTCAAAAATATTAGACTTGGATCATATTCCTCACTAAATAAATGACCATTATCACATATGAGTGGAGGAAGTATGTGAACCTTTGTTTTCAGTATCTTGTGCGACCCCCTTGTACAGCAATAACTGTCTTACCGTTTCCGGTAATTGTCGATTAGTCCTGCACATCGGCTTGGAGGAATTTTAGCCCATTCATCCGTACAAAACAGCTAAAACTCTTATGTTGGTGGGATTTCTCCCATGAACTGCTCGCTTCAGGTCCTTCCACAACATTTCTATTTGATTTAGGTCAGGACTTTAAAGAAGAATAAAAGTTTTACGTTTTGGATTTTCAACCATTTTTTGGTAGAACGACTTGTGTGCTTGGGGCCATTGTCTTGCTGCACGTTCTTTTGAGATTCAACTCACAGACAGATGTCCTGACATTTTCTTTTAGAATTTGCTGGTATAATTCAGAATTCAATGTTCCGTCAAGGACGCCAAGTCGTCCAGGCCCAAACCATGATACGACCACCCCCGTGTTTCACAGACAGTATGGGGTTTTCATTCTGGAATGCCGTATTTTCCTTTCTCCAAACATAATGCTTTTCATTTAATCCAAAAAGCTCTATTTTGGTCTAAACCATCTGCAAAACATTGTTCTAATTGACTTCTGGCTTGTCCAGGTGATTAGCAAGCTACAGGTGGGCAGAAATGTTCTTTTTGGAGAGCAGCGGCTTTCTCCTTGCAATCCTGGCTTGCACACCATTGTTGCTCAGTGTCTTGATAGTAGACTCATGAATGTTAGCTAATGTGAGAAAAGCCTTTAGTTGATTAGAGGTTACCTCGGATTCCTTTGTAACCTCGTGGTCTATTATACGCATTGCTCTTGGCGTGATCTTGGTTGGTAGACCAATCCTGGGAGGATAATAATGGCCTTTAATTTCCTCCATTCGTTCACAGTCTGTCTGAATATGGATTGGTGGAGTCCAAACTTTTTAGAGATGGTTTCGTAACCTTTTCCAGCCCGATGAAAATCAACAACTCTTCTTCTGAGGTGCCATGATACACTTCCACAAACATGAGTTGTGAAGATCAGACTTTGATAAATCACTGTCCTTTAAACAGAACAGGTCACCCACTCACACCCGATGGTCATCCCATTGATTGAAAACACCTGACTAATTTCACATTATCTGCTAATTATCTAAGTGAGATTAGATAATTTTCCGCAAATAAACGACCAAGTCTAATATTCTTGACTCATTTGTTTAATTTGGTTCTCTTTATCTACTTTTAGGACTTAGGAAAATCTGTGAAGAAATATTAAAAAAAAAAAAAAAAAAAAAAAAAAAAGGGTTCATAAACTTTCAAGCACCACTGTATGCTGCATGCTATTAAACAGAGATTAGTGGTTGCTTACTAGGTCTTTAAAGCCGATCCATCACGTCTATAGGAAAGCATGTTATTGTGCACGAAGAGCAATGCAGATTGATAAATAGTTTTGTGGAAAAGTTTCCATGTCCGTTTTCAGCATGACAGATTTGCATTAAAGGTGTTGTTTCTTCTGATCACTGAGGGTCCAGCTTCAAAACCCACTCAGTGATCAGCCGTTATCAGAGGAAAGCGCAGATAGCAATACATTTCCCCTGCAGCAGCTGGTAACATGTATCACATGCCATCAATCCAAATTAATGGCCGACAATAGAATACATGGATTTGGTTCTGCCAGAGCGAGAGATGGTCTTGCTAGTTGAGGGTGGTCTCTTTAGGATGTCCACATGCCCCAATAGGGCACATGGAAAGGGCTTGACTTCATAAGACAAAGCTTTTATGGTTTCATTCATACCTTCATATGAAAAACATATACTTTGTGCCAAAAACAAAAAACCCCAAAAATATATATGATAGCTCAGAGACATCAAGAGACAGTAAATCGGCTAGAACACTGCTGTACATATGAAATAAAATTAACTACTCACGATTTAGTAGTAAACTATTATGGACACCCAAAGGTGTCTCTGAAATGTTCCGGAGGATCTCTGAAGGAGAGGCTTCAGCTTTCTCCGATTGAAACGTTAATGTAAGTTGATAGACTTTAAATAAAGTGGACAATATCCAAATGAGGACTACTGAAAGCGTGAATAGCTGTATCTCTTCATATGAAAAGCCCGGTTATAGCCTATGTAAAGGGAAGTGTTTTATATATTTATATCTATGTACATGCGAGTGTAGATATATATTTATTTGTTCCTCCAGAAAGGTGTAGAGAGAAAGGGAGAACACATTGGACACATCCAATGCATTCACATTGCCTGCCCTTCCATCCCCCTCACCAGGTAATGAGACACCCTGGGAGTGAAAGCCATAAGAACAAATCCTGTATTTTCAGGAAGTTCCAACTGCTTGTCCCCCCCACGCCAGGTAATGAGATTCCATGAGGGAGCCATAAGCCCATGCCCTCCCCCCTTGCATGTGCATGAGTATGTGTATGTGATGTCACACAGATGTGCACAGACCAGGTATACAAGAGTCAACTGTCCCACACCAAGTCTCTCTTGTTTCCTGCCTCCATCAAGACACACCAACTCGGACCACATGAACCGCTAAGTATCCATGTGTAGCAGCAGGTAAACGTTGCGCACTCCCCCTCCTTACTTTATTCCTTTACCTGTACATCCCCTGGTACCTGTACATTCCCTGGTACCTGTGAACCCTTTCCCACTATTTACTGGTTACATAGCAACCCATTCCCCTTAACCCATTATCCTCCTTATTCCGTGTTAACCCTTTAGTGCACAGGGACAGTTATTGCTAGGAGGGAGTGGGACAGAAACAGTGAGAATGTGCATTGTATTGTAACGTAACTCATGTGTGTGTTTAGGTAAGTGGGTGGTGGTATAACATAGGATTGTGATACCGTGTTTATACTGTACTACATATAGTGTGAGTATACTCAGTATATATTAACTTGTTATATGTATTGGGGTATACAGATATTATACTGTGATCAATTACTGTGTTCTGTGTATTATGTGTAAGTGTGATTATTGTTAGTAATAAATATTACCCTTTATTTACTATACAATTGTATTACTGTACGGTCTTGTACGCTTACGTAGCAGCAAAGCAAGTAGATTAACGTTAGTATCAGGAAATGGTAGGGGAACTAGGCATAACCCTAGTGACTGATTATAAAGGAGGCAGCAATGGTGGGTGACACAAGCAAGTGAAATCCACCATTATACCAGCCCTTTAACAGCCTATTACTGTCTTTTGATATGACAAGGATTTTGAATAAAGCTGGTGGACTGAAAATCAGCCTGGGGCCTATGTTGATGGTCTGAATGCCGGTCAGGTGCATTATTATTTGTATTTGGGAAACTCTCGTGGAGCATTGACAATCACATGCTGCAGAAGGATTGGTGGTCCATATTTTTATCCACATGCATAATGGATCGGGACCTGGCATTGGACTATTGTCTGCTTATTTATACATGCACCTTACACCACCATTACGCTGCAAATACATGGAGATTGCATATAATGCATAGTAGCATAATGCCTTACCCAAGTATTCCTGGGCCTTAGCAAACAGATCAAAGTATACACTTTAGAACGGAGTTAAAGAGGACACGTGACCCTCACTCTTGTCATCGCTGAGGGTCCAGTGGTCAGACCCGCAGCGATCATACATTTATCCCCTATCCTGTAAATAGGGAATATATTTTTTTTCTCCTCATAGGACAACCCCTTAAAATTAAAAACAAATTATACAACTTTTAAGTTATGCATGCATGCAAAAATACAGCTATTGTTACAATAAAACAAAATACTACAGTTGTGAATACCTTTATATAAAATGCTCACTACAGAAGCCTTGGCTGTGCGCTCAAGAGTATGCAGATGAGCTTTGGGCCGGACTGGGCTTTTTAATGGGCTGAGGACTTTTGGAATAGGTCTTATAAAATTTAAGTCAATAGAGCCTTCATCATGGAAACAATGCTTACTCGCAACTCCTTTTGTGCTTACATTTACAAGGTCAGTATCTGGAGATTCACATATACCTTTTGGTGTTTCAGTTATATTTGATTTCAGTTTGGTTGCTTTCTTCTCTGCATCTCCACTTTGCTCTAAGATACGGCTAACATCTTGAATTTCTATAGCAGGTATGGACATATTAAGATTTTCAGAAGTAGGACTTCCACTGCATCTGTCAATTTCTATAAATGAATCAAGATCAATAAGATCGGAAACGTCCACAATATTATGTGTGTCCATCTCCTTAGAGCTCACTGTATCCAAAACAGAACATACAACCGGTTTACTTTCTATACTTCGCTTTGCCAGTGATTCGCTGTGGTCATCAACTGTTGAATTTGGCAGCTGTTCATTTAAACAAGCTTTCATGTCTACAACAGATACAGATTGAGACTCTTGTTTTGAGTCTTCTACATGCAAATCTTTGGTTGTAACATCTTTTATCGAAACAAGCTCACTTTGTCTCAAGTCAGTCTTTCGAGGACTGAGAGAGTCAGCATGTTTTACAATCACACATAGCTGGGTAGAGTCGTTAGTTCTGTTTCCCACAACCTCACATTGAATATCGGAGGCATTGGAGACCACTTGCTGTATGTCATCAGATGTTTTCTTAGCAGGAGAAAGTGTTAAATGAAGGGTCTCCATAAATGACCGTTTTAAGTCCTTTTGAATGATGTCCACTTTAGATTTTTTGTTTTTCTCGCTTACTTTTGAATGCAAATCTTTATCTTTGCTTGAAGACTGATGTAGGTCTTTTTCCCTCTTTTGCCCTTTATCCTTTCGATCAGGTCTACTATCTTGTTCATCTCTAGGTCTTTTCTTTTCATCTCTTCTATCACGATCAGATCTTTCAGTTTTATTTTCATAAGGCTTATTTCTTGATGCATTCTCAGAGTTGCTTGGTTTTAAGTCTTTGTTTCCATGTTTGGAATCACTGTACTCTGAAGAACGCTTATCCTTTCTTCCAGCATCAATGCTTCTTTTGCCATCACTCAGCTCCAATAACTTGTGGGAACCGTCATCCTTCAGGGTAGAAAAAGGTGTTCTTTTTGACGTTCGTGGCTCTTCCTTTTTCTCAGCTGCTCTTTGCCTAGATTCTGTGTTTTTTTCTTTTTCATATGCTCGGGACTCCCTTCGGTGTGGTGATCTTTCATTTTTCTTTGTTTTTTCTTTAGGGTAATCCACTTCTTTCAGCTGCGTTTTTTCTTTAGTGGAGCTTGAATGGGAATTATGGTTTTCTGACTCATTGCCAACTTCAGACTTTGATTTTCTGTTCTCCTGAGAGAATTCATTTTTTCCACATTTTATAAGTGATTGACATGCCTTTTCTTTTAAATCATAACTTTTATTTACTGAATTAGCAGAGCTAGCTTTGGGTTTTTCCTTTGTTCGATTTCGCTCAGTTTCCTTATTCCAGCTATCCATGTGAATTTCTTTCCTATTTTTAGCATTTACTTCTAAGCATAGCGGCCCCAAAGTTTCTTCTTGTGAACGGCATGCTGTGCTCTCCTTGCACTGCTTAGCAACAGGATTTATTGATGCACATCTTTGGCTACTTTCTATACAAGTCTTCTCCTTATCACAAAGACTTTTAGATTGCAGATTTATGGGGTTTTTTGCCAAACTTTCTGTACTTATGTTCTTTGGGAGGTCATCATTATTGGATTTTGATTTATTTATACTCAATGGTACTGGATTGGGTTTAAAACTATGGTTCTTCCCTGGAGCACCAAACCTGTAAAATTAAACATATTTTAAAACTATTATTTAATACGGTTACACACAAAATTATATAAAACTATTAAAAGTTGTCATTTCTGAACGAAGGACAGAGTTAGAACCATATTTTATTAATGATGTAAACATTCTATATATCTATTTTACTTTGCATTTCTTGGATGGCTATCCCATCTAAAGAAATACTCCTTAAAAGAGGTTGTCCAAGTTGGGGGCTGTTTTTTTTATACTGCTGACCAATCCACAGGATAGATCATCAGTAGGTTATCAGTGGGAGTCCGACCGCCGGACCCCGCACCGATCAGCTGTTGCAGCTGCCTCCAGGTGCCGAACAGAAGGCTCCGACCACTGTACAGCGGCCGTGCTGCAGCTTTTGTCCTATTCAAGTGAATAGGAAATGAGTGCAGTAACCCAGCCAAGCCGCTGTTATAGTGGTCAGAGACCTCTGCTTCTGGCACCGAACCCTGAATGGCAGAGCCAGTCGGAACAGCTGATAAGTGTGAGGTCCGGGTGTCTTAGCCCACCAATCATATACTGATGACCTATCCTGTGAATAGGTCATCAATATAAAAAACAGCCCTCAAACTGGAAAACCCCTTTAGTTCCAATATGCAATCGAAGAAAGAAACTGCAGCACTCAAGATAATCCAAAGAAGTGTATTTGATTTATTCACCAAGCATAAAAACACTTGCAACATTTCAACCCATCAAGCATGCTTGATCAAGACCCATTCATGGGTTGAAACGTTGCAAGTGTTTTTATGCTTGGTGAATAAATCAAATACACTTCTTTGGATTATCTTGAGTGCTGCAGTTTCTTTCTTCGATTGCATATTAATGGTCTCCCTTGGACCTGGGATTCTTTGCTGCGTGCACCACCCATATTTGGGGAGTTGTCCTTTCACACTGAAGAATTTTTTGTGGCTGTGCTGCTGTTTTCCTGAATACCCTTTAGTACAAAGCCATTTTTAGGCTTCAGGACCACACATCTGTCATATTTTTCATCTTGGCAACTAATAACTTTTTATTTTTGCATGAACACAATGTATTTTTTGAAGGACAAGTTGTCATTTCATACCATTTTGGGGTACTGCTACATTAGCGTTTAATCGTTAGGAATAAAAATTTTGGAGGGACAAAGCAAAATCATTTATATTACAGGTTTTAAAAGTTAGGGGGATAATTATGTGTGGGTGTTATACTATGGTGTAGTGGTTTTGGTTTTAATCTTATTTTTTGTCCGATAAATTGAACTTTTAAATTAGGTTAATTTTTATAAATTACAATATACTCATGTCTGTATATAGTGTACCCTCCCAGGACTTTACAATAGATTGCGGTCTTCATAGTGAAGACCGCTTCAGCGATCACGTTGCCAGGGATCAAGGGTACAAGGGAAGGTGGCAGGCCCTCTAAAGTAAAGCGGAAAAAAACCCAAAAAACAGCTATTGGGAAACCATACTTGGCAGCTAGAATAGTGGATGCTTTCAGCCAAAAGAAAAAAAAAAAAAAAAAATACATAAACTGTCCAATATTTTCTCAAACTTTTTCTTTGAATTGTTTACATCAACAATAAGAAACTATTGAAATCCAAAATAGCAACTTGGAAAAAAATTGCAACATTTGAAATTATTACCTCCGATTCAGTCTGTTGATCTCATCTTCTTTACGTGTAATTTCTACCCTTGCAGTTTTAATGAGGGCAGAAATATTCTTTTTTAAGCACTGATTTTCATTTTGCAAACTGGTGTTCTAAAATAAAGACAAAAAGATAATATGGAGTTAAAGATCACTATTACCATTTTGTATGAGCAGTATTGCAGAATAATAACCTTGAAAAACAAAACAAAAAAAATTATACAACAGTAAAGCAAATAAAGCTGTGTGTTAAACAAGAAAATAGATAACAATCACTTGCAAGCATAAAGCCATGATAAAACATATGATTGGAAGGGGACTGACTTCTGGAATCTCCAGAAAACTCAAAAAGACTTGTGCTATGGTTGGACCCCACAGATTCTATTTTGATCGCATGCCTCCTTGACATAAAAGTGACTTTTGGGACTAGATCGAGAGATCACCTTTAACCCCTTAATGACCACCTTTTCACATCGCACATCAAAGGGCTTATACAACTTTTATACAATATTTCAATAGTGGTATTATGGCCAAAATGAACATATTAATATATAATTGAATATACTTTCGTTAGCAAAGATACCAAGAAGCGGTGTTCTAAACTGCAGTCACACGATGCAATGGCCGCTGCACTGCAGTAGATAACTAATGGCGGATTTGGAGGCTGGCAGGTGCAGCGTTGTCGTGTGTCCTACTATGCGTCTAAAGGCTATGCTGGTCTTCCCATGCCTCCCCTCTCGGCATTTGTCTTCTGCTACCGCCCCCACCTCTATGGAATCCAGTATCTGATGCCCCCTTGATACTCGCTTGTCTTCTGCTTCCTTTGCATCCCACTGCTTTTAAAATCGTGTGTGTGATGACTTCACCCTGCCCCCCTCAGCTCGGTCAAGGTTTGTAAATAGGAGCAGCACACAGATCAGTTCCTTTATCCCTAGCTGCAAGGATAAGCTTCTTCCCTTCAATCAACTCCCTCGTTATCGAATTGACAGGTGGAGTGACAATACCAGCTAAACATTCTAAACACTCTGCATAGCACCAATCTCCTACTATTGTGCTTATTTGCTGCAAATTACGGCAAAACTATGCAATTTGTAAAATTGCTGCAAAATATCGCCATTTTGCCACAATTTGTGCCCCCCCAAAAAAAACAAAAAAAAACACGTTTTGAACATCATTTGTGAAAGTAGCCAGAGCCTGTAGTTATTCTTCTACAGTCGGCGTGTTCATAAGCAGCGGATACTGGCAGTAGGACGGAGGGCTAATAATTTAAAAAAAAAAGTTTTTGAAGCGAGGATTCATGGGAAATGCAGTTTCCCAGCTTCCATTCAAGCATAGGGGGACCGCCCATCATTTGGTAGTGGCACATTTAGCCCTTCCCGCCGAAGCCCTTTCTCAGATTTTCATTTTTGTTTTTTCCTTCCCACCTCCCAAAAGCCATAACGTCTTTAATTTTCTGTCGAAATAGTACTATGAGGACTTCATTTTTGCGGGACGAGTTCTAGTTTTTCGTAGCACCATTTATTTTGCCATGTAACGTACAAGGAAACGGGAAAAAAAATTATTTGTGGGGTAGGAAATTAAAAAAATAGCGATTCCTCCATGGTTTTTTGCACGCCGTTTTTACGGAATTCTCTGTGCGATTAAAACAACATGTTAATTTTATTCTACGGGTCAATAAGATAACGGCGATACCAAATATATGTCGTTTTTTCTATATTTTACAAGTAAAAACCTAGGTGTAAAAAAGAAAATTTATTTGAGGTCGCCAAATTCCTAGAGCCATAACTTTTTTTATTTTTCCGTCGATTAGGTGGTGTGAGGGCATATTTTTTGCAGGATAAGCTGTAGTGTATAATAATACAATTTTGGTGTACATGCGACGGTTTGATCACTTTTTATTTCATTTTAATTTTTTGTGGGAGATTAGGTGACCAAAAAATAGAGATTCTGGCATTTACAATTTTTTTTTTACGGCGTTCACCGTGCGTTTTAAATAATGATATATTGTAATAGTTCAGACTTTTACGGACGCGGCGATACCAATTATGTTTATTTATTTAATTTTTTACTATGCTCTAAGGGGAAAATGGGAAAAGGTTTTTTTTTAACTTAATATTTTAATTTTTTTTAAACACAAAAAAAACAACAACTTTATTTAACTAATTTTTACTTTTTTTTATTAGTCCCCCTAGGGGACTTCAACCAGTGATCGTTAGATCGCTTCCACGATATACTGCAATACTAATGTATTGCAGTATATCGTGATTCTGACAGGAATCTATTAACCCCTGCCGAAGGCAGGGCTTAATAGGTGTACAAAGATGGAGGACCTGGGGGACTTCATTAGGCCCCCTGGCAGCCATCGCCCCCCCGCGATCGCGTTGCGGGGGTAGCGATGAGCTGTTGGAGGGGGTCGCCCCCCTCTTTCTAACAATTTATATGCTGCGGTTGCTATTAACCGCGGCATTTAACTAGTTAAACTAGAGGGATCGCGCTCGAGCGCGATGCTGCTCCTTACTCTGAAGTGTCGGCTGTAACAAACAACCGACAACCGCATCGTATGGAGCGGGTTCACTCCGTGAGCCCGCTCCATACTTTCCCTACCTGACTTTGGCGTATGGATACGTCAAATATCGGGAAGGGGTTTAAACCGCGCCTCTGCCAACAATCAAAACACAAAGAAAAAATAAATACCAACACATGAGGAATTGGTAAGTGTTATAAATGGGCACACAGGTTTTAATTTTTTTTTGTTTGACAAGTCGGATAACCCCTTTAAGAGTACTTTACATGGCGCTGTGTCAAAAGCCTGGCACTGCAAAAATGCAGAAACCATGGCAGGATTTCAATGCTACACAACGCATTTCAGATGGTCGCAATGCATCCCCATGATTTGTATGTCCAACTAGATTTAGCCCCATGGTTAAAATTATAAGAATTTTGGATTTAGGCCCTCCATCCGCTGATTAGCTAGTCCCTATGTTGTAGGGTTTTCAAATACTAGCTTAAGCCATCCAACCTTGAATTTCACACTTTTCTACCTCAATACCTGGAGACACCAGGTAATAAATATGGTTTGTAGATATTACATTCACTCATGCTTGTTTGAATTTCTTTATATCAATGAAAACAAATTTGAGAAAAGAATAAAAAAAGCCTGGCACGGGTGTCCCACGCTGGCTAGAGCAAATGCCAGGCTATCTAATGACCGTCAGGCTACTGCTCTAACGTAAAAAGATCCCCTTAGCTGCAGTAGTGAATAGCGACCCCAGCATGTAAGTGATCGTGGGTTTCCCAATAGGGCCTAATAGAATGTCTGTCATTTTTATAATGACATAATGCACTGCAATACAGAAGTATTGCAGAGTATTATAAAAAGCAATCAAACAATCAAATAGGGAAGTCCCCTAGTGGAAAAAAAAAATAAAAAATAAAATATCGTCTAACCAAAATACTTAATTGAAAATTTTTGCATCTACACGTAATTGGTATTGGCGCATTCGTAACAACCTGAACTTCAAAACTATTACGTTATTTAACCCACACTGTGAACACCGTAAAAAGGTAACTAAAAAAAAAACAAATGCCAGAATTTATGTTTTCTGTTCATCCTGCCTTCCAAAAAAACTGAATAGCGATCAAAAACTCCTATTTACCCAAAATGGTACCAATAAAACTGACTATTCCTACAAAAAACAAGTCTTCACATGGTTATGCCTTCTGAAATGAGACGATGGAAAAAAAAAAAAAAAAAACCTTCAAAAAATTGCTTGGTCATGTAGGCTAAAATAGACCGATCACTAAAGTGTTAACTTATGGGAATTAAATGCCCTAAGAAAAATGATTACTACTTTGATTTACCTTTAATCTCCACGACAGCACCACCCTGGAGGGATTCCCCGCCTCCAATGGACAGGAAACAGCTGGAAGCAGTTTAAATTCCCCCTCCTCCTTACCCTCTCCAGTTAATACCGGAGACTTGATCATATGCAGTCTAAGGGTATGTGCACACGACCTATTTTCAGACGTAATGGAGGCGTTTCACGCCTCAAATTATGCCTGAAAAGACGGCTCCAATACGTCCGCAAACATCTGCCCATTGCTTGCAATGGGTTTTACGATGTTCTGTGCAGACGAGGTGTAATTTTACGAGTCACTGTCAAAAGATGGGACGGATGGACAATGGTCTGTAAAACTTTACGGACAAATCTAAGGTCTTGGTTGGACATTACATCCAATCTATAGTGTTTTAAAAAGGGTGTTTGGACTAGACCATGTCACAGCCTTACAGATCTGCTTAATTGAGGCAGAAGCACACTCAGTCCAGGAGGTAGAAACAGCTCTGGTTGAATAAGCTTTAAGCAGCAAAGGAGGAGAATTCTCCATGACTTTGTAGGAATGGGAGATCGATTCCTTGATCCATCTTGAAATAAAAATCTTGCTTGCCTTGTGACCTCTGTTTTTGCGATGGAACTGAACAATTGCTCCAGACATCTGAAAAGAGTTGGTTCTCTCTAGATAGAAGATTTATCCTCCCCTGACATCCAGTGTATGAAATTCTGCCTCCTTTTAATTTTTAGGGGAAGAGCAGAAAGGAGGAAGGGATATCTCTTGCGGACAACGAAATCTGGACACAAGCTTTGGAAGAAAAGACGGTAAGGGCTTTAGAATGATTCTATCTTCCAGGATGTTCAAATAGGGTGGAGAAGATGAGAAGGATTGTATTTCTCCAACTCTGCGAGCAGATGTTATTGCTAGTAGAAAAACCAACTTCAAGGTTAGGAATTTCAAGGAAGCATCCTGAATTGGTTCAAAAGAATGTCTGGTAAGTGCAGTCAATACTAAATTCAGATCCCAAGGAGGGACTCTGGAAACAATAGGGGCTGTCATACGAGAAGTTGCTCTGAAGAATCTCTTGACCCACGGATGGTCTGCTAGCCTCTGATCCAAAAATGCACTGAGAGCGGCAGTATGGACCTTCAATGTACTGGTTCTTAAACCGAAGTGGAGACCTGACTGAAGAAAATCCAAGATAGTGGATATCTTGGGTTGGAAAAAAGAATCAGTTGAAGAGGTTTGCTTCAGGAAGGATAGGAAGGTTCTCTAAACCCTGTGGTCACCTCCAAGATTAACCATTTTCCTCTTCAATAATGTATCTACCACTTTTTTTGAAAGGCCATTCTCAATCAACATGTTCCATTCAACATCTAAGCTGTAAGATGAAGTTGGTTCACCTCTGGGTGAAGGATTGGTCCCTGGAACAGCAAGTCCCGTCTTGGAGGTAGACACCAGGGGTTTCTTGAAACATCCTCAGCAATAGTGGAAGCCATGACCTCTTGGGACAATATGGGGCAATTAGAATAACTCTCGCATTCTCCTCCAAACACCTTCCTCAGTACCCTGGGGATGAGAGGGAATGGAGGAAAAAAAGCATATAGGCGTTTGCCCCTCCAGGTTTGAGACAAGGCATCTACTCCTGACGGATTGTCCTTGTAGGGCAGGGAAAAGAACTTCGTTACCTTTCTGTTCCTCCTGTCTGAGAACAGATCTATCTCTGGCTGTCACCATCTTCGGATAATGTTTTTGAATATCTGCAGATTTAGACACCACTCTCCTGGAAACAAGGTCTGTCTGCTCAGGTAATCTGCCACTTGATTTTCTGTTCCACTTAAATGTATAGCGGTTAGCGATAGGACATTTTTCTCGGCCCAGATGAAAATTTGTTCCGATACCCGACAAAGCAGGCTTCTCGTTCCTCCTTGTTTGTTCAGGTATGCTACCGTAGAGACATTGAGAATACTCAGATGTCTTTGCCTTTCAGTAGGCTCTCTAAGGCTTTCAGAGCTTCCCAGACTGCAGTTAGTTCTCTTAAGTTTGATGAAGCTCTTGATAGAGAGGTTCCAGGATCCCTGGATCTTGTTCTGACCTGAATGGGCTCCCGAACCGGACTGACTGGCATTTGTAGTTATGACTACCAGGTACCTCTGTGTGCACGGGACACCTCTTGATACATTTTCTTCTTGTGTCCACCGTATCAGAGATGATTATACCCTGAAAGGAATCCCCCTCTTGTGATTCCTGCTTCTTGTCCCAGCATGACAGAAAAGTGCTGGAGAATTCTCGTGTGCCTGGGCCCGTCTGACTGCTGGAATGTAAGAGGTTAGTAACCCAAACACTGACATGATCTTTCTTATAGAAGCCGATGTTCGAGGAATGAGGGCAGTGATCGTCTGGAGTAGCGCAACTCTCTTCTCTCTTGGAAGGAACAAATTCTGGACCGGAAAAGCCCTAGAAATACCTTTGATTGCTCTGGTGTCAAGTCTAATTATTGTAGGTTGATCAGCCAGCCCAGGGATGACAAAAGCTGTTGCATCGTCTTTACGAAGTACGCATCCTGTAGGTCTATTGAGGTCATGAAGCAAAAAGGTCTGAGCAGATTGATGGTGGAAGTAATAGTGTCCATCTTGAGCTTCCTATACTGGATATGTACATTCAGACGCGTCAGGTTTATTATCACTCTGGACCTCCCATTTGATTTGGGGACTAGAAATAAAGGGGAATAATAACCCTGGCTGTGCTGTGAAGACTGGACTGGAATCACCACCTGTTTCTGCAGGATTTCTATTTCTCTTTTCAACGCCTGCTAACGAGAAAAGGGGGTTAATATAAAATTCTCTGTGGGAAGGGAACTGAACTACAGTTTATAACCCCGAGATACAATCTTCAATATCCATGAACTTGAAGAAATCCCTGGCCATGTATGGGAGAAGAATCTTAATCTGCCCCCCACAAACTCTCCGGCATCATTGAGTATTTCTGGAGGGGCCTTCTCCGGCGTTGGCATTAAACATAAACCCTCTGTTTTCTGCCTCTGATTTTGCCATCTTGGATTGCCCGGTCTTTTCTTAACCTCTTAAAGAGAAGGTGTCATGATTTTATTTTTATTAAATTATATTGCTTTTAATAAAATATAAACAAAAATTGTATTTATTAGTGTTGAGAGGAAACGAAAAACACGGCGCCACATAGTGCAGGTTACCCAAGTGAAAATGGATAAATGAGAAGAGTGATGCTCACCTTGAAGCGATGCAAAATAAGCGATGGAAAGATAAGGTGCTGCTGCTGCCGGGACTCAAGGCCGGTGATTCAAGATGAACGACCGCAAATGATATGCTGGTTGAGCTGGAAAAAAAGAGTCTGCAAGGGCGCTGCTGCACACGGATGAGACCGAAGTAACAACTTCGGAATGATGATGATAAATGAATGATAGAATGATAATTGAATAAAATTTATTGGTAATATGACTACGCGTTTCAATGCCGTACCGGCATCTTCATCAGGTCACGAAAGAGAGCACAAAAATCACTGTTTAAATAGAATCTTAGTTTCTCTTACATTATTATACATTATATATATATTATTATATACATAATTTTATTGCTCTTCATCATTTTCATCTTTATTATTTCGTTCTTTACTTATTATCATTTACCGGCTGCCGACTTTAATATCGGCTTCATAGCGTATCATTATACCATACCAGATTTATTTGTTCACTAATTTCATATAAATTATTGTTACTCTCATTCTCTCAGTAATGTTCACAGTTATGTTTTTGCATTCTAAATTTATACATAGGACATCACTTTCTTCTAATTTCGTTGAGCCATTAATTATGTTTTACCGGCTTTTTCCGACTCAGCTCTTTAGAGTTTGTAAGGATAATTTTAATTGCCTCTCTGACATTCCTGACTATTGTGCCAGTATGCTGACCATTTATATATTTTATATATTTTCTTATATTCTTATACCGCATATTCGTAATTGTTTTATATCTTACATTTACACCAGCACCTATTTTTATCTGTTTATTTCACGGACAGCCCCTCATCTAGTTCTGCATCCCTTGCGATTTATTCTGTGCCACTAGTTTCATTGTTCTTATATCGGTTCCTAGTATATGTATTTTATCTTTCCATTTTTATCATTTTGATTATGTTTATTATGTGTTGTTCATTGTTATTTGTCATGTTTTAACCTTTGAACTCTGACGTCACTAGAACGCCCTGCCCTCGTTCACATTGGCGGGTTTTTTCCAACTTTAAGATTCTATTTAAACAGTGATTTTTGTGCTCTCTTTCATGACCTGATGAAGATGCCGGTACGGCATTGAAACGCGTAGTCATATTACCAATAAATTTTATTCAATTATCATCATTCTATCATTCATTTATCATCATCATTCCGAAGTTGTTACTTCGGTCTCATCCGTGTGCAGCAGCGCCCTTGCAGACTCTTTTTTTCCAGCTCAACCAGCATTTATTAGTGTTGTGACTCTACTTTTTACTGTATTCAAACTTTTACTTCTTTATGCCATTTTTTTTTCCATCTCTGTATGTCGATTAACAACAGAGATGTTATACGGCACATACAACAACATAGAGAATGCAAACGGGAGCCGTTCCATTCTCAGAAGCGTACACAGTCTGTGTGGGAACGGCGCATGCGCCGCACCCACACAGACCAAAACGAAGCTCGTTCGTAGAGCGAAATCCGGCGCCATTTTCATGTGGACCAAAAACTAAGATGACGATTCCGGCCGCGGCTTCCGGCCATATATTCAACGAAGCGAAGGAGCAAGGAATATGAGCGTAGACCAGCGGAGGCAGGAGCAGGTAATTTATGTTCGTGTGATACGGTCTGCTGGGCCCTGTATCTAATCCTCCTACACTGTGCAGTCGCTCAGAAAATGGCAGCACACAGTGTAGGAGGTTTGAAGACATTCAAACCCCTCCTTCTCCTGACACTAGCCAGAAGAAGGGAGGGGGGGGGGGATTGTGTGAGGACACTAGAAGAGAGAGTGTGTCCATCCCAAATTTGCAGCATAAATCAATGAGGTTGCTTTATCACAGTGACCATGCTGCAATTTTGGGAACTGCTCCCTCTAGTGGCCAGAACATGGAAATGTTATAAATTAGAATCTAATCCATATTTCCTGACTTGTGAAAAAATTAAAACAATGTGTAATTACTCAAATACTAATTGTTTAACCCGTTAGTGACCGCCAATACGCCTTTTAACAGCGACCACTAACGGGCTTTATTCTGATGCATGTGCCTTTTTACGGCACTGCATCAGGATGAGTAAACAGAGCATGACCTAGCAGCTGCCTGTCCGTTTTAATCCGACAGGCAGTAATGCAATACAAAAGTATTGCAGTGTATTATAAAAGCGATCGGAGAATCGCCTATTATAGTCCCCTAATGGGAATAGTAAAAAAAAAAAAAAAGTTTAATAAAGTTAATTTAAATTTTTTTTTTAAAAATATTGAACCCAGCTTTTCCCCTTACAAAATGCTTTACTATTAAAAAACCAAAATAAATTAAAAAAGTTACGCATATTTGGTATCGCCGCGTCCGTAACAACCCCCACTATAAATCGATTACATTATTAAACCACACGGTGAACGCCGTAAAACATTTAATAAAAAACTATGGAAAAATTGCTGTTTTCTGTGAATCCTGACTTAAAAAAAAATGTTATAAAAAAGTGGCATCTACTCCAAAATGGTACCAATAAAAACGACAAGTCTTCCCGCAAAAAAAAAAGCCCTCATACAACTGCATCGGCGAAAAAATAAAAACGTTACAGCTCTTCAAACATGGAGACAAACAAAAATTTGGAAAAAAAAAGCGTTTTTCCTGTGTAAAAGTAGTAAAACATACAAAAAACTATACAAATTTGGTATCGTTGCAATCGTAACAACCCGCTGAATAAAGTTAGTGTTATTTATATCACACGGTAAACGGCGTAGATTTAAGACGCGAAAAAGAGTGGCAAAATTTCAGGGGTTTTTCTATTCCCCCCCAAAAAAAAGTTAATAAAAGTTAATCAATAAATAATATGTACCTCAATATGGTGCAATTAACCCCTTAATGACCGGGCCTGAAAAGACCTTAAATGACCAAGCCAGATTTGTTAAATCTGGTATGTCTGACTTTATCAGAGAATAACTCTGCGAAAGTTTTGAATATCCAAGTAATTCTGACATTGTTTTTTCGTCACATGTTGTACTTTATTTTAGTGGTAAAAGTAGACGGATACGATTTGCCGAAATTAATTAAAAAATAGAAAAATTGAAGAAATTTTGTAAAAATTATCATTTTTCCCTATTTTTAACTGCAATATGTGACATATGTACATACATACTGTACAATTTTTTTATTAAATATATATTTCCATCGCTTTACTCTATTTTGGCAGCACTTTTGAAAAAAATAAAAAAAATTTAAGCAATTTAGAAGACTTACAAGTTTAGTAATAATTTTATACATTTTGAAGTACATTTTGTTTTCCTGCACCAAGCCAGGTTTTCAGAGGCTCATAGGTGTCAGAATGGTGGAAACCCCCACAAGTGACCATTTTGAAAACTACACCCCTTAAGGTATTTATTAAGGGGTGTTGTAAGTATTTTGACCCCAGTTTTTTTGTAAGAATTCATGCAAAGCAGGTGTAAAAAAAATAATTTCACTTTTTTCATAAAAGTATCACTTTGAAGACCGATTTCTTTGTAAAGCGACCATGAGAATGAAGAAACACACCCCAAAATCTATCACCCCGTTTCTCCTGTTTTCAAAAATGCCCCCATTGTGGCCCTAATGCGTTGCCTGGACACACGGCAGGGCCCGAAAGGGAGGGAGCACCCGAAGACTTTCAGGACACACGTTTTGCTTGAAAATGTTTCAGGTCCCATTACACATTTATAGAGGCACTGAGCTGCCAAAAAGATAGAAACTCCCAATAAATGACCCCATTTTGAAAACTAGACCCCTTAAGGTATTCATCTAGGTGTGTACTAAGTATTTTGACCCCACCGTTTTCGCAGGAAGTAATGCACAGCAGGTGGAAAGAAAATTTTATTTCACTTTTTTTCACAAATGTGTAATTTTAAGGTCAGATTTCTTGTACAGAGGACATGAGAATAAGGAAATGCACCAGAAAATGTATCACCCTATTTCTCCTGTGTTCAAAAATATCCCCATTGTGGCCCTAATGCGTTTCCTGGACACACGGCAGGACCCAAAAGAAAGGGAGCACCCGGAGGCTTTCAGGACAAACATTTTGCTTGAAAATGGGAGGATTCTACTTTTCTAGATTGAGAAATATATGTCCCTAACAGTTTCTACACCCTATGACTATGTCATGCTAAGAAAGCAGCTGTCCTGAAATCATGTCAGTCCATAGACATTATGTATATCAACCCGCTCTGATATATAGTAAGTTAGAGTGGGAAAATGTATTAAACTGTTGGCGGAAAAAGGCAATATATCCCCAAAAAAAGGAGGAAGAATGTATCCAGCTATGTGGAAAACTAGAGCATGTTCACAGGATGAAAGAAAATTTGTAGGGCCGTAATGACTTTATTATTCAAAGTAACTGGTCATACAACGTCTCTTTAGCTCCATCAATCCCTATATAAGGGACGAATGTGCCAAGTGACGCGGTACACCATAACAAGCCCCTGCCCGGCAAGGTAGGACGAATATATAAAGGGGCAGTGTCCCACACCGTATGTATAGATACAGTAAAGGACCACTACTCCCCAAATTAATGTCGCTATTTCTAGAAGTATTGTCGGGTGTAAGAGGTTCACCAAAAACCTGAACAAAACTGTAATAAAGCCCATAGGGTATTGATAAAGAACAGCTCGCTTATTAGAAATCCTCAGAATAAAAATAAAAAATTATGCCGTATCCCCAGTCAGTAACAGCTATTTATGGCAGGACATAGTCATAACGGAAAAGCAAATAAAAAGCTTTCAGGGCACAATTTTATCTTGAATGAATTTCAGGGCCTTATTCCACTTTATATAACTGGGTTATATCCCAAAATGACTCAATCTAGAAAAGTATATTTCCCTCCCTCCCAAAAGAAAGTGATTAAAAAAAGAAATCTCTAAAAGAACCCTAAATTTTGGCATCTCCTAAATATAAAGCGAAGCTGCTTCCCTAGGTGTACAGAAAAATAAAATCCTAAATAAATCCTGCATTTTAACTTTTATAGCTCACAAAAGAAAATTAGTAATGTGCGACGGTATGATAGATTTCAAAACAGGGACTTATGCATAGACCAGGGTTGGAAGGACAAGCGGAACAATAATATCTTGACTCACTTCACTGTCCTCGTTTACTGCAGACCAGACACCGTTTTTTGGGGTATTTTTAGTTCGGTGTTGAAGGGATGGGGTGTAAAAAATGTTTTTCAACAAGTCGGCGTACATCCTCGGACTCATGGACTACTCTCTGGTCTGCAGATTGAAATAGGAGATCTTCAATCACTTTCTCCTGAAATTCAAAGAATGTCGCCCTGCCTGCTGATTTTTTGTACAGGACAAATGCATTGTGCATTGCAACCTGGATGAGGTATAGTGCCACTTTCTTATACCACGTTCTGGTTTTCCTTTTAACCAGATAAGGTTGTAACATCTGGTCGCACAAATCTACCCCACCCATGAATTTGTTATAGCCGATGACACACACAGGCTTTTGTCTATCTGCAGAGGCCCCACGTTCTCTAACAGTTGCTGTTGCACTTGTATGGATAGTGCTGATCATGTAGACGACCTTGCGGTCACGAAATTTTAAAGCCAGCATCTTCTCAATTTGAAAAGTGCATGACTCCCCCTTTCGTCGTTTTTTATCCACAAGTTGACGTGGGAAACCTTTGCGATTCCTGCGTATTGTGCCACAGGCTCCGGTGTTGGCACAATGAGGGGCGCTAAACAATGGCACACTGGTATAAAAACTGTCCGTGTATACATGATACCCCTTGTGTAGGAAAGGGCCAATTAAATCCCACACAATCTTACCAGTGGTACCAATATTTGGAGGGCACCCTGGTGGATTGAATTCACTGTCTTTACCCTCGTAGATCTTAAATGCACATGTGTAGCCAGTAGTGCTTTCACATAATTTGTAGATCTTTACCCCGTATTTTGCACTTTTTGAGGGTATGAATTGGTGGAATGAGAGACGCCCTTTGAAATTCATTAGCGATTCATCCACTGCTAAATTTTGTTCAGGGGTATATGCTCCTAAAAAGGAGGAATTAAGAAAATTTAGCAAAGGCCTTAAGTTATACAGCCGGTCACGGCTTCTGTCGCTGGAAGGGGGTGCCTGTAAGTTGTCACTAAAGTGGAGAAATCGCATAAGTATTTCGTACCTGCTGCGTGACATAATGCCAGAAAAAATGGGGGTGGCATGTATAAGGCTTGAAGCCCAATAAGACCTAATAGAGGGTTTTTTTTTATAATTCCCATGTTAAGGGTGAGGCCCAGAATTTTTTTTTATTTCCGTTGCATTTGTGGGATTCCACAACCTGGCATAAGGTGACGAAGGCTTATTTGCAATGTACTGCCAGGCATACAAATTGGTTTCCTGCACAAAATGTTCCAAAACTTGGTCCGTAATAAAAATATTAAAATAATTTAGTGGTGAAAAATTACTGACATTGGGACTTATGCCAGGAGGAGCAATAAAGTCATTTATGGTGGGAGAAAATAGACTTGTGGGTTCCCACACTAAATCGGTTTGTTGGGGTTGTGCAATGTCAGGGGCTGCACTTTGAACGGACGTTGTGGCAACTGCACCGTCTCCCATATCACTGGTGCTGGGTCTCATATCCGTAGAATCCCTTGAAGCGACACTTTCGCTGTCGCTTTCAAGTAAAAGCTCAACTTCAGATGCAGAATCCGTATCTGAGCATCGCATCTGATAGGCTTCCTCAACGCTGTATCTTTTGGCAGCCATAATGATTACAGTCTAAACCGCAAATAATAAACGTAACTAGCGGTTTAAATTTTTTTATCAACTAATCACACTAAAGGAATTAAAGTTTTTTTTTTTTTTTCAAACCTAAACCTAAACCCTACGCCTAACACAAACTGTAAACCCAAGCCCAGAACAGCACCCTACGCCGTCTAACAGCGTACACGCCGTCTAAGGGTATGTGCACACACACTAATTACGTCCGTAATTGACGGACGTATTTCGGCCGCAAGTAGTGGACCGAACACAGTGCAGGGAGCCGGGCTCCTAGCATCATACTTATGTACGATGCTAGGAGTCCCTGCCTCTCCGTGGAACTACTGTCCCGTACTGAAAACATGATTACAGTACGGGACAGTTGTCCTGCAGAGAGGCAGGGACTCCTAGCATCGTATATAACTATGATGCTAGGAGCCCGGCTCCCTGCACTGTGTTCAGTCCGGTACTTGCGGCCGAAATACGTCCGTCAATTACGGACGTAATTAGTGTGTGTGCACATACATTAACAGTGTACCCTAAAAAGAAAAAAAGTCGTTTATAGTATGATTCTGAGTATATACAGTATATATATATATATATATATATATACACACACACACACACACACATATATACACACACACTATATACTATAAAATACTGAAAAAATGTTGTTTTTTTTAAACTGTGTGAGGAACAACTGATTTTGTGAGGGGACACTGACACTTGTATCTGTTTCTCTCCACAGCTAGAACAGAGTGAGGAGAAACAGATACATGTTTTTACTTTTATTTTACAGTAGTGATCACTATGATTGGATCTCATAGTGAACACAAAAAAGATCAGGAACCAATACTATTGGCTCCTGATCACTGCTCTAAGAACAGAGCTGCTAGCAACAGCTCGTTCTTAGAGCAGGAGCTGTCATTTAGACACTCCCGGCGGCTCTGTACACAGTAACAGCGTGTGACCCCTGTGATTGGCTGTCACAGCGGTCACATGCTGTTACGACGAAATCGGCAGGTCCTCATGCCTGCACTAAGAACCGGACCTGTTACTTACAGCCGGTTTATAGTGCAGACTTGACCAGGGTGCCGATAAACCTACTCTACTACAGCGACGCCAAAAGGCGTCGTTGTAGACTGAGTACATACACCGCCCGACGCCAAAAGACGGTGGGCGGTCGTTAAGGGGTTAAAAAATACAACTTGTCCCGCAAAAAACAAGACCTTATACAGCTATGTCGACGCAAAAATAAGAGTTATAGCTCTTGGAATGAGACGATGGAAAAACTAAAAAAATGGCTTGGTCATTAAGGTCTAAAATAGGCTGGTCATTAAGGGGTTAACTGGAAAAAAAAAATTCTAGCGACACACTCCCTTGAAGGGTTTTTTCTCTGGTTCCGAAAGGGCCGTCTTTGCTGGAAGAAACAGGCTTCAGATGGAAACCCCTTCTTTCTGTCTGAGACTTTCCCCAGGATATCGTCTAGTCCGGAGCCGAATAACCCTCACAGGCTATGGAACACAATCTGGATTTAGAAGCTGTGTATCCTGCCCAGGAACGAAGCCAGATAGCTCTTCTGGCCGAATTGGAGTGAACGGCTGTTCTAGCATTAACCCCTTCCCGCTCCTGGACGTACTATTAGGTCATGGCAGCTGTATCGTTCGCGCTCCTTGACCTAATAGTACGTCTCGGGAGTAACGGCCGTTTCGGCCGTCCTCCCGACACATACAATAGCTGTGACAGCTGCTGTATCGTACAGCAGCTGCCGCAGCTCCTACAGCAGGTACCGATCGCTGTGTCCCCACTGATTAACCCCTTAAAAGCCGCCGTCTATAGAGATCGCGGCTTTTTAGGGGTTAAGCTGCCATCGCCGGCCTGCTACACGATAGCGGCCGGCAAAGGTGACTATGGCAACCGGACACCAAACAATGGCGTCCGGCTATGCCATACACGGAAGCCTAGTGGGTCCAGACAACGTCAGGACCCACTATGCTTGCTGTCAGTGAGTAGCTGACAGCTCTAATACATTGCACTACGCATGTAGTGCAGTGTATTAGAATTGCGATCAGAGCCTCCTGCCCTCAAGTCCCCTAGTGGGACAAAGTAATAAAGTTAAAAAAAAAAAAGTAAAAAAAAATGGTGTAAAAATAAGAAAATAAAAGTTTTAAAAGTAAAAATCCCCCTTTTTACCTTAGGCCTCATGCACACGACCGTAAAAACTCCCGTTATTACGGGTCGTAATTACGACCCGTAATAACGGGCTCATAGACTATTGGCGACGGGTGCCTTCCCGTTTTCTCACGGGAAGGTGCCCGTGCCATTGAAAAAGATAGAACATGTCCTATTTCAGGCCGTAATAACGGCACGGACAGTCCATAGAAGTCTATGGAGCTCTCGTAATGACGGGTGGCTACATGTGTGCACCCGTCATTACGGCAGCGTTGCTAAGCGACGTCAGTAAATAGTCACTGTCCAGGGAGCTGAAAGAGTTAACTGATCGGCAGTAACTCTTTCAGCACCCTGGACAGTGACTACCGATCAGAATAAAGAGCAACCTGTAAAAAATAAAAATTAAAAAAAAAGACGTTCATACTTACCCAGAACTTCCTGCTTCCTCCAGTCCGGTCTCCCGGCCGTTGCCTTGGTGACGCGTCCCTCTCGACATCCGGCCCGACTTCCTGGCCGTCCCTGGATGACGTTTCAGCCCATGTGACCGCTGCAGCCTATCACAGGCTGCAGCGGTCACATGGACTGCCGCGTCATCCAGAGATGTCGGGCTGGATGTGAAGAGAGGGACACGTGACCAAGACAACGGCCGGGTAAGTATGAATTTCTTTAACTTTTATTACAGAAAGGGCTGTCCCTTCTCTCTATCCTGCACTGATAGAGAGAAGGGGCTGCCGATTAGTGCAGTGCTATTTTGCCGCCAAAAACGTGCCCTTAAATACGGGTGGAATACGGGTGACACCGGACCCATATTTACGGGCACGGGTCCGTAAATACTGGTGCAAAACGGGTCGAATACGTGTGACACCGGACCCGTATTTACGCCAGTATTTACGGGTGGGAAAAAATACGGTCGTGTGCATGAGGCCTTAGTCATTCATTATTAATAAAAATATATAAAACAAATAAACTATACATAATTGGTATCGCCGTGTCCGTAACGGCCTGAACTACAAAATTATTTCGTTATTTATCCCGCACGGTGAACGCCGTAAAAGAAAATAATAAACCGTACCAGAATAACAATTGTTTGGTCACTTCACCTCCCAAAAAATGGAATAAAAAGGAGATCAAAAAGTCGCATGTACCTAAAAATAGTACTGATCGAAACTACAGTTTGTTACGCAAAAAATAAGTCCTCGCACGGCTTTATTGATTGAAAAATAAAAAAGTTCTGGCTCTTAGAATAAGGTAACACAAAAAGTGAATGATTTTTTACAAAACGTATTTTATTGTGCAAACGCCATAAGACACAAAAAAACTATAAACATCTGGTATCGCCGTAATCGTATCGCGCCGCAGAATAAAGTGAATATGTCATTTATAGCGCACTGTGAACGCTGTAAAAAAAAATAGAATAAAAAAACAATAGTAGAATTGCTGTTTTTTAGTTACCACGCCACCTAAAAATAGAATAAAAACTGATCAAAAAGCCGCATGCACCCCAAGAAAACTACAATGGATTCCTCAAGGGGTCTTGTTTCCAAATTGGGGTCACTTTTGGGGGGGGGGGGGGTTTCCAATGTTTTGGCACCACAAGACCTCTTAAAACCGGACATGGTGCCTAATAAAAAAAAAAAAGAGGCCTCAAAATCCACTAGGTCTTTCTTTGCTTCGGAGGCCGGTGCTTCAGTCCATTACCGCACTAGGGCCACGTGGGATATTTCTCAAAACTGCAGAATCTGGGCAATACGTATTAAGTTGCGTTTCTCTGATAAATCCTTTTGTGTTATAAAAAAAAAATGGTATAAAGAGGATTTTCTGACAAAAGAAAATATGTAAATTTCACCTCTACTTTGCTCTAAATTTCTGTGAAACACCTAAAGGTTTCATAAACTTTCTAAATGCTGTTGTGAATACTTTGAGGGGTCTAGTTTCTAAAATGGGGTATTTGATAGGGGTTTCTAATATATGGGCCACTCAAAGCAACTTTAGAACTGAACTGTAACCTAAAAAAAATAAATAAATTAGGCAATACTTCGCTTCTTACATTATACTGATAATGAGCCTTGCCCACCCCGAGATGACCCCAGTTTTGACCGTTTGTATAAACGGAGACCCCTATTAGACCGTTTCAGTGCCCGGTTTTCCCAAGCATACACCCCTGAGAAGTGTATTTCTATTGATGAGTCCCTGGTACATTTTAACGGGAGGGTTCAATTCCACGAGTACCTGCCGGGTAAGAGGGCAAGGTATGGCGTGAAGATGTAGAAGCTGCGAGAGTGCATCAGGGTATACCTACAGATTTAGGATATATGAAGGAAAGACCACCCCCAAACCAGACTGCAACCTGGACTACAATAGGTACATGGGAGGGATGGACTTAACAGATCAAGCCCTGAAGCCCTACAGCGCCATGGCGGTGTGGTATAAGAAGCTGGCCGTGCACATCATACAGATGGCATTGTACAATGTGTACGTGCTACATCGATGTACAGGCCAGAGGGGAACTTTCCTGGAATTTCAAGAGGTGATTATCAAGAACCTAATCTTTAGGGACCAAGAAGGGGGGGGCACCCAGTACTTCTGGAAGTGGGGCCACACGCATCGTACCAGGGCGGCAACACTTTCCAGGAGAAGTTCCCCAAACTGGCAAGAAGGGAAAAAGTCAAAAGAGGTGCAAAGTCTGCTATAAGAGGGTGATAAGGGATGACACAATATATCAATGTGACACGTGTCCCGAATAACCAGAGCTCTGTATGAAAGAGTGTTTTAAAATGTATCATACATCCCTTGGTTTATAATTTACCCCAATTTTACTTACCCTGATGCACTCCGCACAGCTTATCCCCCCTCGTCTTTCCCCTCTGGGCCCTGCTGTGTGCCCAGGCAGCTGATAATAGCCACATGTAGGGTATTGCCATACCCGGGAGAACACACATTACAGTTTATGGGGTGTAGGTCTCCGGTCAAAATGCTCACTACACCTCTAGATGAATTCCTTAAAGAGGCTCTCACCAGATTTTGCAGCCCCTATCTGCTATTGCAGCAGATAGGCGCTGCAATGTAGATTACAGTAACGTTTTTATTTTTAAAAAACGAGCATTTTTGGCCAAGTTATGCCTATTTTTGTAGTTATGCAAATGAGGCTTGCAAAAGTCCAAGTGGGTGTGTTTAAAAGTAAAAGTCCAAGTGGGCGTGTATTATGTGCGTACATCGGGGCGTTTTTAATACTTTTACTAGCTGGGCGCTCTGATGAGAAGTATCATCCACTTCTCTTCAGAACGCCCAGCTTCTGGCAGTGCAGATCTGTGACGTCACTCACAGGTCCTGCATCGTGTCGGACACATCGGCACCAGAGGCTTCAGTTGATTCTGAAGCAGCATCGGCTTTAGCAGGTAAGTCGATGTAGCTACTTACCTGCAAACGCCGATGCTGCTGCAGAATCATCTGGTGCCGATGTGTCCCCACTCATCTGACACGATGCAGGACCTGTGAGTGACGTCAAAGATCTGCACTGCCAGAAGCTGGGCGTTCTGAAGAGAAGTGGATGATACTTCTCGTCAGAACGGCCAGCTAGTAAAAGTATTAAAAACGCCCCGATGTACGCACATAATACACACCCACTTGGACTTTTGCAAGCCTCATTTGCATAACTAAAAAAATGGTCATAACTTGGCCAAAAATGCTCGTTTTTTAAAAATAAAAACGTTACTGTAATCTACATTGCAGCGCCTATCTGCTGCAATAGCAGATAGGGGCTGCAAAATCTGGTGACAGAGCCTCTTTAAGGGGTGTAGTTTTTAAAATGGGGTCACTTCTTGCGGGTTTCAACTGTACTGGTACCTCAGGGGCTTCTGCATACATGACTTCTCACTAGAAAATCCCCAGTAGGCCAAATGGTCCTTTCCTTCTGAGCCCTCCCATGGGCCCAAACGGCAGTTTATCACAACAAATGGGGTATTGCGGCACTCAGAACAAATTGCGCAACAGAATGGGGTATTTTGTTTCTTGTGAAAATAAATTTTCAGCCAAAACTACATATTATTTGAAAAAAATAAATTTTGTTTTAATTCCCAGCCAAATTCAAATAAGTTCTGTGAAAAAACTATGGGGTCAAAATGGTCACAACACCCATAAATTATTTCCTTGAGGGGTGTAGTTTCCAAAATGGGGTCATTTGTGGTTGGTTTCTATTGCTTGGATACCTCTGGGGCTCTGCAAATGCGACATGGCACCCGAAAACCAATCCAGCAAAATCTGGACTCCAAAGAACAAATAGCGCTCCTTTCCTTCTGAGCCCTCCCATGGGCCCAAACGGCAGTTTATCACCGCAAACTGGGTATTGCCGCACTCAGGACAAATTGGGCAACAAAATGGAGTATTTTATTTCTTGTGAAAATAAGAATTTGAGCTAAAACGACATATTATTGGAAAAAATGAAAAATTTTTCATTTCACAGCCCAATTCAAATACGTGCTGTGAAGAAACTGTGCGGTCAAAATGGTAACAACCATAAATGAATTCCTTGAGGGGTGTAGTTTCCAAAATGGGGTCACTATTGGGGGATTCCTACTGTTTTGGCACCTCAACACCTTTTCAAACCTGGCATGCTGGCTAAAATATATGCTAATGTTCATGGTAAAATTTATTCAATATATTCAGTGTTTATTGGTGAAAAATTGCAAAATTTAGAGAATTTTGAAAAAAAATAGCATTTTTCAGAATTTAAATGCATCTGCTTGTAAAACAGACGGTTATACTACCCAAAATAGTTACTAGTTCTCATTTCCCATAGGTCTACTTTAGATTGGCATCGTTTTTTGAACACTCTTATTTTTCTTGGACGTTACGAGGCTTTGAACATAAACAGCAATTTCTCATATTTTTAAGAAAATTTCAAAAGCCTTTTTTTTTAAGGTACCTCTTGAGTTCTGAAGTGGCTTTGAGGGGCCTATGTATTAGAAACCCTCGATAAGTCACCCCATTTTAAAAACTTCACCCCTCAAAGTATTCAAAATAGCATTTAGAAAGTTTCTTAACCCTTTAGATGTTTCACAGGAATTAAGGCAAAGTAGATGTGAAATGTTCAAATTTCTTTTTTTTTTTTGCAGAAATTCATTTTTCATCTATTTTTTTGTAACACAGAAAGTTTTACCAGAGAAATGCAACTCAATATCTATTTCCCCGATTCTGCAGTTTTTAGAAATACCCCACATGTGGCCCTAGTGCACTTATTGACTGAAGCACAGGCCTCCGAAGCAAAGGAACACCTAGAGGATTTTGGGGCCTCCTTTTTATTAGAAAATATTTTAGGCACCATGTCTGGTTTGAAAGGCTCTTGCGGCACCAAAACAGTGGAAATCCCCCAAAAGTGACCCCATTTTGGAAACTATACCCCTTGAGGAAATTATCTAGGAGTATAGTGAGCATTTTGACCCCACAGGTTTTTAGCAGAAATTATTGGAAGTAGGCCGTGAAAATGAAAATCTACATTCTTTCAAAGAAAATGTAGGTTTAGCTAATTTTTCTAATTTCCACAAGGACTAAAAGGAGAAAATGCACCACTACTTTTGTAAAGCAATTTCTCCCGAGTAAAACAGTATCCCGCATGTGGTCATAAACGGCTGTTTGGACACACGGCAGAGCTTAGAAGGGAAAGAGCGCTATTTGGAGCTCAAATTTAGCAGGAATTGTTTGCGGAGACCACGTCGCATTTGCAAAGCCCCTAAGGGACCAAAACAGTGAAAACACCAAAAAAGTGACTCCATTTAGGAAACTACACCCCTTGAAGAATCCATCTAGGGGTGTAGTGAGCATTTTGAACCCACAGGGGTTTCATAGATTTTATTCGAATTGGGCAGTGAAGATAAAAAAAAAATCCTTTTTTTCCAATAAGATGTAGCTTTAGCTCAACAGTTTTCATTTTCTCAACAAATAAAGGAATAAAAGAACCCCAACATTTGTAAAGCAACTTCTCTGGAGTACGGCAATACCCCATTTGTGGTCAAACTGCTGTTTGGGCACACGGCAAGGATCAGAAGAGAAGGAGTGCCGTTTGGCTTTTGGAGCACAGATTTTGCTGGATTGGTTTCTTGACACCATGTCACATTTGCAAAGCTCCTAAGGTACCAGTACAGTGGAAACTACCCAAAAGTGACTCGATTCACGTAACTACACCCCTTGAGGAATTAATCTAGGGGTGTAGTGAGCATTTTGACCCCACAGGTGTTTCATAGATTCTATTAGAATTGGGCAGTGAAAATAAAAAAAAAATCCTTTCTTCAATAAGACGTAGTTTTAGCTGAAAATGTTTCATATTCTCAACAAATAAATGAAAAAAAGCACCCCAACACTTGTAAAGCAACTTCTCCTGTGTACGACAATACCACATATGTGGTCATAAAAAGCTGTTTGGGCACAGAGTAGGGCTCAGAAGGGAAGGATCGCCATTTGGCTTTTGGAGTACAGATTTTGCTGGATTAGTTTCTGGTTGCTATGTCGCATTTGCAAAGTCCCTGTGGGACCAAAACAGTGGATCCCGGGGGCGTGGCCAGCTACTGATGTGAGAGGACGTGTGTGGCGATAGCTCCGGGCCGGCATCCTGCATTATATCCGCCTGACTGTACTGTACTCCGTGAAAGCTGCCAAAATTCTTTACCAGCTACGTCGGAAGGGAAGGACATCTTCCAAAAAAAAGATGAGCCCGCCTAAAGCGATGGACGCGGCGGAAAAACTGAAATCATATGCCCGCGTGGTGATCCAAGATGGCGCCGGCGGGTGCTCTGCTGGGCAGGCCGCGGCAGTGGCAGGGACATCCACCTCTGTTCCCTCGGAACAGGATGCGTGAATCACGCTGCAGGAGGCATCGGATAAGTTGCTGACAGCCATCCTCGAGACACGTACGACACTCACGGCTAAGATAGATGAGGTGAGAGTGGACGTGGGCCTATTGAGGCAGGACCTGCAGAATGTGCGGGAGAGAGTGACGGAGGGCAGGATTTCGGCCTTGGAAGATCTTACTGCTAATATGCCTGCGGCTATACAAGATCTGCACCGTAAAGTGGATATGTGGCGCCAGAAAGCCGACGATTTGGAAAATAGATCGCGCCATAATAATCTCCGCATTGTGGGGCTACCGGAGAGGGCAGAGGGGCAGAGATCGGGAGAGTTTGTGGAGAAATGGCTGAAGGAGACCTTCCCAGATGCATCATTCTCGCTGGCGTATGCGGTAGAAAGGGCGCACAGGGTCCCAGCACGATTACCACCTCCGGGTGCTCCCCCAAGACCTCTGCTTGCTCGGATGTTGAACTGCAAAGATCGGGATACGGTTCTGCTGGAAGCTCGGAAGGCCGGAGGGATCCGTTTTGAAAATGCTTCTGTGTCCATATATCCGGATTTTTCTCCTGATTTGCAGAGACAGAGGGCGTCTTATGTTCCTATCAAGCGCCGACTACGGGACCTGCAGATTGCTTATTCGATGGCATATCCGGCTAGATTGCGGGTTGTGGACGGAGATAGAGCCATATTTTTTACGAATCCAACTGAGGCGGAAGAATGGCTTACGAGAAAGCATAGGCAATCTCCCCGAAGATGAGTGCTGTGGCTGTGCAGGATGGAAGTTGTGTCCGACATATGGAACTCATGGATACCCCATATTGCTTATAATACAGACGTTCCAGCTGAAAGTATCCTTCTAAGATAATGATGTGATGATGTACCACATTATCTGCAACATGTTATGGGGGGCATGAGGCCCATGTTATAAGATGGGCAGTTTAAACCCAATAGTAACATCCTTATATGTTCTAAATTGAAGGGATGGGGGACCGATATTATACGTCAGGTATTAAAATGTCATTATAAATACCTGGGGATGCTGGCTCGGGGATGTGCTACGCTTATACAGATAGTGTATTTACGGCAGAAACACGCTAGCCGTAGAAACTACCCCCTAGAGTATAGGCTACAAAGGTTAGCTCCTGTTGAGCAATGTTTGTTTTTGAAGGTGTTATGAAGGATATTGAGTCAACTCACATTACCGCTTTACACGGCTTTGATATTGCATACCTACGAGTCATGGAGGGTACTGTATACGGGACTGGGATAATTGTTACTCAGGGGTTGGGGGATAGGCTCCAGGGAAATGGTGCTCCAATATGTGTCAACAGTATGAAATGGCAGGATTACGGTTAATGTCCTGGAATGTCCGGGGAATGGGGTCTCCTGAAAAGAGGCATATGATATTCGCTACTGTGCGGGGACAGCGTCCACATATAACGTGTCTACAAGAAACACACATGACACCGGACACTGTCGAGTCTGAATAAGCCCTGGGTACAGTGGGCGGGACATGCTTCGCACACTTCGTACTCCAGAGGGGTGGCCATCTTAGTGCACGCAGAGCTTCGTTGGAAATTGCTACAATCCAATGTGGATCCGGAGGGGCGATACATTTTTTACATGCGGTCCTAGATGAGTGTCCATGTGTGATCCTGGGGGTGTATAATCCTCCACCAGCCTCACTGGCAATAATTCAGGAAGCCGTCCGATTTGTATCAGCACACCCGGGGGTTCGAGTGATCATGATGGGGGATCTCAACTTGGTTATGGACCCAGGTATAGATAGACTGCAGGGGAATGGGAGTAGAGGCCCTGGTAGCCCCACTCTGTTGAGCCTGCTGGTAAAGGAAATGGGATGGATAGACTTGTGGAGGGTGACACATGAAGGGATCAGAGAGCTTACATGTCACACCTCGCAATACAACGCGCTGTCCAGAATTGATTATATATTTGGATCGCATGCGGTTTTCCAGGAGGTAGACTCAGTGGATCATTTACCGAGGGGGATCTCGGATCATAGCCCGATCTTATTGACATTAAAAAGGCCACCGGTAGGCAGAAGGGGGATGGGTAAAATACACCCGTTTTGGCTTCAGCTCATCCAACAGAATGAACGCATACCGGAACAGTTATCAATATTTATAGAAGCTCAGATGGAGAATCGGTCACTGGTGTGCCTCAAGGCCTATTTAAGGGGGTGTCTCCGATCCTCCATATCCTATGTAAAACGAGCTTCCGCCCTGCAGGAGGAGGACTTAGCATATCAATGTTCACAGGCGGAAGGGGCATTTGTTCAGGATCCCACACCAGCTAACCGGAATGCTTGGCTGGATTTGGGTAGACAGTATCTGCAGGTCCTGAGGGATAAGACATCGCGTAGTTTATTCTTTAGCAAACAATCCCATTTTGAATTGGGCAACCAATCAGGTAAAATTCTGGCACATATGGTACGGAACAGCTCTAATTCCCCCCCGGTGATGGGTATAGAGGGGCCTGGAGATAGGATCTACACCTCCCCGGGAGAGATTCTCGAGCAATTTACACCGTTTTATGATCAGCTGTATGCCTCAAAAGTTGATTATAGGATGGAGGAGATGGAGAGCTACTTAGATGGAATATCGTTTCCTACATTGACAACGGAGGGGGTGGCATCGCTTGAGGCTCCATTTACGGTAGATGAGATTTTGGAGGGAATGGCTTCATTGGCTAAGGGGAAGGCTTCAGGGCCGGATGGTATTCCTCTGGAGGTATATTTACAGTATGGAGAGCTGCTGGCCCCCCAATTGCTGGCCCTGTTTGAACACAGCTATCGGAATTCCGCTCTTCCGCAATCCATGTGTGACGCCACCATAATTGTGTTGCTGAAGCCAGACCAAAAAAAAAAAATCAGATGAATGTGGTTCATATAGACCGATCTCGCTGCTGACAGTGGATTACAAAATCTTGACTAAGATGTTAGCCAACAGGCTCTGCAGAGTGATAAAAGATCATCCATTCAGACCAGTGCGGCTTTATACCTGGCAAGTCCACCTCAGAAAATATCAGGAGGGTACAGGTGGTGGCGCAGATTGGATGGGAGGAGCAGCAGGACTAGGCGGTGGCATCTCTGGACGCGGCAAAGGCATTTGACTCGGTAGAATGGCCTTATCTGCTGGCAGTGCTGCGAAAATTTGGGTTTGGGGAAGGATTTATTAATTGGGTTTCCTTGTTGTATAAATCTCCACGAGCGCAGGTATTGGTGAATGGAGCCCTGTCCCCTTCCTTTGGCCTCCATAGGGGCACGAGGCAGGGGTGCCCACTTTCGCCACTTCTCTTCGCATTGGCCATTGAACCACTGGCTCTTAACATTAGGAGGGATCCTGCATATATGGGAATTAGAATAGGAGACAGAGAGGACCGGATAGGATTATATGCGGACGATATGGCGTTGTTCATGGCGAACCCCAATGCCACCCTCCCCAGGGCTATTTCCCTCATTAACGTTTTTGGAAGATACTCAGGGTTACTAATTAATTGGTCTAAAACGTATCTGATGCCTTTGAGGCAGGATAACTGTGGATGGGGTACCCAATTTTGCGGACTGCCAGTAAGATCAGAGTTCAAGTACCTGGGGATTAATATTGCTAGAGATAGCTCTAGATCGTATGGGTTAAATGTAGCACCCTTGGTCACGTATCTAAGGGACAAAATACAGGTGTGGAAAGGCCTGCCTTTGTCAGTGGCAGGACGCGTCAATCTATTAAAAATGATAGTATTGCCAAAGTTCTTGTATGTGTTGGAGCACATGGATGTGTTGGTGCCTAAAAGGTTCTTTAAAATAATAAACTCGTTGTTCGCGCCGTTTGTGTGTGGGGGGGGGATCTAAACTCAAGCTGTCGATTCTACAAAGACCTAAAGATGAGGCTGGGGCTGCATTACCGGATGTTTTTCTATATTACTTGGCGGGGCAGCTCTGGTACTTGATCTCTTGGGTCTCCCCCCCCCCCCCTAAAGACTAATGCTGAGAATCATCTAGCCCGGGTACTGGGCTTAAAAACTTTGTCGCCGATACTGGAGCCGCATGATTTCAGACACCGTTCCCTGTTACCCTTACATAAGTTGGCCAGACGAGTCTGGCAACAGGCTAAAGATCTACTGGGGTGTGTGGGGGTGGTGGCGGAGAGCCCGCTGTGGGATAATCCGAGCTTTTCCCATCTGCATGGGTTGGTGGGGAAACGTTACTGGTCATCTAGAGAGGTAGTTGCTATGTCACAGCTGCTAACAGAAGACGGGTTGGTTATGTCTGTGAGTGAGATTCGGGCAGCATTTAATATACCGCCAGGGGAGGAATTATATTGCATACAGCTTCATCATGCTCTATTAGCACAATTCCCATTGAACTCCGTGACATACTCTAGCTGTGACTTGGTGGGGAGGTTGAACACGCCTTTTACAAGGGGTGTTGTTTCCCAAATTAATTATTTTCTAATGGAGGCTAAAATGCGAATGGAGCCCCTGGCGGCGGAGGATAGGTGGCGTGCTTTAATTCCACAACTCACAGCGGAGGAATGGAGGGAGGCGCAGGGCTCCCATCTGCTGGTTTCACCAGCTGCAAATAATAAACTAGTGCAACTGTTCATCATCCACCAATGTTATTTAACACCCGTAAAGCTACATCGCATGGGAAGAATGGAGTCCTCACAATGTCATAGGTGTGGAGAGATGCGGGCAGACTTTATACACCGAATGTGGGGTTGTCATCGGATTCTTAGCTTTTGGGAGGAGGTGGTTGCATTATTAACGGCAGTGATGGGGAGGACGATAACTTGCAGGCCGGAGGTGTGTTTACTGGGACTGCTAAATGAGGAGCAATGGTCAATATATGAGAGGATCTTTCTCAGAGAAACACTATTTATGGCAAGAAAGGCGGTGGCCATGAGATGGATGGCGGAGAGGACCCCGACAGTAGCGCAATGGCGTAAAATGGTCAATGACATGCTCCCATTTGAGAAAATAGCGTATAAACACCGGGGAAAACCAGCTAAATTTGATCTGATCTGGAATGGTTGGTGCTCATCGAATCTCACTCACTGTACAGTCCAAGGGCTAACAGCTGCTCTGGCATTAGCTGGGGGTGGGAGAGGGTAAAAGAATCTGGAGGATGACACATCCAGGTGCTTCAGTGTATGATGTACAAGAGGATTGGGGCGTTGTGGTAGAATATTGAAATGTGGGAGTATTCCTATTCTCATGATGTAACGTAATAAAAGTCGGGTTGGATTGACTTGAGAATCCTGTATTTGGTATGTGTGGTCTGCGAACCACGGGTTATTATGATGGATACCTGCGAGTAATCCCTTTGTATATATTGATTCTTCTGATATATGTACTATTGAATGTATAATGTTCTCCTGATGTATGTGATGGTTTGACTGACAGTTACTTTTAATAAAACGAGTTTAAAAAAAAAAACCAGTGGATCCCCCCAGAAGTGACCCCATTTTGGAAACTACACCCCTCACGGTATTCACCTAGGGGTGTAGTGAGCATATTAACCCCACAGGTGATTGGCAGAAATTGGTGTGCACTCGATCTTGCAGCGTGAAAATGGTTTTTCAATAGATATGCCAATATGTGGCGCCCAGCTTGTGCCACTGGAGACACAAAACCCAAAAATTGTTAAAAGGGTTCTCCCGGGTATGGCGATGCCATATATGTGGAAGTAAACTGCTGTTTGGGCACACTGTATCGTTCAGAAGGGAGGTAGCGCCATTTGGCTTTTGGAGCGTGGATTTTGCTTGTAGTAGTCTTGTATTGAGTCTTACTGGTGTTTCCGTTTATAATGTGGGGGTACATGTAAGGCGGGCGGAGTATATAAGGGGCATAGTCAGGTGGTATAATAATGGGGTAAAAAAATTAAAAAAAATAATAATCCATAGATGTGTGTTACGCTGTGACACAATCCTTTCTGCACAGGCCGGTGTCGCACTAATAAATGGTCTTTACTTATTCCCCTTTTGGTCCACACTCGGCACCTTTGAAGTTTGGGGAATTTTGCTGGGAAGTGTTGTCCTGGTAAAATACGGGCACCCTCACTTCCAGCAGATATGTTTGGCCCTCCCCTTCCTGGTTCCCTAATTTTAGGGGCCTTGATAAATCGCCACTTGAAACAGAAGAAATGTTCCCCTCGGGCCGGCACAACTGCATATTTTTATTTCCTGGCTTATTGGTGCCTTGACTAATTTTATTTTTTCATAGACGTAGTGGTATGAGGGCTGGTTTTTTTTGTGTGACGAGCTGTAGTTTTTATTGGTACCATTTTGGGGTACATGCGACTTTTTGATCACTTATCCTTTTTTTTTTGGGAGGCAAGGTGACCAAAAAACAGCAATTCTGGCATATTTTTTGAGTTCTTTTTATACAGTGTTCACCATGCGTTATAAATTAGATGTTATCTTTATTCTGCGGGTCAGTCCGATTCCGGTGATACCTAATTTATAGCACTTTTTATGTTTTACAACTTTTTGCACAATAAAATAAAGAGAATGGATTTTTTTCTGTCGCCAAGTTGTGAGAGCCATAACGGTTTTAAATTTTTCGTCGACGGAGCTGTATGAGGGCTTGTTTTTAGCGAGACGAGTTAGTTTTTATAGGTACCATTTTTAGGTACATGTGACTTTTTGATCACTTTTTATTTCAATTTTTGGAAGACAAAGTGACCAAAAAATAGCAATTATGTCAGTATTTTTAAGCAATTTTTTTTACGGCGTTCATTGCGCGGGATAAGTAACATAATATTTTTATAGTTCAGGTCGTTACGGTCGCAGCGATACAAAATATGTATGGCTTTATTATTTTTTTCAATAATAAATGACTTGATAAGGGAAAAAGGGCGATTGTGTTTTGTGTTATTATTTGAAACTTTTATTTTAACTTTTTTTTACACTTTTTTTTTATACTTTTCTTTAGTCCCACTAGGGGACTTGAAGGTCCACCTATTTGTTTGATGTTCTAATACATTGTACTACCTATGTAGTGCAATGTATTAGAACTGTCAGTTGTTCACTGACAGCAAGCCAATCAGGCTCCGCCTCCGGGCGTGGCCTAATCGGCTAACGTAATGGCAGATAGGAAGCCATTGTTAGGCATCCTGTTGCCATAGTAGCAGTCGCCAGCCTTGCCATCGCATGGCAAGGCTGCCGATTGCATACAAACCACTTTGATGCAGCGATTGCATTGAATCGCTGCATTGAAGGGGTTAATGCCAGGAATCGGAGCTAGCTCCGGTTCCTGGCGATAGATCGGGGTGTCCGCTGTAACATACAGCGGACCCCCACTGCTGATGACGCCGGCTCCGATCGCCTTTGCAGCCACCGGCAACCCAGCGATCACGTTGCTGGGGTGCCGATGGCTATAAACTCCTCACATGCTGCGATCTCTATTGAACGCAGCATGTGAGGGGTTAATCGGTCGGATCGGAGGCTAGCTCCGGTCCTGGCCGATACCTCAGGGTGCCAGCTGTAACATACAGCTGTCACCCGGCGGTGATGTCGCTGGCTCAGCTCCTGAGCCAGCTTCATCTCCATCACGTACAGTTACATGGAGATGCGCGAAAAGGCCATCTCCCATGACGTAACTGTACGTGAAATTGCAGGAAGGGGTTAAGAGCTGCTGTACTGGCCTCCCATGTTCTTTAAGAAAACACTCTGAATTCTTATCCATAGGGTCCTTTAATAATCCCATGTCCTTAAATGGCAGGGAAGTGAGTTTTGAAATTCTCGCTACCAAGGCATTAATTTTTGGGGTTTTATCCCATTTCTCCAAATCTTCATCTACAAATAGGTATTAACGCTTGAAGTTCCTGGGAATAGATCGCCTTTTCTCAGGGTCTGTATACTCTTTTAATCAACTTCTTGATATTCTTGTGGACTGGGAAAACTCGTCTCCTTCTAGAATCCAGTCCCTCAAACATCTGATCCTGTACAGACATGGGCTCCTTGATCAAGGCCCTGATTGCTTTGAGGAGCTGATCAGTGTCCTCTGCCAAAAATAAAGGTCTTCCACTATTATCATCTGATGAATAGTCAATCTAGTTCCCCCTCTTCCTGATGGATATCAGAGTCCAAAATTTCCTGCGGGATGGATCTAGATAATGGAGGGCATGGGAGATGGTGGGCAGCTTTGAGACAGAGCTGAATCCACCCCTTCTCGTATCATACTTCTGATATTTTGTAGAAGTGACGGGACTCCTCACTCACAACTTTCTCCAAACATTTCTAGCATAGCGCTTTGTGTGTGGTAGGAAGAGATTTTTTGCAAAGGATCTTTTGAATTATCTTTATCTCCCTAAAATACAAACATATATAAGTCTTTTCAGGCAAATATTTTGAGACTTTCAGAGGGAGAGGGGTTATATAAAAATATAACCACCTTCTTACCAAGCTAGGGGCTTTAGATGGGTCAGCACAGGATTTGAACTCAAAGAATTCAGCAAGTAGCAGCCCTGAAATAACTCAAAACTACTACCCAGATCAAACCAGAAGTACTGGTTTTTAAAGAGATTTTGACGCGATTTTTTTTTTTAAATGTCAATGCTGTACTTTTAAGAAGTTGGTTAAGACTCACGCATGCGTGCGAAGCACTTCCGGATGCTGGAGACGCCGGCCCCATGTGCAGTAGTGGGATTTCCTAGCACTGACCTCCGTTACCTGTTGGAGATTGGTCCGGAAGACCGGGTCTGCCCGCTCTGCAGGACTTATGCCAAGGAGCTGGAGAGGAGGCATGTGCCGCTCTGAGCCCAGTTCACTGCCCCTATCCTCCCTGCTGAAACACCGCTCGTTCGTCCAGGGGAAGAGACAAGACCGGAGCGGTTGATGTAGAAAAACGATTGATCCCACGGAGCTCCGTTCGGATCCTGCTTCCTGTGTCCCAAGGGACAGGAAACAACTGGAGTGGGCAAGGAGGTTGTTTCCTTTCCGTTGGAGGTGGGGAATCCCTCCTGGTGGTGCTGTCGTGGAGGTGTAGAGGGAAAAACAGCCAGCTACTGCAAATACATATTCTAATGCAAATTGAGCTGTCAAATGCCGCAAACATTGGACCTTACATACTGGAGTGGCGTGGGATGAAGAAGTTCGGGGAGAGGTGTTAGTGTAGCCCCAAATGGCTTTCATTTCTTAGGCGGTTTACATCTGCGTTGGAGGCTTCATCTAGATCAGTCATTGTGCCGCAGGTATCAGTGTTTTTACAGATCCGGCACTGCGTGGAGCATCTGTTACGACACAGATGTCAACAGAGCATTGTATACATGAAAATAAGTTGTCTTAGGACTACAACCCTGGTACATATACCCTATTAGGGCAAATTAATATCCTAGAGGGGGTCCCTTACTCTTAACCCGAGCAGCTCCTGCTTTTGGGGACTTGGCCTGGACATGAATTACATGGTGGCACTAATCATTTGAATGCACTTTTTAATTCCTCCTGCATATTTTGTGTATAACCTGCCACTGGCAGTATCAAATGCTTAGCGGGATTTCAGGAGTCGTACCCACAGCAATCAGTTGATAGCAGCTTTCTTCAGAAAAGGGGTTGCCATGTTGAGACAAGTAAAATATGGCTAGATAATAGACAGCATGTTTAGGCATATGTTCCTTTTAAACATTTAATTAAAAATCAAATATTAGATTAAAAAGATTTAAAATATCTAGTAATATTACTTTACCATAGACTGCATTTCCTTCAGCTTTGTAATCAATTGTTTCATTTGTCTCTGGCACTTCTCATATTGACCACTTAGCTGTTAAATAAAAGGAGATTACAAGATGTAACACATGGGCATGTCGAGGCAGGACAGATGCAAAAACAGAAATAAAATAGAAAAAAAAGTCTGTGTTTAGTTACATAGAAGCATTCAGTTAGATTCTGATGGCATTTTTAGTTCAGTTAGCCCATGGATGCTTTTCTATAGACTAATCTGTGCACTATACTATTTTTTTTTAGACCGAGGCAATGTAGAAATGTATTATTCTGTAAATAAATTAAACAAATTAATGCAATAAAGAGAACCACAGCCTTACATGATACGTATGATCACATAATGCAGGGGTTAAGATGTAAGCAGAGACGCCCCATCCCCTTCCCTACTACCTAGATATCTATGTAGGACGTTGAGAGGGAAGTAACCAGTGGTTGTTCCAATACTTGCAGTTAGCATCAGCATGAACTCCTTTATTGCTGCTTATTGATTAACAGGTCAAAAAGAACTATAGTGCTTGCTGACTATTCACTCCATGTGGGGCCTAAATCGACTGATCGCAGAAAAAATACAGAATCATGTACATATAGCAGTCAGCCTTTTTATTTTAAAATTCCCTATTTTAGGCAGCACCAAGATGCATATATTGACTTGAAATTGTAGTCACACTTCAAGGCACTGCGACACCTCAGACAATTAGAAGAGCAGGGAGCATTTATTATTTTATGTAGGTTTACAATGTCATTTAAGTGCAATTATATAGTACGGATCTGGCACGAATATAAATGGATTGACATGTTTAACGTAACAAGAACTAATTCATACATCATTGAATGAAGCTTCTTTAGCAGTTCCCTCCTCTGTTAGAAGTTCCTCATAGAGGTCCAAGCAGTTTCTTGAAGGACTGCTTTTTTCAGCTGCTTGCTCTGAAAGAAGAACACATTTATCCATTTTTATGTGGTGTGTAATCTATAAATATAGGGTAACATCGGTAGCTATATTGTGGAATTATGACCTAAGCATGTGCCATGCAACAAAAAAAAACAAACTAAAAAAGGCAGTAAAATAGAAAGATTACCTGTTAAAGTTACCATGTCCAATCCATCATATATATCAACTGAACTTGTGTCACTTTTTGCAGGAGAAGCTGTAATATAGAATTACATTTCCATAAGTGCCAAAGAAGAAGAAACAAAAAAAAACGACTAGTATTTGCTTATAGCACGTCAAGACGTACCACATAAATAAAAAATAAATACCGTATTTTTCGGACTATAAGACGCAGTTTTTAGCAAGAAAAAATCTTGCTAAAAAGTCGTTGCGTCTTCTAGTAGGCAGACAAAGGATCTGGCAGTACCAGGCCCCCTGACCGCTTCTTAACCCATTCACGACACATGATGTGCCGACACATCATGGAGCGGGGAGGGGATGATGTGGCCCTGTCCCTGGACATTTAACTAGTTAAATGCCGCAGTCAATAGCAACCGAGGCATTTATCCACGGGATGTCATAAATGGCAGATAGATGTGGGTCCCAACACTGGGACCCGCACCTATCACTAGAACGGGGCCCCGTAAACCCTGTTCTATCTTAGCGGGCTCCGCTGTCTACCGGCCTCTTCCTGGTTAGGTGGTCGGGAGTTACGGTTAATAGCCGAGTGCTCGCTGAGCTACGCTGTTTCCGGAACTCCCATAGAAGTGAATGGGAGTTACGGAAACAGCGTAGCACAGCGAGCTACGCGGTTTCCGGAACTCGGTAGCTATGAAAACAGCGTAACTCGCTGAGCTACGCTGCTTCTGTAACAGGCATTTATTACTATGGGAGTTACGGAAACAGCGTAACTCAGCGAGTTACGCTGCTTCCATAACTCAACAAATGCATTACATTGTACCAGCTATTTAATGATCGCAGGTTCAAGTCCCCTAGGGGAAATAATAAAATGTGTAAAAAAACAAAAAAAAAAAACAAACCCTTTTCCTATTTTTCCCCAAGCACAATATAAAAAAATTAAATTTAAAAAAATAATTGCTATCGCTGCATCCATAGAACTTCGAAACTATTACAATATAGCATTATTTGACTCGCATGGTGAATGGCGTAAAAAAAAATAAGAAAACAATAAAATAAATTAAAACCCCAAAATCTTTGTTTTTAGTCACCATTAGGGATGCACGTTGCATCGAAACTTCGATACTGTTTCGATACTTTGCATCCCCAAACGGTTCGATACCGTTATTTCATGTATTTCGATACCAAGTATAGGAACACATGAATGTATGAGAGCGGGGCTGCGGCTGTGTCATACAGCCATTGCCCCGCTCCCGAGTCCTGACAAGTGTGTGCCGTCAGGATGATGAGATGCGGCCGGCGCTGTACGAATGAGCGGCGGCACGGAAGACGGAACATGGCGGGCACACTACAAAACACTCACGTTCTCTCTTCAGTGCCTGAACCGCCACTCATAAGTGCAGCGCCGTCCGCATCTCCGCATGCTGACCGCGCGCGCACTTACTGCCAGGAGCGGGGCAATGGCTGTAACACAGCCACAGTCCCGCTGTAACGGCAGGGATCAGAGAAACCTCATCTTCACCGTTATTCCCCTGAATGCTGCGATCAAAGCTGACTGCAGAATTCAGGGGAAAATGAGAAAACGGGATGCCCCTTGACACGATCGAGCGCCACACCATATATGGACAGACAGCCCAGGGTCCATTGAAGGAACCCATGGTTGGTCTGACCATATTACCTGTTAGAGCATACTTCGGTATGCCCTAACAACTGCCTGTGTACTATCTGTACACAGGCTAATGTACTGGCATATAGATATATACCAGTACATTAAAGTTTAAAATAATAAAGTTAAAAAAAAACTAAAGTAATGTTAAATTAAAAAAAACAAAAAAAAAAAACACACACAATTAAACATTAACATAAGTCTCGATACCTAAAATACACACATTCGGTATCATCGCGACCGTAATAACACATTTGTAGCATCATTCATGTTTACGCTGTTATAAAATTAAATAAAAACTGCTTTCTTTCACTTCTTAATGTGAGGCGCAAGGTGTTATGAATCTTGAACCTCCATGTGCCTCACATTAATAGTAATTAACTCCATTATGTACCTCACACATTAACCCAATGTTGTCCATTATGACTGAGGAACATGATGGGGTTAATTACTATTAATTTGAGGCACGTGGAGGTTCAAAATTCATAATACCTCGTGCCTCACATCAGAAAACGTAAGAACTTTTTTTTTATTATTATTGTTGTTGGCAAACGTATTGTTTTGGTATCGAAATCGCAATACTGGACACAGTATCGGTATCAAAGTCGAAATTCTGGTATCGTGACATCCCTAGTCACCATAGGACAAAAAAGAAAAGAAGGAGATAAAAAAAATATTGTATGTACCAAAAAATGATGCTGATAAAAAACTACAGCTCGTCCCGCAAAAAAATAAAGCCCTCACACCGCTCAAACGATGAAAAAAATATAAAAGTTAAAGAGGCTCTGTCACCAGATTTTGCAACCCCTATCTGCTATTGCAGCAGATAGGCGCTGCAATGTAGATTACAGTAACGTTTTTATTTTTAAAAAACGAGCATTTTTGGCCAAGTTATGACCATTTTTGTAATTATGCAAATGAGGCTTGCAAAAGTCCAAGTGGGTGTGTTTAAAAGTAAAAGTCCAAGTGGGCGTGTATTAGGTGCGTACATCGGGGCGTTTTTAATACTTTTACTAGCTGGGCGCTGTGAAGAGAAGTAACATCCTCTTCTCTTCAGAACGCCCAGCTTGTGACAGTGCAGATCTGTGACGTCACTCACAGGTCCTGCATCGTGACGGCCACATCGGCAGCAGAGGCTACAGTTGATTCTGCAGCAGCATCAGCGTTTGCAGGTAAGATCGACTTACCTGCAAACGCTGATGCTGCTGCAGAATCAACTGTAGCCTCTGGTGCCGATGTGGCCGTCACGATGCAGGACCTGTGAGTGACGTCACAGATCTGCACTGTCACAAGCTGGGCGTTCTGAAGAGAAGAGGATGTTACTTCTCATCAGAATGCCCAGCTAGTGAAAGTATTAAAAACGCCCCGATGTACGCACATAATACACACCCACTTGGACTTTTACTTTTAAACACACCCACTTGGACTTTTGCAAGCCTCATTTGCATAACTACAAAAATGGTCATAACTTGGCCAAAAATGCTCGTTTTTTAAAAATAAAAACGTTACTGTAATCTACATTGCAGCGCCTATCTGCTGCAATAGCAGATAGGGGTTGCAAAATCTGGTGACAGAGCCTCTTTAAGGCTCTCAGAATGTGGTGAAACCGGAAAAAAAAAAAAAAAACAAATTTTTAACCAATAGATTTTTTATAACTAGTAAAATATGAATTTTTTTCTTATTTTCTAAAACCTGGGTGCGCCTTATAGTCCAAAAAATACCTCAATATATCAACTAGGGCTTAATTCATACACATCGTTTGGCTGTTTTTTTTTTCCTCTTCAGTCCAGACGTTACTTTGTATTTAGTGTTGTTTTTACACTTCACTAAAGACTAAGCACAACAAAAATAAAAACTCCAAAAACGTACCGATATGCGGCAGACGTTAAGGGGAAGTATGGAGCGGGCTCACTGCAACGGTTGGAATCAAAGATCACTTTGATTTCGCCCGTTTAACATAATAAAAACTACGGTCAATCGCGACTGCGGCATTTAAATTGTTACAATCAGAGGGAGGCCCCTTCAGACAATGCATTGCCCCCCCCCCCCCACGTGGCTCGATTGGCCGTTTACAGTTGTTATGGCAGCCTGGTGGCCTAATAAATGCCCCCAGGTCTGCCATCTTTGTACTCCTTTGAAGCCCTGCCACCAGAATGGCTTCAAAGGAGACTCTCAGAACTACGATATACTGCAATACATTAGTATTGCAGTATATGATGCAAGCGATCCAACGATTGCTGCTTCATGTCCCATAGCGGGACTAAAAACATTTTTTAAAAAGAGTTAATAGTTCGATTTTTATAATGTTCCAAAAAAATACAATTAAAAGTTTAAAAAACACCACTTTTCCCCTTATGCAATGTTAAAAAAAATAATAATTTTTTTTAACATAACTGGTATCGACGAGTCCATAAAAGTCCGAACTATTACAACATAGCATTATTTAACCTGCTCGGTAAACGACGTAAAAAAAAATATATAAAACTTGCAAATTGCTGTTTTTTGGTCACCTTCGCTCTCCAAAAAATAAAAGGAATAAAAAAGAAAAAAAAAGTGATCAAAAAGACGTATGTACCCCAAAATGGTATCGGTGAAAACTACAGCTTGCTCTGCAAAATAAGTCCTCACACCTCTAAATTGATGGAAAAATAAAAAAAAGTTATGGCTCCCAGAATATGGCAACACAAAACATTTTTTTAAGCAAAGCGGTAAAACACAAAACAAATCTTTTGGTATTGTCGTAATGGTATCAACCTGTAGAATAAACTGAATATCTAGTTTTTACCGCCTGATGGACGCCTTAAAAACAAAAACCACCCAAAAAAATTGTTTAAAATCACTGTTATGGACTCCTGTCTCTCAGAGGTTAAAGCCCATGTCGAGACAATAACTCCGACACTGTGCGGTCCCGACTGCAGACCAACGTACGCAGGAGGTCAGGCAGCAGGGGGTCGCCCGGAAAACTGGACACCCCAAAAAGGCGAAGACGTCCGAGGGAGCGCTCTAGAACCCTCTCTCGGAATGGACCATGAGGGACAGACTTGATGCCGTGCCCATTATGGTCTAGGACTGGTAAACTGGTAATTAGTGGGATCAGCTGACTTATACAAGGCGAGCTTTACTGGGACGGTCATTTTGCATTTTTGTCTTATATGTTCGACTTTGTGTCCCAGGTAAATTGCTCGGAGGCCATCTTGCTTCCCTTAGGTATGTCACATCAGGACTCTTGGTTACAGTTACGCTAGCTTACATAGGAGTCAAAGAGCGAAGCTTGTTTTGCAACAGAGTGTTGGCAGCACTCGCTATTGTTTGTTGGGTGGAGATGGGGAATTCAGTGGAGGAAAACTTACATGACAGAAAAAAGTGGAGTCTATGACGCCAGTCGGGTTCAATCCTCAGTGGATTTACCCCGAAGGCGTACTATTCATGTCATCTTGTTTCTATGTATTCTTTTAGTTTTATAGGTTTGTAGCATGGTTCTTCAGAACAGGCAGATCCAAACCCTCGGTACCGCCATGGCATCTTGGCAACGTAACTCGATTTACAGCTCAATCATATGAAGGTTATAACTTGGAATGTTATTAAAGGTTTGCGATCCCTGCAAAAACGAACATATTAAGGTACCTGCAGAAATTCAAACCGGACGTTGTTCTCCTAGAGGAGACACCTCACAGATCAGGAATTTCGATACATGGAGAAGTTCTGGGTTGGACAGGTATTTGGATCTGCAGCGAAGGACAGGAAAGCTGTGATCTTAAAAGCAAAATTTTTATGAAATAGAGGTTAGTGAATCGCTGACTCGGCGCCTTTTAGAGTCGTCTATCGAGGATATGGTTATATCGGATCATTCTCCTGTAATTATTAATTTCTTGGATGCCATGCATAGGGGTATGGATTTTCTATGGCAGTTTCCCTCCTATTCAACACGAGATTTAAAATTTTACACAATTGTTGAAGGAGTGGTGGTTGGAGTATTCAAGTGACAATGCGCCACAAGGTTCTAATCCTGCATTATTCTGGAACACCGCTTAAGCTGTGATACGCGTCAAAATTCTACAATAGGTTTCTACCCTCAAAAGGAACATTGCTGAGGGATAAAATGCAGCTACATCCCTATTGCGCGCTTTGTACACTGCATTTTTGCAAACACCAACGACTGCTATGGGGGATAGGTGGAGAGAACCAAGACTCAGTTTGATGTTTGGCCGGACAAACGTGAAAGCCTAAAACAGATCTCACTTTGAGGCGGAGTGGTTTAGATTTTGAAAAAAGGCCGGGAAACTTCTGGATCGCTTGGCAAAAGGCAGATACAACCCGACACACATAATGATGCTCAGGGACCGGCAAGGCTCTACTACCTCTGACCCGCATCAAAATAAATGGGATTTTACGTACATATCAAATGTTATAGGACTACTCCAATTGATCTAACAGGCGGTTAAGAATTTCTGGATAGTTTAGAATTACCTCAATTGTTCAAAGAGAGATCTTAAAATCTGAGATTACTGATCTTGAAGTTCAAAATGTGATTAGATCCCTTTCAAATGGTAAGGCCCCTGGGCCCGATGGGTACACCGGGGAGTTCTATAAAGCAGTACGAGAGGACATTAGCCCTGCGCTCTCGGCTTATTACAATACTCTTCTTATGACCCGGTGAAGCCAAAATGGCATACATTAAAGTGCTGCCTAAACAGGACAAAGATCCTCTTGAAGCAGGCTCCTATCGCCCCATTTCATTGATTGACCAGGATCAAAAAAATTCTCTCAAAAGAATTAACGGATCGTTTGGCGCAATATCTCCCTGACCTGGTGGGTGACACGCAGTTTTGTTTTGTAAGGGGTCTGGGCGGCAGTGACGAATGTACGGAAGGTGTTGGAGGAGGTACAGCACCGTCTCCGTCCGGCTTTCCTATTAGATGCAGAGAAGGTCTTTGATAATGTTCAGAGGGCTTGCTTGGAGATGGTGCTGGACAAGATGCACATCAGAGGGGTTTTAGAACTTTTTTAAGGGGTCTTCATGATAGCCCGCAGGCTCAGATACACACAATGGTTTTAGTCAGCCCCTTTTTGTTTATTTAAAAAGGCACGCGACAGGGTTGCCCCTTGTCGCCACTCTTGTTCAACCTGGCCTGGAGCTCCTAGCCAGTTACGTGGAGAATTCTGACCTATATAAAGCATTATGGGGAGTACACAGGAGGTCGAAAGTAGCATTGTTTGCAGAGGACATTCTATTTTTAGCTGAACCACAAACACATCGTTGACTTTCTACATAAATTCGGATCTCTCAGGATACAAAATAAACGTTGCAAAAAGTGAATTGTTGGAATTGAGACATCCATTGCCGCAGTTAATGTGGGACTCCTTAGGATGTGGTATATCCCCTACTCCACATCACATCACATATTTGGAAATTAAAATAGGAAAAATCCCCGACTCCTTAAATGGCCTGAAGTTCCCTGGTCTCTTACGGCGCATTAATATGGAGCCGGTTAGATGGCATAACTTGCCTCACACATTTTTTGGGAAGGTGCCATTTGATAAAGATGATTTGCTTCCCAATACTCTTATATCCTTACAGACCCTTCCCCTACTATGCAAACATGTTGATATTACTAAGCTCAACCCCTTTACCCGTTTCATTTGGGCAGGGAAGAGACCTCAGAACTGATGCTATGTATACCAGAGGGGAGGGGGGGGGTTAAATTTTCCAAGTATCAGGGGATATAATTTAACTTGCCTATTTAGACATGTGGTGGATTGGCTGTATGCTACGAGCCATTATTCTAACCTGGAGTCTGCTAAGGCCCCACCATGGGATTTAAAGGCACTATTGCATTCCAGCATAGCTAAACTCCCTTCCCATCTCAAGGCCTCAGTGCTGCTCAGAGATAAAAATTGTATCATGGAAGGTACTTAGGAAATTATTTGGGTTACCTCATTTACCATCTAAACATATGCCCTTGTGGAACCATCTGGAGTTTCCCCAGGGTACTGGGGATGGGGGTTTTTCTTTATGGGTTGATAAGGGGATTACTTGTGCAGGGGACTTAATACATCAGGAGGATAAAAGATGGCTTAGCTGACAAATAAACCAGATTTACCAGGTGGTCATTTCTTGAGGACTTTGCAGGTACAGGCCTTCTGCTCTTCTATATTGAGAGATTTATCTAGGGAAGCAATTCCTACAGTTTTTGATGATTATGGGTCCAGTGAAGCATAAAGTGACCATATCTGTTTTATACCGAGCTCTCAGGGACAAGTTCATTAAAACTGATCCAAAAACAATGTTCAAATCATTCGAGAGGTGGTCTCAATCGTCTGGGATTGGCGAGATAATATTGGGAGGATGGGAACTGGTTAGGAAACATCTTAAATGAGCGGTGGAGGGAAACTTATTTTAAAATGATGCACTCGGCCATATATAGCTATATTCTACCTTCCCCTTCTTTCCCTGATCGCATAGTAGCATGTCCTAAGTGTAGGACCCCTCTCACCGATCTGTGGCATGTAGTGTGGGATTGTCCAGATACAAGCCAGTATTGGCAGATGGTTGTCAATTACATTTATAGTCACTGGGGAAGGAGGCTCTCCATATCCACACAGACTCCATTATTCCACCATGTTCGGCCACCAGAAGATGCTCAGGGGGGTGGGGGTCCTTCTCCCCCACTGATTCGTATCATTTTGTTGGTAGCTCTTCGATGCCTACTTGCTCAGCGGTTGGCAGACAAAGTACCACAGAGGGATGTAATAGTGGCACAATTGAAACACCTCTTTTGGACTGGAACAAAGAGAGGTGGAGAGGCGCAAAGAATTGGGCTCAGAGGGGCTGTTTACCAAATGGAAGTTGTTTATTGAATCTCACTACTCCGCCTTGGAGTTTGTGGAAGTAGTCAAGCCTTTCCGATATACATCATGGAATAATAAGGCGAACATTGGGTCAACTTAAATTGCCGCTATGATGCAATCATTGTTCTCAATGAGCTATGGCTTGTGCGGAGGGGGGGGGAGGAGATGTCTTGTTCACTAACGAAGGTCGGATTCTACAATGCAATTTTATACATGCGAGAATATATTGCTTTTGTTCCTCACTTTTGTGTTCTTTAATTTTGTTTCTCTATCGATCTATTGCTCTATTGATCTAGTACAAAATGTTCATGTATGATCACAAGTGCAATATTCAACGATTGATACTGCTCTGATATTTTGTACTTCATTTTCTTTGCAATGATTCTTTATTTTATTTTTTTCCGTTTACCTTGTATGTGCTTTACATACTTTTGTAAAATTTAGTAAAAATCAATGTTCAAAAAAAAAAAAAAACCACCAAAAAAAAAAAAACAACAAACAACGGAAGTGTGCATGGCCCCATTGGAATGAATGTGTAAGGGAGCTTTCCGTTAAAAAAACAGATAGCACCTTGAAGAAAAAAAAACCTGAAGTGGGCATGAGGCCTAAAAGTCTTTTCAAAATCAGTATGATACCCTAACAAGGAGTACAATTACACCCAATTATCAGCTGCGTGATGGTTTATGCCCATTTGAACAAGGAACCTACATTTGATAACAACAAGGCCTATAGCGCCCCTTGGTTGTCATTGAGATCTGTGTCACAACGTTTGTGTGTCCATGGTGATGGATGGGATATGGAATGCCCATTTGATATTTTGTGGTGTATATATAGTTTGATTTGAAATACATAATCAATTGATTGCGACTATTAGCCCTATGGGTGTCAATATGTTCTGTCAGGCTTACTAGTATGTATTAGGAGGTTCCGATATGGAGCCGCCCCCTTCAGGTCGATCACTCAAAACTCCTCATAGATATATATTTTTTTAAACAGAAGGTGAAAAGGATCATAATAGTGCCCAAACATACCCTGCTTACCAGCTTGTTGATGGTACAGTATATGCCTATTTGATCTTTGCATTAACAAGGAGCCTGCTCCAAACTCACCCCCACCCCTACCGACAATGACGTACAGTTACGTCAAAATATCAGTAGGGGTTACCAATGCCTATAACCATCTGATGTTTTTAGGACCATGATAAATTATGTTTGACCCTTTTTATTACCGGCATATTTTGTCTCCTCATAACCAAGCAATTTTTTCTGGTTTTCCCCCATCATCTTAAACAGCAATAACTTTTTGTTATTTTCCGTCAAGGTAGACGTGAATATATTCTTTTTGTGGATGAGTTGTATTTTCAAACAGCACAATTTTGAGGTACAAAAATATAATACAACACAATAGTTAATTGATTAACTATTGACGTTTTTTTGGCGGGGGATATAAAAAAAACCTGCAATTACAGCATTATTCTTGCGTTTTAAATTTACGCCGTTCCCCGTTCGGCGCAAATAACCTGTTACTTTTATTTTATGGGTCGATGCAGCAATGTCAAATATGCATAGTTTTTTTTATCTATGTTTTAATACTTTTGCACAATAAAAAAAAATTGTTTTTGCATCGTCGCATTCCAACAGCTATAACTTTTTTATTTTTCCGTCGATGTAGCCGTATGTGAGCTTATTTTTTGTGGGATAAGATGTAGTTTTTATTGATATTATTTAGGGGTACATGGGACTTATTAACTTTTGTTTTCTCTTATGCCATTCACCATGTGGTTTAACCCCCTAGTGACCAAGCAATTTTATTTGCGTTTTTCTATAAATCGCATTTAAAGAGCTATAACTCTTATTTGTCCATCGACATAGATGTATGAGCACTTGTTTTTTTTACAGGATTAGGCCTCATGCACACGACCGTATTTTTTCCCACCCGTAAATACTGGCGTAAATACGGGTCCGGTGTCACACGTATTCCACCCGTTTTGCACCAGTATTTACGAACCCGTGCTCGTAAATATGGGTCCGGTGTCACACGTATTCCACCCGTATTTACGAGCACGTTTTTGGCGGCAAAATAGCACTGCACTAATCGGCAGCCCCTTCTCTCTATCAGTGCAGGATAGAGAGAAGTGACAGCCTTTTCTGTAATAAAAGTTAAAGAAATTCATACTTACCCGGCCGTTGTCTTGGCGACGCGTCCCTCTCTTCACATCCAGCCCGACATCCCTGGATGACGCGGCAGTCCATGTGACCGCTGCAGCCTGTGATTGACCTGTGATTGGCTGCAGCGGTCACATGGCCTGAAACGTCATCCAGGACGTCGGGCCGGATGTCGAGAGAGACGCGTCACCAAGGCAACGGGCGGGAGACCGGACTGGAGGAAGCAGGAAGTTGTCGGTAAGTATGAACGTCTTTTATTTTTTAACAGGTTTATTCTGATCGGTAGTCACTGTCCAGGGTGCTGAAAGAGTTACCGCCGATCAGTTAACTCTTTCAGCTCCCTGGACAGTGACTATTTACTGACGTCGCTTAGCAACGCTGCCGTAATGACGGGTGCACACATGTAGCCACCCGTCATTACGAGAGCTCCATAGACTTCTATGGACTGTCCGTGCCGTTATTACGGCCTGAAATAGGACATGTTCTATCTTTTTCAATGGCACGGGCACCTTCCCGTGAGAAAACGGGAAGGCACCCGTCGCCAATATAAGTCTATGAGCCCGTTATTAGGGGTCGTAATTACGACCCGTAATAACGGGAGTTTTTACGGTCGTGTGCATGAGGCCTTAGTTGTATTTTTTAATGGCAACATTTTGGGGTACATATTTTTTGATTATCTTTTATAAACTTTTTTTTTTGGGGGGGGGGGGGGGGGGGGAGATAGAAAAAAACAACCCCTGAGATTCCACCATTATTCTAGGAGTTATAAATTCATGCCATTAAAATGTTACCTTATTCTGTGGGTCGGTATGATTACGATGATACCACATACGTATAGTTTTTTTCTGTTTTACGACTTTTGCACAATAAAAAGTCTTTTGAACTAAAATTACTTGTTTTTGCATCGTTGTTTTCCAAGAGCCTTAACTTTTTTTATTTTTCTGTCAATGTAGTGAAATGTGGGGTTGTATTAAGCGTGACGAGACGTAGTTTTCATTGGTACCTTTTTGGGGTACATGGTACTTATTAACCCCTTAGTGACCACTAATACGCCTTTTCACGTCGGTCACTAAGGGGCCTTAGGCTAGGCTGCCGCCTTTTCACGGTGGGCCAGTCTAAGTCCTGCACGGGTCTCCCATGCAGGCTGGAGCCGGGGCTCTGCTGTCTGATGACAGCTGGGCTCCTGCTCCAACACCCGCGATCGAAGTTTTACTTAGATCGCGGCCGTTTAACCCGTTAAGTGCCGCCGTCCATAGTGACCGCGGCATTTAACTTGTTTACAGAGGGAGAGAGCTCTCTCTGTCACCCAACGGCAGCCCGCAAATGCAATCGCGGGTCTCCGATGGGGTGTCATGGCAGCCGGGGGCCTGATAAAAGCCCCCAGGTCCGCCCTGGGCATATGCCGGAGGCACGTCCTAATAGATTGCCTGTCAGATTTACACTGACAGGCAATAATGCTCTGGTATACGAAGTATACCAGAGCATTATAGCAGCGATCTGAAGATCGCACAGTAAAGTCCCCTAGTGGGACTAGTGAAATAAATAAATGTGAAATAAAGATTAATAAAAATTACAGTAAAAAAGAAAAAAACATTTTTTTCCATAAAAAGTGGTTTTTATTTAGTAAAAGTGTAAATAAATAAAAGTACACATATATGGGATCGCCGTGACCGTTATGACTCAATAGTTATGTAATTTAAACCGCAAAGTGAAAACCGTAAAAAAAAAAACACACAAAAAACAATGGCGAAATTGCAATTTTTTTCCATTGCCCCTCAAAAAAAGTAATAATAAAAATCAATAAGTCCCATGCACACCAAAATAGTACAAATCAAAACTACGTCTCATCCCGCAAAAAAACAAGTCCAAAAAAATCACTACATTGATGGAAAAATAAAAAAATTACGGCTCTTGGAAAGAGACGATGCAAAAACAAATAATTTTAGTTCAAAAGTATTTTTATTGTCCAAAAGTCATAAAACATAAAAAACCTCTACATATGTGGTATCGCCGTAATCATACCGACCCATAGAATAAAAGTAATGTGTTATTTACACCGCACAGTGAACGGCGTCAATTTAAAACGCATAGAACAATGGTGGAATTTTAGGGTTTGTTTTGTTTATGATCCCCCCAAAAAAAGAAGTTAATAAAAAAAATTATATGTACCCTAAAATGATGCTATTAAAAAGTACAACTAGCTTTTGGAGAAGGAGCCCAGACAGCATAGCACCTACACCTTCCGCCACAGAACACCCACGCCAGGCTTATTCCAATGAGCCGTAAAAAATGCTAATGCGTCAGATTATGTTCCCTTTGTGATTGCCTTGAAAAGGCATAAGGAAATGTCCTATGGCCTAAAAAGAAAAAATATATATCCAAAAACACATTGTTTCACTAAGGCCCTGCTCAAACTAAGGATTTTTCCACTGAAATATAGCCGCATTTATTGTACGCAGATTACCACCGTCCATTGGGGACATTCTGCTTGTGGCGCTATGTGTTTGCTATTCCGATTGCTGAAAATGTAGATCGATGGGTAGCCTTGTTACAGACTAAATGTAATCACATTCCGACGCATCGGAATCAGCGTGAAAATTCAGTCACATGAACAGGGCCTTATGGTACTACATTATGTTCTAAAAGAAAATAATGGCAACTATCCTACCTCTGATATCACGGCAAAGACGCAATTCTACTTCCGATTTTCAGGCATCAGATAGAGAAAGAAAGACACACAGACGGTAACGCTGCAGCAGCTTCTAGTAAGTGTTCTACTGTCTCACCCCAGTGCTGAATTCACAGCAACATTGTTCATTACTGCTGTATAAGCTTCATGCTGCTGCTTCTATACATGAGATATATAGAGATAAGAGCAGGATTCTCCTCTTCCGTACGTGTGCAGTGTATAGAAGACATAACAGCAGTTAGGCTCCACCTACTAGCTCAGGGAAAACTGATAGACTACAGAAAAGTAAACTGCTGAAAAATGCAGGATTCAAGTCATATCATTGTCAGAAAAAGTGTTATTCCTCTTGTACCCACGACAGCTTATTCTGAAAAAAGTCACCTGAAAAGATAGGCAAGCTTTAAAATGTATAGTTTATAAGTTCATTTTCAGCAATAACTCTTTCAGGACAGAGCCATTTTTGTTTTTTTTTACAATTGCACTTTTTCATTTTTCCATGAATGAGGTGGTGTGAGGCCTTCCTTTTTGCAGGAGCAGTTGTAGTTGCTATTGGCAGTATTTAAAGTATCATATGATCTACTAAGAAACGGAAAAAAAATAAAAAAAAAAATCTGCAGGGTAAAATTGGGAAAAACTGATTCCTCCATTATTTGGAGGTTTCGTTTTTATGGCGGTGAAAAGGACAACTTTATTTTGCAGATCAATACTATTACAGCGATATCAAATTTATATAGTTTTTTTGGTGTTAAACTACTTTTACAAAGAAAAAACTAATTTGTTTTAAAAAAAAAAAAACGTTATTTCATCACATTCTGAGAGCCATAACGTTTTAATTTTTTCGTCACACCGATGACTTTTTGCAGGAAGCTATGGTGATAAAAAAAGTGATTCTGGAGTTTACATTTTTTTTGTCTTTATGGCAATCCTTGTGCGAGTTAAACAAGTTATATTGTAATAGTTAAGACTTTTACAGAAGCGGAAATACAAATATTATTTATTTTTTACATTACTTTAAGAGGGGGGGGGAAAGAAGTTTTGTTTCTTCCACTACTAAAAACCTTTCCTAGTCTCCCTCGCCAGATTGCTGATTCAATACACTGCAATACTATGTATTGCAGTAGATTGTTCTTTTTTAACCCCTTAACGACCGGCTGTCTTTTGACGTCAGGCGGTGCATGTACTCAGTCTACAGCGACGCCTTTTGACGTCGCTGTAGTAGAGTGGGTTTATCGGCACCCTGGTGACATCTGCACTAAAAACCGGCTGTAAGTAACAGGTCCGGTTCTTAGTGCAGCCATCAGGACCTGCCGATTTCGTCGTAACAGCACGTGACCGCTGTGACAGCCAATCACAGCGGTCACATGCTGTTACTGCGTACAGAGCCGCCGGGAGTGTCTAAATGACAGCTCCTGCTCTAAGAACGAGCTGTTGCTAGCAGCTCTGTTCTTAGAGCAGTGATCAGGAGCCAATAGTATTGGTTCCTGATCTTTTGTGATCACTATGAGATCCAATCATAGTGATCACTACTGTAAAATAAAAGTAAAAACATGTATCTGTTTCTCCTCACTGTTCTAGCTGTGGAGAGAAACCGCAAGCACCGCAAAAACTACGGTCGTGTGCATGGCCCCATAGAAAAGAATGGGGCCGCAATTCTCCCGTGGATTTTCGGGGGAATTGCGGCCGCAAAAACACATTTATGTGCATGGGGCCTTAGACGGCGTAGGGTGCTGTTCTGGGCTTGGGTTTACGGTTTGTGTTAGGCGTAGGGTTTAGGTTTGAAAAAAAAAAAAATAAAAAAAAAAAAAAAAAAGTTTAATTCTTTTAGTGTTCTTAGTTGATTAGGCTTCATGCACACGACCGTGCTCGTAATTACGACTCGTAATGCCGGGCACGGCCGGCCGCGGGCAGCCGAACGCTTTTGCGAGCCGTGCTGTCATTATAAAGTATAGCAGCACGGCCCGTAAAATAGAAAAATAGAACATGTTCTATTTTTTTTTTAACGGCACGGGCACCTTCCCGTGAGAAAACGGGAAGGTACCCGTGGGTAACAGAAGTCTATGAGCCCGTTATTGCAGGTCGTAATTACGACCCGCAATAACGGGTGTTTTTACGGTCGTGTGCATGAGGCCTTAGTTGATAAAAAAAAAAAAATTAAACCGCTAGTTCCATTTATTATTTGCGGTTTAGACTGTTATCATTATGGCTGCCAGAAGATACAGCGTTGAGGAAGCCTATCAGATGCTATGCTCCGATACGGATTCTGCATCTGAAGTTGAGCTTTTAGGGTATGTGCACACGTAGTGACCAAAAACGTCTGAAAATACGGAGCTGTTTTCAAGGGAAAACAGACCCTGATTTTCAGACATTTTTTGAGCAACTCACGGTTTTCGCTGCGTTTTTTACGTCCGTTTTTGGAGCTGTTTTCATTGGAGTCTATGAGAAAACAGCTCCAAAAACGTCCAAAGAAGTGTCCTGCACTTCTTTTGACGAGGCTGTATTTTTACGCGTCGTCGTTTGACAGCTGTCAAACGACGATGCGTAAATGACAGGTCGTCTGTACAGTACGTTGGCAAACCCATTCAAATGAATGGGCAGATGTTTGCCGACGTATTGTAGCCCTATTTTCAGACGTAAAACGAGGCATAATACGCCTCGTTTACGTGTGAAAATAGGTCGTGTGAACCCAGCCTTACTTGAAAGTGACAGCTAAAGTGTCGCTTCAAGGGATTCAAGTTGCAATGCAGAACGCATTTGTCCTGTACAAAAAAATCAGCGGGCAGGGTGACATTCTTTGAATTGCAGGAGAAAGTGATTGAAGATCTCCTATTTCAATCTGCAGACCAGAGAGTAGTCCATGAGTCAGAGGATGTACACCGACTTGTTGAAAAACATTTTTTACACCCCATCCCTTCAACATCTAACCAAAAATACCCCAAAAAACGGTGTCGGGTCTGCAGCAAACGAGGACAGCGAAGTGAGTCACAATATTATTGTTCCGCTTGTCCTTCCAACCCTGGTCTATGCACAAGTCCCTGTTTTGTCCTTATCAATACACTATGGGCTTTATTACAGTTTTGTTCAGGTTTTTGGTGAACCTCTTACACCCGACAATACTTCTAGAAATAGCGACATTAATTTGGGGAGTAGTGGTCCTTTACTGTATCTATACATACGGTGTGGGACACTGCCCCTTTATATATTCTACAGGTGATTGGTTGTTTTGTGCACATGGTGGTTCCTACCTTGCCGGGCAGGGGCTTGTTATGGTGTACCGCGTCACTTGGCACATTCGTCCTTATATAGGGATTGATGGAGCTAAAGAGACGTTGTATGACCGTTCACCTTGAATAATAAAGTCATTACAGCCCTACAAATTTTCTTTCATCCTGTGAACATGCTCTAGTTTTCCACATAGCTGGATACATTCTTCCTCCTTTTTTTTGGATATATTGCCCTTTTCCGCCAACAGTTTAATACATTTTCCCACTCTAACTTACTATATATCAGAGCGGGTTGATAGACATAATGTCTATGGACTGACATGATTTCAGGACAGATGCTTTCTTAGCATGACATAGTCATAGGGTGTAGAAACTGTTAGGGACATCTATTTCTCAATCTAGAAAAGTAGAATCCTCCCATTTTCAAAGCAAAATGTGTGTCCTGAAAGCCTCCGGGTGCTCCCTTCATTTTGGGTCCTGCCGTGTGTCCAGGAAACACATTAGGGCCACAATGGGGATATTTTTGAACACAGGAGAAACAGGGTGATACATTTTCTGGTGCATTTCCTTATTCTCATGTCCTCTGTACAAGAAATCTGACCTTAAAATGACACATTTGTGAAAAAAAGTGAAATAAAATTTTCTTTCCACCTGCTTTGCATTAATTCCTGCGAAAACTGTGGGGTCAAAATACTTAGTACACACCTAGATGAATACCTTAAGGGGTCTAGTTTTCAAAATGGGGTCATTTATTGGGAGTTTCTATCTTTTTGGCAGCTCTGTGCCTCTATAAATGTGTAATGGGACCTGAAACATTTTCAAGCAAAATGTGTGTCCTGAATGCCTCCGGTTGCTCCCTTCCTTTCGGGCCCTGCCGTGTGTCCAGGCAACGCATTAGGGTCACAATGTGGGCATTTTTGAAAACAGGAGAAACAGGGTGATAGATTTTGGGGTGCATTTCTTCATTCTCATGGTCGCTTTACAAAAAAAAAAATCGGTCTTCAAAGTGATAATTTTATGAAAAAAGTGAAATTATGTTTTTACACCTGCTTTGCATGAATTCTTACAAAAAAACTGTGGGGTCAAAATACTTACAACACCCCTTAATAAATACCTTAAGGGGTGTAGTTTTCAAAATGGTGTCACTTGTGGGGGTTTCCACCATTCTGACACCTATGAGCCTCTGAAAACCTGGCTTGGTGCAGGAAAACAAAATGTACTTCAAAATGTATAAAATCATTACTAAACTTGTAAGTCTTCTAAATTGCTCAAAAAAGCTGCCAAAATAGAGTAAAGCGATGGAAATATATATTTAATAAAAAAAATTGTACAGTATGTATGTACATATGTGACATATTGCAGTTAAAAATAGGGAAAAATGATAATTTTTACAAAATTTCTTCAATTTTTTCATTAATTTCCGCAAATCGTATCAGTCTACTTTTACCACTAAAATAAAGTACAACATGTGACGAAAAAACAATGTCAGAATTACTTGGATATTCAAAACTTTCGCAGAGTTATTCTCTGATAAAGTCAGACATACCAGATTTAACAAAATTTGGCTTGGTCATTAAGGTCTTTTCAGGCCCGGTCATTAAGGGGTTAAAGGCTTCTGGCAGGGCATAACAGTGGCAGACAGAAGTCAGACCTGGGGGCGTTCAATAGGCACCCAAACTCACACGACCACCATCGGAACTCCGTGATCAGGGGGTGCGGAGGGGGGCAGTGGGCTATCAGAGTGGGACCACCCTCCCTTTTTATAACCGCTTAGATGCCGCAGTCGCTATTGACTGTGGAATCTAAGTGGTTAAACGGCGAGAAACAGAGCGCTCTCTGTTCCTGGTCGTTAGTGTAAGGCGTCAGCTGCAAGATACAGCTACTGCTTAGTGGATGAGCACCCACAGGACTAGTGATGTCACGATACCAGAATTTGGACTTTGATACCGATACTTTGTGTAGCATTACGATTTTGATGCCAAAACGATACTTTGCCAACAGTAATAATAAAAAAAAGTTCTTCCGTTTTCTGATGTGAGGCGCGAGGTGTGATGATGAATTTTGAATGTGCCTCACATTAATAGTAATTAACCCCATCATGTTTCTCAATCATAATGGGTTAATGTATAAGGTACATGATGGGGTTAATTACTATTAATGTGAAGCACATGGAGGTTAAATTAATAACACCTCGTGCCCCACAATAAGTGAAAGAAAGCAGTTTATTTTATTTTTTTACAGCGTACACATAAATGACGCAAAAAAATAGTTGTGCAGGTTACTACGGCTGCGTCAATACTGAATATGTGTTTATTTTATGTATTGAGACCTATTTTAATGTTTATTGTAAAAAAGTTGTATGTGTATTTATTTATTTTTTATTTAAAATTACTTTATGTTTTTACTTTTATGTACTGGCATAGATCAGATAAATGCCAGCACATTAGCCTGTGTACGTATCGTACACAGGCAGTTGTTAGGACATACGGTAAGACAGCCCTGGGGTCCGTCAATAGACCCTGGGATGTCTGCCCATATATGGTATGTCCCTCAATCGCGTCACAGGAATTCCCTGTGACACGATCCAGGGGCATCCCCCCCCTTCTCATTTTCCCCTGAATGTGCAGTCAGCTTTGATTGCAGAATTCAGGGGAATAGCGGTGGAGATGAGGTTTTTCTTATCTCCGCCGTTATATAGAGCAGGGCTGCGGCGGTGCAATACAGCAATTGCCCCGCTCCTGACAATAAGTGCGCGCGTGGCCAGCCTGAGGTGATGCGGCCGGCGCTGCACTAATAAGCGGCGGTTCAGGCACTGAAGACAGAACATGTGGGTGTTTTGCAGTGCGTCCGCCATGTTCTGTCTTCAGTGCTGCCGCTTATTAGTGCAGCGCCGGCCGCATCACGCTGACCGCGCGCACTGGTCAGGACTGAGGAGCGGGGCAAAGGCTGTATAACACAGCCGCAGCTCTGCTCTCATATAGTCATGTGTTACAATACCGAGCGGTGCGGCTGCACAGCTTAGTATCGAAATACATGAAATAACGGTATCGAACCGTTTGCGGGGTGCACGGTATCGAAACAGTATCGAAGTTTCGATGCATCGTGCATCCCTACACAGGAGTGCTCAGAAGCCTCTTCTACAGCAACGCCAAAAAGACATTGCTGTAGACCAAGGACCTGCGCTGCCTGCAGTCAAAAAGACAGCGGTTGGCCGGAAAAGGGTTAAGTAGTCTTAAATAGTGGTCTCTCCTGACCTAGGTTAGAATTTGATCACCCATCCTCTGTTCCACTTACCATAAAAATCTTGAAAATGCATCATGTCCTCATCACAGAGTCCTGGTCTTAATGACATCTTAACAATTTGTCCATCCATCAGCTGAGGAAAAACATTAACATTTTAGTCATCTAACATAGCAGTGAGACTTTAAGACCAACAAGACCACCACAGCAACTATCCATACAAATTGGCAGCGATTCCATAGTAGAACATTCCTGCCGTACAGAGGAGAAACACAGTAGCTGTCATACGACAGTGATGTAAGCTCCTCCCACATTGGTCTCCGTTAGCAGGGGTGGGGGTAATTTTTGTCACGACTAGAAGGGGGATTAGAGTAATTGGGGCAGATTTACTAATACGGTCTAAACTTCAGAAAGTGTAAACTTAGACCAGGCAATCAAAAAAGTGCACCAAATTGATCAATGTTATGCATGCTGTATGATAAAGTTGGCGCATCTAGCTAGACATGTTAAGACACATTTCTCTTTCGAATACCACCAATTTTGGCGAATGTTGTGAATTTAATAAATGTGACGCACAGCATGTACGCCAGAAGTCTGGCATACTTACCTAGTTAATTTGCCCATCCGTTGTTATTATAAGGAAAGGGGGTGAGAGTCGTGGTGTGAATAGAGAGAATGGGGTTTTTTATTACTACTGGGAAGTAAAACCTCAAATGATGTGCAATGTCAGATTCGCACATGATCGCTGAACATTTTTTCATGATGACCTGGAAAAAGCCTTTCCTGGTGAAACTCGAATCAGGCGGATTATATTTTATATGCTACGCGGATTTTTATACGTTGCTTTAAACGTTACAACATATAACAAGGGTCTCAAACTCGGCCAGGTAAATGGGTAGCACATAGGAAAAAAATTTCAAGTTGACGGGCCGCGTTACTTTCAAATTTGATACTATACAAAATTATGGTTAATCAATTAGTTATTTTAACTACTATAACAATACTACATTACATTACTATAACAATACTACATAATTACAATAATAGCGCTAGTTTTAAATTTATAAGAAATGTGCGAGTTTACACCACTTGCTTATTTTAACAATCCAGTTTTCCAGTTTAAGTGTCACTAAATGCAGTCTGGCTGCTCAGTTGGCAACGGTTAGCAGACACAAGAATATGAAGATTAGGCAACCCCTTTTTAGATACTGCCACGGATCCCCCTGTAGATACACATAGATACACACACCTCCATCGGGTCTCACTCTAGGAGTGGAATCCCCAGCCTGAGCGTTGCCGACGTTTAGGCCAGGGATTCCTCAACTGTAAGAGCCCCTCACGTCACTGTCCGTAGACAATGACGTCAGGGGATCCTGCTGTACCGGCATTTGATGTCAGGGGCAACCCCAGAGGGAGTCCCAGAGCAGAGCACTAGCATGGGCTCTGCTCTGGGGAAGCCCCTGACATCACCATACATGGACAGTGATGTCAGGGGCATTCCACGGGATGTCTATTCACAATCTCTGCACTTCGTTACTCTTTCTGTGGTACTTACAGCAAAGCAGGCGTAATCTCGCGAGATTACGCTGTAGATGACAGGTTACGAGACTACGCTTCCTCTGCTGTAAGTACCACAGACAAAGTAACGAAGTGCAGAGATTGTGAATAGACATCCCGTGGAATGTCTATTCACTGTCTAAACACTTCAGTATTGTTAATGTGTTAGTATAAGACAGCACATAGTGATCTAAAAGGATCCCTATGCGCTGACTAAATGAATGGAGAGGAGTGCATGAGGCTGATTGGTCAGCGTCATACACTCCTCTGTACAACGCCCACTTGGTCTAAAGTAAAAATACGCCCAATTGGGCATTAAGAAACTCATAAGCATAAATCTAAAATCGCTAATAAAGTGGTGAAAACAGATCGTTTTTTGTTTTTTTTAAATAAAAAGCACTGCGGTCACCTACATTATAGCACCGATCTCCTTATGTAGGAGATAGGGCACTTATAATGTGGTGACAGAGCCTCATTAAAGAGGCTGTCACCAGATTTTGCAACCCCTATCTGCTATTGCAGCAGATCGGCGCTGCAATGTAAATTACAGTAACAGTTTTATTTTTAAAAAAACGAGCATTTTTGGCCAAGTTATGACCATTTTTGTATTTATGCAAATGAGGCTTGCAAAAGTCCAACTGGGCGTGTATTATGTGCGTACATCGGGGCGTTTTTTACTACTTTTACTAGCTGGGCGTTTTGACGAGAAGTATCATCCACTTCTCTACACAACGCCCAGCTTCTGGCAGTGCAGACACAGCGTGTTCTCGAGAGATCACGCTGTGACGTCACTCACTTCCTGCCCCAGGTCGTGCATCGTGTCGGACGAGCGAGGACACATCGGCACCAGAGGCTAAAGTTGATTCTGCAGCAGCATCGGCGTTTGCAGGTAAGTCGATGTAGCTACTTACCTGCAAACGCTGATGCTGCTGCAGAATCAACTGTAGCCTCTGGTGCCGATGTGTCCTCGCTCGTCCGACACGATGCAGGAAGTAAGTGACGTCACAGCGTGATCTCTCGAGAACACGCTGTGTGTCTGCACTGCCAGAAGCTGGGCGTTCTGAAGAGAAGTGGATGATACTTCTCGTCAGAACGCCCAGCTAGTAAAAGTAGTAAAAACGCCCCGATGTAACGAACACAATACACGCCCAGTTGGACTTTTGCAAGCCTCATTTGCATAAATACAAAAATGGTCATAACTTGGCCAAAAATGCTCGTTTTTTAAAAATAAAAACGTTACTGTAATCTACATTGCAGCGCCCATCTGCTGCAATAGCAGATAGGGGTTGCAAAATCTGGTGACAGAGCCTCTTTAAGGATGCACGATGCATCGAAACTTCGATACTGTTTCGATACGTTGCATCCCCAAACCGTTCGATACCGTTGTTTCATGTATTTCGATACTAAGCTGCGCCGCCGCACAGCTCGGTATAGTAACACATGAATGAAAGAGAGCGGGGCTGCGTAATACAGGTCATTGCCGCGCTCCTGAGTCCCGACAACAAGTGCGGTCAGCGCTGCACTAATGAACGCCGGCACTGAAGACACAACATGGCGGCCGCACTGCAAAACACCCCCGTGTTCTGTCTTCAGTGCCTGTGCCGCCGCTCATTGGTTTAGCGCCAGCCGCATCACCTCATGCTGACCGTGCGCGCACTTCCTGTCAGTAGTAGGAATGCACGATGCATCGAAACTTCGATACTGTTTCGATACTCTGCATCCCCAAACGGTTCAATGCCAATATTTCATGTATTTCGATACTTAGCTGTGCGGCTGCCCAGCTAAGTATAGTAACACATGAATGTATGAGAGCGGGGCTGTGGCTGTGTGATAGTCATTGCCGCTCTCCTGAGTCCTGATAACAAGTGCGCGTTGTCAGGATGACGTGATGCGGCCAGCGCTGCACTAATGAGCGGCAGCACTGAAGACAGAACATGGCGGGCGCGCTGCAAAACATCCCCATGTTCTGTCCTCTGTGCCTGAACCGCCGCTCATTACTGCAGCACCGGCCGCATCTCCTCATGCGCACGTACTTCCTGTCAGGAAGCGGGGCAATGGCTGTATTACACAGCTGCAGCCCCGCTCTATAACGGCGGAGATCAGAGAAACCTCTCATCTCCGCCGTTATTCCCGTGAATGCTGCGATCACAGCTGACTGCAGCATTCAGGGGAAAGTGAGAAGCAGGGATGCCCCTTGGATGGCGTCACAGGGAATTCCTGTGACGCGATTGAGGGACATACCATATATGGGCAGACAGATCAGGGTCCATTGAAGGACCCCAGGGCTCTCTTACCTAAGTATGCCCTAACAACAGAAAATATAGTATGTCCTAACAGCTGCCGGTGTACTATAAGTACACAGGCTAACGTACTGTATATAGATATATGCCAGTACATTAAAGTTTAAAAAATAAAGAACATAAAGTAATGTTAAATTTAAAAAAATACACATACACCTTTTTTACAATAAACATTAATATAGGTCTCAATACACAAAATATACACGCATTCGGTATTGGCGTGGCTGTAATAACCTGCACAACAATTTTTTTGCGTCATTTAGGATGTGTACGCTGTAAAAAAATAAAATAAAAACTGCTTTCTATCACTTATTGTGGGGCACAAGGTGTGATGAATTTAACCTCCATGTACCTCACATTAATAGTAATTAACCCCCTCATGTACCTTACATATTAACCCATTATGAATGAGAAACATGATGGGGTTAATTACTATTAATGTGAGGCACGTGAAGGTTAAATTCATCATCACACCACGCGCCTCACATCAGAAAATGGAAGAACTTTTTTTTATTATTACTGTTGACAAAGTATCGAATTGGTATCGAAATCACAATACTAAACCGAGTATCGGCATCAAAGTCCAAATTCTGGTAAATAAAAAACACTGCTGTAATCTGCATTATAGCGCCGATCACATCATGTACAATATAGGCCACTTATGTGGTGACAGAGCCTCTTTAAATAAAAAAAATTTGTGTAAAAAAAATAAAAACATTTAATTAACCCTTAGGCCTCATGCACACGACCGTGTTTTTGCGTCCGCAATTCAACCGCAAATCCACGGGTAAATTGCGGACCCATTCATTTCTATGGGCCCATACACACTATCCGTGTTTTCACGGCTCTCCGCATGTCCGCACATCCGTGCCGCAGAAACTACGGACATGTCCTATTATGGGCCGCAAATGCGGTGCGGACATGCCAATAGAAGTCAATGGGCCCGTGGAAATTGCGGATACACCGCCGTGTGTCATCCGCAGTTTTGCGGATTTGCGGAAGTGTTGCTAGGCGACGACCGGGAATGAGTTCTGTCGTCATCATGTTTTACCTAGGCTTTTTATTTTTCATCCGCATTTTGCGGATTACATACGGATGAACTGCGGAGGACATACGGATGAACTGCGGATGACATTTCACGGAACACGGTCCTGGAATTTGCGGACCAGAAAAACACTACGGTCGTGTGCATGAGGCCTTAGTGACCAGCCCATTATAGGCCCTAATGACCAAGCTATTTTATTCGTTTTTCTATAGTCGCATTCAAAGAGCTATAACTTTTTTATTTTTTCGTCTACATAGCTGTATGAGGACTTGTTTTTTGCGGGATTAGTTGTGCTTTTTAATAGCACCATTTTTGGGTACATATAATTTTTATATTAACTTTTATTAACCTTTTTGGGGGGGGGGGGGGATTATAAAAAAAAACAACTGAAATTCCGCCATTGTTCTTTAAATTGACGCCGTTCACTGTGCGGAGTAAATAACACGCTACCTTTATTCTATGGGTCGGTATGATTACGGCGATACCACATATGTAGAGGTTTTTTTTATGTTTTACGACTTTTGCACAATAAAAACACTTTTGAACTAAAATTATTTGTTTTTGCATCATCGCTTTGCAAGAGCTGTAATTTTTTTATTTTTCCATCAATGTAGTGATTTTTTGTGCTTGTTTTCTGCGGGACGAGACGTAGTTTTGAATGGTACTGTTTTGGGGTGCATGGGACTTATTGATTCATTTTTATTATGACTTTTTTGGGGGGCAATGGAAAAAAATTGCAATTTCGCCATGGTTTTTTGCGGGTTTTTTTTACGGTGTTCACCTTGCGGTTTAAATTACATATTAACTTTATTAATGGAGTCATTACGGTCGCGGCGATACCACATAGGTGTACTTTTTTTTTTTACACTTTTACTAAATAAAACCACTTTTTATGGAAAAAAATGGATTTTTTACTGTACTTTTTATTAATAATCTTTATTTCACTTTGATTACTTATTTTATTAGTCCCACTAGGGGATTTTACTGTGCGATATTCCGATCGCTGCTATAATGCTTTGGTATACTTCGTATACCAGAGCATTATTGCCTGTCAGTGTAAATCTGACAGGCAATCTGTTAGGACGTGCCTCCGGCGCGTCCTAACAGGCATATGTCCAGGGCAGACCTGGGGGCTTTTATCAAGCCCCCGGCTGCCATGACACCCCATCGGAGACCCGCGATTGCATTCGCAGGCCGCCGATGGGTGACAGAGGGAGCTCACTCCCTCTGTAAACAGTTAAATGCCGCGGTCGCTATTGACGGCAGCATTTAACGGGTTAAACGGCCGCGATCGAAGTAAACTTCGATCGCGGGTGTTGGAGCAGGAGCTCAGCTGTCATCAGACAGCAGAGCTCCGGCTCCTGCCTGCACGACCCGTGCAGGACTTAGACTAGGCTGACGTGAAAAGGCGTCAGCCTAGCCTAAGGCCCCTTAGTGACCGACGTAAAAAGGCGTATTGGTGGTCACTAAGGGGTTAAAAGTTCAAAAAAAAAAACCCTTTTCCCATTTTCCCCCTAGAGCATAGTAAAAAATAAATAAACATAATTGGTATCGGCGCATCCATAAAAAAGTCTGAACTATTACAATATATCATTATTTAACCCGGACGGTGAACGCCAGTATATTAAAAAAAACACAAAAAAAAACAAACACTAATTGTAAATGCCAGAATCTCGATTTTTTTGGTCACCTCATCTCCCACAAAGAACGAAATAAAAAGTGATCAAAGCGTCGCATGTACACCAAAATGGTATTACTAAAAACGACAGCTTATCCCGCAAAAAAATAAGCCCTCATACCACTTAATTGACGGAAAAAAAAAAAAAGTTATGGCTCTCGGAATTTGGGGAAACAAAATAAATTCTCTTTTTTACACTTCGGTTTTTAATTGTAAAAGTAGTAAAATATAGAAAAAACTATATATATTTGGTATCGCCGTAATCGTATTGACCCACAGAATAAAGTTAACATGTTGTTTTAATTGCACAGTGAATTCCCTAAAGACGGCGCGCAAAAAACATGGAGGAATCGCTGTTTTTTTCATTTTCTACCCCACAAATAATTTTCCCCCCTTTTCCTAGTACATTGTATGGCAAAATAAATGGTGCTACGAAAAACTACAACTCGTCCCGCAAAAATCAAGCCCTCATACTACTATATCGACAGAAAAATAAAGACGTTATGGCTTTTGGAAGGTGGGGAGGAAAAAACGACAATTAAAATCTGAATGTTGTTTACAACGGGAAGGGGTTAAAGGAGTTGGCCCATCAGGGACATTTATGGCATATCCGCAGCGCTGTACAGAAGTCCTCTTTATTTACTGACCCCATTGGGGCTCAATCTAAATTCCCTAATGGTATGTTTTTGGGGTGTGGGAGGAAACCGGAGAACCCGGAGGAAACCCACGCAAACACGGGGAGAACATACCAACTCCATGCAGATGTTGTCCTTGGTTGGATTTGAACCCAGGACCCCAGCGCTGCAAGGCAATAGTGCTAACCACTGAGCCACCGTGCACCTAAATCGCGTTCTAACTTTCTCGCATTCCCGTTACCTCCCGGGCCACTTCCTGATTACATGGTCGGAAATTACAAAGTAGCCCAGAAGGCAGCGGGTACTAAAGAAATGTAGAACGGGGTTTAGGGGGACCTGTTGTAGAGATTGGTGCGGATCCCCTCTGGGACACGCATCTATCCGACATTTATGTAATATAGTGTGGATATGCCATGAATGTCCCTAATGGGCAAGCCCCGTTAAAGAGTATCAGACATCTTTTCTTTAGGCCTCATTAATACAAGCCTCATTCATAAGGTAATGACAGTCAATGGACAGCAGTATCTTAATATGGAGTTAGTGATTTAAAATAGTATTTTTCCTGTAGATTTGTATTTAAGGCTGTGTTCTCACCAGCGTTGTGTTTTTTCGTTGAGAGGTTCCGTATGAACTTTCCGTCGGGGGAACCCCTCAACAGAAAGGCAAACTGTAACCATAGCTTCCGTTTGCATCACCATTGATCTCCATGGTGACGGGAACATTGCTAATGGTTTCTGTTTGTCACCGTACCGTAAGGGTCCAGTTTTTTCGACGGAATCAATAGCGCAGTCAACTGCGGCCCCAAGCACACGACCGGAAAAATTGTCCGTAATTGTGGTCGACAATAACGGACCCATTCTCTTCTTTTGTCCATGGACACCTTTACGTTTATTTACGGGAAGGTGTCCGGGCCGTAGAAGAAGTGTACCGCAAAAGATAGGACATTTTTTTACTTTGTAAGGGAGCAAGGGCAGAGAATGCAAACGGCTGTCCGTGGACGTCCGTGCCTGCAATCGCAGCCTGTAATCATGCACTGGCGTGTGCATGGCACCCAATACATATGGCCAGAATTATACCGGGGATACCTGCAGATTGAATTGCAAAACACTGTGATATTTCGCAGTGGTGCACCAACATTAAAAACAACTGTTTGAGTCAGCTACGTAATTTTCTTGCAATGGCTATATAATCTACTTGATATTTTGCTGCATGAATGTCGCACATACATGCAAATACAGCGCAGCTGTAACTTTGGAACTGCGGCTGACATAATTGTATACAAACAGCTGACTAGACCTCTCACACCATGCATTATATTGTTTTAGCTGTTTTGAAAAGATAAAAAAGGAAACCAAAAGATATTGAATGTCGGGAGCTCTAGTTTTACCACAGATGGAGAGCAACAGATTGCACACCATAGCCCTATAGCATATACGTATGCACATTGTAGTGCTGGCTGTACCTTTGAATGGTTATCGATACTGTTTTCGATACTCTGAATCCCCAAACGGTTCAATACCGTTATCTCATGTATTTCGATACTTAGCTGTGCGGCCGCACAGCTCAGTATAGTAAAACATGAATGTATGGCAGCGGGGCTGCGGCTGTGTAATACAGTCATTGCCGCACTCCTGAGTCCTGATAACAAGTGCGCGCGGTCAGCATGAGGTGATGTGGCCAGCGCTGCACTAATGTCACTAACGGCACTGAACACAGAACATGGCAGGCGCACTACAAAACACCCCCATGTTCTGTCTTCAGTGCATGAACTCCCGCTCATTAGTGCAGCGCCAGCCGCATCACCTCATGCTGACCGCGCGCGCACTTCCTGTCAGGAGCGGGGCAATGGCTGTATTACACAGCCGCAGCCCCGCTCTATAACGGCGGAGATCAGAGAAACCTCTCATCTCTGCCGTTAGTCCCGTGAATGCTGCGATCACAGCTGACTGCAGCATTCAGGGGAAAATGAAAAGGGGGGATGCCCCTGGATCGCATCACAGGGAATTCCTGTGATACGATTGAGGGACATACCATATATGGACAGACAGCCCAGGGTCCATTGAAGGACCCCAGGGCCCATTGAAGGACCCCAGGGCTGTCCTACCATATTTTCTGTTAGGGCATACTTAGGTATGTCCGAACAACTGCCTGTGTACTATCCGTACACAGGCTAATGTACTGTAATATAGATATATGCCAGTACATAAAGTTGAAAAAATAAAGTAAAAACATAAAGTAATGTTAAATAAAATAAAAAAAACACATACACCTTTTTTACAATAAACATTAAAATAAATCTCAATACAAAAACCATACACACATTCAGTATTGGCGCGGCCGTAATAACCTGTACAACAATTTTTTTGCATCATTTATAGTGTACGCTGTAAAATAAAATAAAAACTGCTTTCTATCACTTATTGTGGGGTACGAGGTGCGATGATGAATTTAACCTTCATGTGCCTCACATTAATAATTAACCCCATCATGTACCTTACATATTAACCCATTATGACTGAGAAACATGATGGGGTTAATTACTATTAATGTGAGGCACATGGAGGTTAAATTCATCACACCTCGCGCCTCACATCAGAAAATGGAAGAACTTTTTTTTATTTTTTATTACTTTTGGCAAAGTATCGAAATCACAATACTAAACGAAGTATCGGTATCGAAGTCCAAATTCTGGTATCGTGACATCCCTAATATACACACACATCACACACACACACACACACACACACACACAGTATCATTCGCTATGACCTGAATCCGTTACTCCCACGGCCCTCACGGATTCAGCGTCAGCGGGTCCTGCGTGTCCCGCGGACCTGACGGGAGAAGGATTTAGCGAACGATGCAGCGGCACTGTATAGGGAATACAGAGCAGTTGTATTAACTGTAGTAACTATGGAGTCTCTTGCAAGAGCATCGCAAACGCTCTGGCCGGGGACTCCTGTTTTGGGAAAGCCTTTCATATATTGACAGTGACTTTAGTATCTTAAAAAAAAACAGAATGCCCCACCAGAGTGTCGGCAACTATATGGCCGGGGTTTCCGCTAATGGAGGAGCCCCTGATGTCACCATCCATATACGAACAGTGACATCAGGAGCTTTAGAATGCCACAATACCCAGCCAGAGAGTCTGCAACGCTCTGGCAGTGGATTCTGCTCCTGGAGGGAACCCCTGACATCACCGCTCAAATATAGACAGTACCGTTCAAGGGCTTCTCCAGTCTCAGAGTCCTCGGACAGAGTGCTACCGATGCTCTGGCCGGGGAAATTGTAGTTTAAAGCCCCTGAAATCACTGTCCATATAGGGACAGTAACGTCAGGGGCTACCCCCATGGCTGTATTCCCCAGACCAAGTGCTACCTGATACTCTTCCCCGGGATTCTGGTCCACGGTAAAGCACCCTGAAGTTTACGTTTAACATTGCCATACAGTGACATTTGTCACACATAGGCGCACATGTTAAAAACCATATACCGAACTGTGTACTCAGGATGGAATTGCATAGGATATTACGTTATTCCATCCTTAAAAAAAAAAAAAAGCATACCATGTATACCAGCCCAACGGAGGCCCCTCTTTTGAGCTAATGCATCAAACCTGCACTGTGTAAACAAGGCCTTAAGATCAAGTGACAGAGCCCAATAAGTATATATGGGGGGGGGGGGGGTGGAGATAGAGAATGACAACACTCCTAACGAGCTTCATTGGATTCCCACAACTCACCATTTATAAAAACCTGTGAAAAGGAAAGCCAGAATTGCTCTGTGTCTTGTCAATTAAAACAAACATTTACCAATCTCAGGCAGAAAGACGTGTATACATTTCTCGAATAAAACCTAGTTATAGATAGAAACATGTCCACATTTGCAGCCAGGTTTATACACAATGCTCACGGCCTGCAAGCCACTCAAAGCACTCACCCCATTTCAAGTGCAAGAACCCACAGCAGGTGTAGGCCCTCTTCCGCCTCCCGTCATCGGTCAGCTGTCCACGGCTTCGCCCACCCCGTACTCAAAACCGCTTACGGCAACTTCCCCCGGTAAAACCGACGTCCCACCTCTCAACCTCACACTCAGCCAACCAATCAGAAAAGACGCTATGACGTTCTCAGAGCTACGTTTCTTGGCCACGCCCACTATGTCCAGTTTCTTTGGCGGGAAGACTTGTCTCCAGTCAGAGGCAGCGATTCTTGTGTACTGCTGGATGCTGCATAGCGTAACATGTCAGGCGACTGTTTACATTGAGTTTATACTTAGCGGTTTAGTTTCGTTTTTCATCAGATGTGGAATTTGAGTGAGATGTCAAATTCCTATCCATGTTTCACTGGTTTTAGAATGTTGTTGGTGAGATGGTTTTGTGTCTGCAACAAAAACAGATTAGAAATGCATTACAATGAAAAGGTGGAGTACTTCATGTGAAAACTGCAAATGTGATTTTCTTTTGTCAACTTGTTTTCCCCCAAAAGCTATGGTGAAACTGCAACATAAAAAAGTGTGAATAAGAATTCATAAACTTCTAATAAAAATCCTGTGGGATCCCACGTGTTGTAGAAAGCTGCACTGCAAAATTTACTTTGTTCTCAGTAATGCAGCATATTTAATAAAAAAAAAAAAAAAAAGCTTGACAATTTTCCGTGCCGTATACAAATGAGGCGTGATGTGTCCGCTGGGCGTATTCGCAGTTTACGTAACCTATTTGTACATACGGGGATGGAATAATACCTGCAAGATGAATAATGAAAATTAACCACTTCCTGACCAGGAGTCTTACACCCCCCCCCCCCCCTGACCAGGCCCATTTTTAAGTTTTAGCCATTTGCCAATTTAAAAGCAAATAGTTCTATTATTTTTCCAACCTACATGTATTTGGTCTTGTTTTTTTTCAGAACATATTGGGCTTCCATATTGTGTAAAAAAAAATAATAGATATATTTAACTTTTTTAAAAAAATATGAAAGGAAAAATGGAAAATAAAGTTGAAAAAAATGTGAGTGTATGATTTTAGGTCATTTTTTACATCTGGTGCATGCCACTGGGTAAACACAACTGAATACATATTTGGCAACTTCTACCGACTTCAATGATACCAAATATGTGTGCATTTCTTACACGCTGGGCGCAAGGTGGCGCTTACAAAGAATGGTGCGCAAACTGGCTTTTAGAGAAAAAATTTCCAAAGCTTGTTCGTTGACACCATACGACCATTACAGATGTTGTGACGTTTCCGAACCACAAAAACTGATGGCCTATCCTCAGGATAGGCCATCAATATCTGATTGGTCAGGGACCGGCACCGTCGATCGGCTGTTTTGAAGGGGCCACAGTGCTTATACGAGCGCTGCTTCCACTTCATTTCCTTTACTGCTCACACTGTGAATCGCAGATAGGCTTGTAGCAGCAGTTCACAGTATTACAGCATTCTACCATTCAAGTGTATACTGTAATACCGTGAACCGCCGCTACAAGGGTGTCCACGATTCACAGTGTGAGCAGTAAAGTAAATGAAGGGGAAGCGACGATGGTACGAGCATCACGGCCCCTTCAAAACAGCTGATCTGCGGGGAGACGGGCCACCACCAATCTACCTTCCTGTAGGGGACGGCTCCAGGAGAAGTCCCTCACTTCACTGTCCATATATGGACAGTGAAGGCAGGGACTTCACCTGGATCAGAAACCCCGGCCATAGTGGTGGGGATTCCGCTTCAGAAGACCCTGACGTCACTGTGTCCATATATGGACAGTGAAGGCAGGGACTTCTCCTGGAGCGTAATGCCCGGCCACAGCGCTGGGGATTCCGCTTCAGAAGTCCTTGACATCACTGTGTCCATATATGGACAGTGAAGTCAGGGACTTCTCCTGGAGAGGAATCCCTGGCCACAGTGTTGCCGAAGCTGTGGCCGGGGATTCTGCTCCTACAGGGAGCAACAAAATACCCTCCTCCTCACATGCACTTTGCATTGTGAGGAGGAGGAGAGAGAGCGAGCGACGGAAGACATGGCCATCATTCGGAACTCATTCAAATGATTGCCGTGTATTACCGGACCTCATAGACTTCTATCGGGGCCGGGAGAATGGCCGAAAATAGGGGATGTCCCATTTTTTGACGTCCCGGTTTACCGGGCCGTCAAAAAATCGGTCGTGTGAATAGCCCCGTTTGGGGTCTATTGTTCCTACTGCGGCCGTGTGACGGACGTTTTTTTTTTAACGGCCATCAGACGGCTGGGAAATCCTGTCGTGTGAATAGGGCCTTATCCTGAAGATAGGCCATCAATTTTTGTGGACTGGAAAACCCCTTTGACACCCCAAAAATGATTATTTTATGGAAAGCAGACCCCAAGGTATTAACCCCTTCCCGCAATTTCACGTAACTGTACGTAATGGGATGCGGTCTGTTCCCGCACTTCCACGTACAGTTACGTGAACGCTTTAAACTGTCGCCGCAACGGGATGTGCGGCGGGAGTTTAAAACAGACGGCTGTCCGAGACAGCCTAGCAACTGAGGATGCCAGCCGAGGACCAATCTCAGCTGTCCTCGGCCGGCAATGGCTGTGATTGGTCCATCAGTGCAGATGGACCAATCACAGCTTAGTATGACGTTTCGAACGATTTAAACTTCCGCTGCACATCCTGGTGCGGCGGAAGTTTAAAAAAGACGGCTGTCAGAGACAACCTAGCAACTGTGGATGCCGGCCGAGGACAAAGCACAGCTGTCCTTGGCCGGCGATCGCTGTGATTGGTCCATCAGTGCAGATGGACCAATCACAGCTTAGTATGACTTCGTTTGACAGCCAGAATTAATTGAACTTCAGGAAATACGGCTGTCCAAGACAGCCTAGTAACAGAGGATGCCGGCCGAGGACCAATCACAGCTGTCCTCGGCCGGCGATTGCTGTGACTGGTCCATCAGTGCTGATGGACCAATCATAGTTTATTATGACAGTTGGAGGGGGGAGTTTAGTGTAGTCTCCGTCTCTGACCGCTTCACTTCTGTCAGGGAAGCAATCAGAGAAGGAGCTATTGCTAGTTAAAGTATAAATTAATAATTAACCATATAAATTAACCCCTGGATCACCCAGTAGCCAATCTACTGTGCCCTATACCTGTCCTGTGTTCTATACAGGTGTCCTGTGCTCTATACAGGTGTCCTTGCCCTATATAGGTGTCCTGTACCCTATATAGGTGTCCATCACCAGCCATCTGTACCACAGTACCCTTGGTGCCCTATCATAAGACAGGTAGCCTTGTGTGCCACATCCAGCCTCGTGTGCCGCATCCAGCCACGTGCGCCGCATCCAGCCCCTCTGTGCAACATTCAGGCTCCTGTGCACCAAGACGTTTGTTACTGCCCAGCGTATAAAATAAATGAATTAATCCCGTCATTGACTCGCCACCCTCCTGTGCCTGATTGGCACCAATCAGCCTCATCAGCACTCTGCCACCAGTATCACCTGTGATCCCTGCAAATCACTGCCCACCTGTAATTAACCTGTGATACCTGAAAATCACTGCCCAGTGACGTGTGTGAAAAGTGAGGTCTAAAATAAATTCACCCCTTCATAGTCCCATCGCTACCCTCCTGTATTCTGCGCCTAATTGGGACATACCAAACTCCATCCACCTGCGTTTGGCACCTGTTACCCAGGAGTTTTTGTAGATAGATTTAAAAAAAAATACCTTGGTTTTAGGGAATTAGTTATTCTATAAAATAAAAAATAAAAAAACACAAAAAAAACCCTAAAAAAAAACACAAAAGAAGTTTTACGTTACTTTCACTGTGACACTTGTTACTAAGTTTACAGAAGAAAAAAAAAAGACTAAGCGTCTGTATATTGCCAAAGAGGCATGTGCCAGGCTCTTTGAGGACTCTGACTCTGGTAGTGGGGATGAGGTGACATTTTTAGTGTCCTCTTCATCTAGTGACTCATCTACTGATGAACCGCCACGTAGGCGTCCAAGGCTAGGCGTCAGTAGTGCACAATCGCAGCCCAGTACAGCTGACTCCACATGGATCCCCGCAGATAATTTTGTGCCCCAGGTGCCTGAATTCACTGCGACTCCAGGCATCAATGTAGATACCGCAGGTTTCAGTGAAATGAACTATTTCCAACTGTTCTTCACTGATGACCTTGTAAATTTGATTGTGGCACAAACAAACATATATGCGGAGCAATTTACTTCCTGCAATCCAAATCGTTTTTATGCCAGGCCCCAAAAATGGACCCCCACAAACCCGACTGAAATCCGCAAGTTCTGGGGACTTCTATTGAGTATGGGTATTACCAAAAAAACCACGATACGTTCCTATTGGAACAGAGACATCCTTTATCATTCCCCTCTTTATTTTCTTGCCATGCCCAGAACCCGTTTTGAAATTTTATTAAAATGTATTCACTACAATAATGTTGAGTGCCCACCCCCAAACGACCCCAATTATGATAGACTCTATAAAGTTAGGCCAGTAGTTGACTACTACAACTTAAAATTCAGTCAGGTCTATACGCCCCAAAAATGCCTAGCAGTGGACGAATCCCTAGTCCACTTTAAAGGCAGATTACACTTCCGCCAGTACCTGCCCAATAAAAGGGCTAGGTATGGCGTGAAGCTGTATAAGGCCTGCGAAAGTGTGTCTGGGTATACACTGCGCTTTCGTGTATATGAAGGGAAGGATTCAAAGATCGAGCCACCAAACTGTCCCTCTGTCCTGGGAATAAGTGGGAGGATAGTATGGGATTTGCTCCACCCCATACTAGACCAAGGATACCACTTGTATGTGGACAATTTTTACAACAGCGTCCCCCTCCTGAAGTGCCTTTCTGCCAGGGGCACACTAGCATATGGCACAATTCGGCGAAATCAAAAGGGTCTCCCCAAGTCTTTTATAGAGCAGACACTGCGCCGTGGGGAAAGCAGGGCTGTTTGCTCCGAAAATTTGATGCTTGTCAAATATAAAGACAAGCGTGATGTCTTTGTTTTGACCACACTGCATGCTGATCGATCCACCTCAGTTCCAGTTAGAGGAGCCACAGAGCAGACCACCAAGCCTGTGTGCATCCAGGACTATAACCAATTCATGGGAGGGGTGGATCTTTTGGACCAGGTACTGCAGCCCTACAGTGCCCTAAGAAAATCTAAGGTGTGGTATAAAAAATTGGCGGTATACCTCACCCAAGTGGCACTCTATAACGCCTTTGTTCTCTACAGAACGGCAGGCAATACGGAGACTTTCCTGGGATTCCAAGAAAAAATATAAAAAAAATGATTTTTGAAGACCAGGAAGCAGAGGGCAGCAGTGAAGGTAGCTGCACTTCTGGGATCTCCAGAATAATACATGGCCAGCATGTCCCGGGAATACTTCCCCCCACAGGAAAAAAACAAAAACCCCAGAAAAGGTGTCGAGTTTTCTCAAGCAGAGGGATTAGGAAAGACACCACTCACTACTGTATGACCTGTCCCTCTAAACCAGGCCTCTGCATCGGAGAATGCTTCCGTTTTTATCACACCTCTGTTGATATTCGTTAAATCTGATTTTTACTACTCCAATGACATCACATCCAATCCATGCATTTCTTAAATACCCCCTGGGCATTTATTTTCCAAATTAATTTGATATCTCAATAATACCACACTCGCCTCCCCTCCCCAAAAAAAATACAAATTCCCATTATACCCCTAGATGAATTCTGTGCTTTGAAGGGTGCAATTTTATTAAATGAGGCATTTCTTGAACTTACTTTATGTTCTGGAGCCTCTGCAAACATAAGGTGTTGCTTAAAAATCATCCACGTAAAAAGTAGGCCCTAGAAACCTACTGGAACTGTGTAAAAATCATATATGGAGTATTATTCAGCACAAGATCCAAAAATAAAATGGTAGGCCTTCCCTTCTGAGCCCTACAGTGTGCCCAGGCAGCAGTTAATGGCCACATATGGGGTATTGGCCTTATCCGGAGAAATTGGAAAACAAATTTTGGGGTGCTTTTTTTTTTTATTACCCTTGTATAAATAAAAATTTGAGGATAAAGCAACGCTTTATTGGAGAAAATTAAATTCTTCTAAGAAGCACCTTTAGAGTCAAAATGCTCGCTACACACCTAAATAAATTCCTTAAGGAGTGTAGTTTACACAAAATGGGGTCGCTTCCTGGGGGTTTCCACTGTACTTGTACCTCAGTAGCTCTGCAAATGCGACATGGCACCCGAAAACCATTCCAGACAAATCTGAGCTCCAAATAGCGCTACTTCTCTTCTGAAGCCTGTCGTGGGTCCAAACAGCAATTTAATACCACACATGGGGTATTGCCGTAATCGGGAGAAATTGCTTTACAAATGCTGGGGTGCTTTTTCTCCTTTATTTTTTGTAAAAATTAAAAATGTCTATGTTTTTTCAGAAAAAAAGTTGATTTTCATCTTCACAGACTAACTCCAACAAATTCCGCCCAAAAACCTGTATAAAGCTAACTATGCTAACTATACCCCTAGGAAAATTCTTTGACGGGTGTAGTTTCCAAAATGGGGTAACTTTTGGGGGGCTTCCACTGTTTTGGTCACTCCAGGAAGTTGCAAACGCGACATCTCACCGAAAACCAATCCAGCAAAATCTGGACTCCAAAATCCAAATGCCGCTGTTTCCCTTCTGAGCCCTGCCGTGGCTCCAAACAGCGGTTTATTACCACATATGAGGTATTCCCGTAATCGGGAGAAGTCGCTTTACAAATTTTGCTGTTCTTTTTCTCCTTTATTCCTAGTAAAAATTAAAAATTTCTAAGTTTTTTCAGAAAAAAAGTTGATTTTCATATTCACGCCTGAATTCCACTAAATTCTGCAAAAAACCTGTAGGGTCAAAATGATAACTATACCACTAGAAAAATTCTTTGAGGGGTGTAGTTTCCAAAATGGGGGCACTTTTGGGGGGTTTCCACTGTTTTGGTCCCTCCAGGACGTTGCAAACATGACATGGCACCGAAAATCATTCCAGCAAAATTTGTGCTCCAAAATCCAAATGCCGCTGTTTCCCTTCTGAGCCCTGCTGTGGGTCCAAACAGCAGTTTATTACCACATATGGAGTATTGCCGTAATCGGGAGAAAGTGCTTTATAAACGCTGGGGTTCTTTTTCTCCTTTATTCCTTGTAAAAATCTAAAAATTCTATGTTTTTTCAGAAAAAAGGTGGATTTTCAATTTTACAGACTTTTTCCAATAAATGTAGCAAAAAATCTGTGGGGTTAAAATGCTAACTATACCCCTCGATAAATTCCCTGGGGGGTGTAGTTTCCAAAATGGGGTCACTTTTGGGGGCTCTCCACTGTTTTGGCACCACAAGACCTCTTCAAACCTGACATGGTGCCTAAAATATATTCTAAAAAAAGGAGGCCCCAAAATCCTCTAGGTGCTCCTTTGCTTCTGAGGTCCGTGTTTCAGTCCAAGAGGACACTAGGGCCACATGTTAGATATTTCTAAAAACTGTAGAATCAGGGTAATAAATATTGAGTTGCAATTCTTGGCTAAAACCTTCTGTGGTACAATTTTTTTTTATTATAAATGAATTTTGGCAAAAAAAAATGAAATTTGTAAATTTCACATCTATTTTGCTTTAATTTCTGTGAAACGCCTAAAGGGTTAAAAAACTTTTTGAATGCTGTTTTGAATACTTTGAGGGTTGCATTTTTTTAAATGCGGTGATTTATGGGGGGTTTCTAATATATAAGGCCTTCAAAGCCACTTCAGAACTGAACTGGTCCCTGTAAAAATAGCCTTTTGAAATTTTCTTGAAAATTTGAGAAATTGCTGCTAAAGTACTAAGCCTTGTAACGTCCTAGAAAAATAAAAGGACGTTCAAAATACGATGCAAACATAAAGTAGACATATGGGAAATGTTAACTAGAAACTATTTTGTGTTGTATTACTATCTGTCTTACAAGAAGATACATTTTAATTTAGAAAAATACTAATTTTCACAAATGTTCTCAAAATTTTGGTGTTTTTCACAAATAAATACTGAATTTATCGACCAAATTTTTTCACTAACATCAAGTACAATATGTCACGAGAAAACAATCTCGGAATCGCTTGGCTAGGTGAAAGCATTCCAGAGTTATTACCACATAAAGTGACACATGTCAGATTTGAAAAAATTGGCTGTGTCCTGAAGGCCAAAACAGGCTGTGTCCTTAAGGGGTTAATTTGACGACTTATCAAAGATTTGAAAATCGTCCATGTAAAATGTCTGCAGCATGCAGATGAGTTTTGTAAAATCTCATCTACTTGCCTTGTACTGTAATCCGCTGCAGACTTTGCCTGCGCAAATCTGCAGGTAAAATTTGCAGTGAATCCGCCATATCTAACGTCAAACCTAAGGCCCAATTCACACAGAGTTTATTTGTGCTGATTTTGACGTAGAAACCGCGTCAGAATCAGCACCAATATGCAGCTGAAATGGTTGTTTTTTCCCGGGTGGCTGGGAGGCAGAAAAAGCGTTTTACGCCTGCGTTCCTCAATGGCCTCAGGTGAAAAACACGGCAAAAAAGTGCAGACAGGTCAAAATCAGATTTTTCTCTGCCTGCAAAATAGTCCATATACAGGTTGTCCGACCAAAGATCGCTACGTCCCATAGCCCACACCGCAAGTAATGAAAGTCAATGTGGTCGCGTTGAGACCTGCAAGTAACTGCGACACGACAGTTTGGATTTCTTGCAACTGTCATGTCGTGGCAACTACGACACAACCACTTTTACTTTTATTACATGCAATATAGGCTACGGGACATAGCGATCTTTGGCCAGTCGCCGTGTAGCAGATAGACAAATTTATATATAGAGAAAAAAAAGTGTGTGTTTATGTTTTTTTTACATTACATTATTCTCGTCCCTCTCTGGCAGTCTGCCAGAGAGGGAGAAGATGCAACTGGTGATCGCTGTGACAGGCTGTCACAGTGATCACCTGACCAGAGACCACTCTGAAGCTCGGTGATACAGCTGTCTATCATGGAGCTGCTTACCGTCGGCATGCATGTGATCGCTGTGACATGCTGTCACAGCGATCACATGACCAGAGACCACACTGAGTAGTCTCCGGGTGAAAGCTCCGTGATATCAGCTGTCTCTAGAACGCTGCTCTTAGGAGCAATGTGATCGTTGTGACAGGTTGTTCTGGAACGGCCTTGCAGAGTTAATTGCGGACCGGCTGGACCTTTATAGTCTATGGACGGTTCTGAAGTGGTTAACTTGTAATAGTTGTTAACGCAGTTTCGGACAAAAAATATATTAGACTGACGATTTAGGTAGGTGTGTTGCGACCGACACCTCTATCATTACACCTGTTCAGGTCCAAGTAAACACAGTGGTTATTGTTTATCGATCTATCGAAGAGTAATTAACCCCTTTCCGCGATTGGGCGTGACTGTACGTCCGGAATGAAAGTGATTTCACGCATTCGGGCGTACAGTTACGCCCAAGCTTCAAACTGTCACCATGTCAACAGACATGGTGACAGCGTGATGATCGCAACTGTCATAGACAGTTGCCGAGCAGGACTCGCGGCACAGGACCAATCAGATTGGTCCTGTGCCGGCACGAGCTGTGATTGGCCAGTCAGTACTGACAGGCCAATCACAGCGCAGGAGCAGTGGTTTGCCGACATCTCCGTCTCTGACAAGCTCATTCCTGTCAGAGAGCTTGTCAGAGTCGGAAACAAGTACAAATACGTTGAAGATTGTGGAAAAAAGAACCCAAAAACCCAGCGATCTGCCCATTTTCTGCCCTTTTGTGTCCACTAACCAGTGATCACCCCCTTTTGTGCCCACTTGTTAATAAAAAAATAAATAAATATATATATAATATCATTTCAGTCCCCCAAAGTGTCCTTCTGCTGTGCTGTGATCTGTCACCTGTCGCAGTACCCGGTCGCCATCACCCTGCTGTGTCCCTAGATTGCCCACTGCCCGAGTTCCCTATTAGGTAGCAATGCCACATCTCATTTAGTTTTTCCCCTGGTAGGTAGGGTACCCTTACTAATTGAATACAGCAGGGTCGCTGGTCTGTTCTCATTCCACAGTTGAGAGTAGCGGTTTATTTTTTGATAAAAAAAAGTTTTTTTACCATATTTTTTTTTTAAATTGTAAAAAAAAAAAGTTTGTTCGTTAGTTAGGTAGCAAGAGTTCGTTAGTATGGCCAAAAGAGTCTTCACAGCCGAGGAAGCATATGAAATGCTGTGTTCCGATACGGACAGCGCGAGTGAAGTTAAAGCACAGTTCGTGCTTCCATCTTCCTCTGCATCCAGTGACTCTGAGTCTGCAACCCCCAGTCGGCGCAGAAGAGCCGTAGGTCCTGCTCTGCCTGAGCTGACCTGGGAAGCTGCGGACAATTATACCCCCCAGGTGCCTGAATTTACAGCCCCCTCAGGCATTCAAATTGAAATTACGGGTTTCAGCCCCATTGATTATTTTAAACTTTTTTTTTCAGACGCCCTTTTAGAATTAATTGTCCAGCAGACCAACATCTATGCGGAACAGTTTATCGCCCAGAACCCCGACTCTTTTTATGGGAGAAGCCAAAATTGGACCCCCACAAACCCAGTGGAATTGCGGAAGTTTTGGGGCATATTTTTACGTTTTGGTCTCATAAAAAATATACAAAAAAAATGGGACATAGAATGTAATTAAAACCACAGAAAAGGCCATACTCACAGATTAGGTGGTGGGTAAAATATCCGTTCGAAACAGGACGCAACCAGGTCAGAAAATGCTGTTGATGGTAAGTGCCCAGGTGTGTTTAAATAATGATAGCCACTCCCACTTACCTTGAGGGGAGTGGTGTGTTGGGCATGGAAGTAAATGTGTAATAATAATAAATAAATAATAAAGTACTGTGTATAGTGCACATGTGAGGTATAGGGGACATGACTAAGTGTAGTGTGTAGAAATCAGGGCTGTGAGTGAAACAAAAACGTGAGTGTAGTGTGTAAAACATGGAGGCATAGTGTTTGGATAGTGAGGCACAGCATATATCGCCGAATAGCAGCCTATTTATAACGCCCATATTGTAAGAGAGCGGGCTGCCCTGCATGCAGTGCCAAACATCCGCACACCAGGCTATCCCAGCATCATAAGACCCGGGCGCGTCCTGAAAAAAAGTATGTACAATGTAAGTAACCATGAGAAAACATGGGGTATTAGTTGTTGTTTTGGCCAAAAAAACGCAAGCTCGCAATCCACGTCACGGATCCCCACACTTGAGAGTCCCTACCTAGAACTTTTCGTTCCAAAATCTAAGATATACAAAAAAAATGGGACATAGAATGTAATTAAAACCACAGAAAAGGCCATACTCACAGATTAGGTGGTGGGTAAAATACCCGTTCCAAACAGGACGCAACCAGGTCAGAGAATGCTGTTGATGGGAAGTGCCCAGGTGTGTTTTAAATAATGATAGCCACTCCCACTTACCTTGAGGGGAGTGGTGTGTTGGGCATGGAAGTAAATGTGTAATAATAATAATAAATAAATAATAAAGTACTGTGTATAGTGCACATGTGAGGTATAGGGGACATGACTAAGTGTAGTGTGTAGAAATCAGGGCTGTGAGTGAAACAAAAACGTGAGTGTAGTGTGTAAAACATGGAGGCATAGTGTTTGGATAGTGAGGCACAGCATATATCGCCGAATAGCAGCCTATTTATAACGCCCATATTGTAAGAGAGCGGGCTGCCCTGCATGCAGTGCCAAACATCCGCACACCAGGCTATCCCAGCATCATAAGACCCGGGCGCGTCCTGAAAAAAAGTATGTACAATGTAAGTAACCATGAGAAAACATGGGGTATTGGTTGTTGTTTTGGCCAAAAAAACGCAAGCTCGCAATCCACGTCACGGATCTCCACACTTGCGAGTCCCTACCTAGAGTTCGTTAGTATGGCCAAAAGAGTCTTCACAGCCGAGGAAGCATATGAAATGCTGTGTTCCGATACGGACAGCGCGAGTGAAGGTAAAGCACAGTTCGTGCTTACATCTTCCTCTGCATCCAGTGACTCTGAGTCTGCAACCCCCAGTCGGCGCAGAAGAGCCGTAGGTCCTGCTCTGCCTGAGCTGACCTGGGAAGCTGCGGACAATTATACCCCCCAGGTGCCTGAATTTACAGCCCCCTCAGGCATTCAAATTGAAATTACGGGTTTCAGCCCCATTGATTATTTTAAACTTTTTTTTTCAGACGCCCTTTTAGAATTAATTGTCCAGCAGACCAACATCTATGCGGAACAGTTTATCGCCCAGAACCCCGACTCTTTTTATGGGAGAAGCCAAAATTGGACCCCCACAAACCCAGTGGAATTGCGGAAGTTTTGGGGCATATTTTTACGTTTTGGTCTCATAAAAAAGCCCAGTATTAGAGACTATTGGTCCCCTGATATTTTATATAACACCCCCCTTTACCGCACAGTAATAACAAGGAAGCGATTTAAAGCCATCCTAAAGTTCCTGCATTACAATGACAATAGTCAGTGCCCACCCCCACAGGACCCAAATTATGATAGGCTATATAAAATAGACCATTAATTGCCCACTACTCCCAAATTTTTTCCCAAGTTTATACCCCCCAACAAAATATTTCGGTGGATGAATCACTAGTCAGCTTCAAGGGTAGACTGCACTTCAGGCAGTATCTACCCAATAAAAGAGCCAGGTACGGCATAAAACTCTACAAGCTGTGCAAAAGTGCCACCGGTTACACCTACTCTTTTAGTGTCTATGAGGGAAAAGACTCCCAATGTAATGACGGGGTAGGGAGACAGACAGGTGAGCCCTAATCTACCCGCCACTCAGTCCCTGCCTACTTGCACGGCCCGTCCTAAGCGACGGCGTACAACTGGGCGACGGTCCCTACGCTCAATATGTGCACGACAGACAAACAGACAAGGGTACACATAAGCTAAGGGAAATGGGGCAGTTGCCCACGGCGACACCGTGAGCAACAGGCGTAGTGAACGAGCCGAGTCAAACCAGGAGAGTACGAGGTACCAAACGCAGAGCAGGAACGTAGTCAGTAAAGCCAGGGTCAAAATGAAGCAAGGTCAATAATAATAGCAGAAGCAGCAGAGCCAGGAAACAGGACAGAATCACAGGCAAAGACAAGCAGGAAATGAAGGTATAAATAGACCGAGGGCGGGAGCTAGAACCGTCTGGCCAGGCTGTGATAGGTTCTCCCACTCCTGAGCTTACCAGCCTGAGTGGTAGCAGATCGAGTCACTCTATCAGACCTAGGAGTAGGTGCAGACTGATTAACCACGGGCGTCGACACAGAAGCTGTGTCTGGCAGATCCTTTACAATACCCCCCTTTTATGAGGGGCCACTGGACCCTTTCTAGGTGGACCTGGCTTAATGGGGAACCGAAGATGAAACCTCCTGAGCAATACCCCAGCGTGAACATCTCGGGCGGGTACCCAAGTCCTCTCCTCAGGACCGTATCCTCTCCAATGGACCAGGTACTGGAGGGAGCCTTGGACCATCCTGCTGTCCACAAACTTGGCCACCTCGAATTCTACCCCTTCAGGGGTGAGAACAGGGACCGGAGGTTTCCTCGAGGTAGCCAAGGACGGGGAGCAGCGTTTCAGGAGGGAGGCATGAAACACGTTGTGTATTCGAAAAGACGGGGGTAACTCCAGTCGGAAGGAGACAGGGTTAAGGACCTCAATGACCTTGTACGGCCCTATATACCGGGGAGCAAATTTTTTGGACGGGACTTTAAGGCGCACATTTTTTGAAGACAGCCACACCAGATCCCCGACCACAAACAAGGGGTTAGCAGAACGTCTTCTATCTGCCTGAATCTTTTGTATGCTCTGGGACGCCTCTAGGTTCTTCTGAACCTGGGCCCAGACTGTGCACAGTTACCGATGAACATCTACCTCGGGATTGTTGGAACCACCAGGTGAAACGGAGGAGGACCGTGGATTAAACCCAAAATTACAGAAAAAGGGGGAGACCCCTGACGAGTTACTGACCCGGTTATTAAGGGAAAATAGGAATGAAAGAAACCCAATCATATTGACAATCAGAGATAAAACACCTTAAATATTGTTTTAGAGACTGATTAGTCCTCTCGGTTTGGCCATTAGTTTCAGGATGGAAGGCCGAGGAAAAGGACAGATCAATCTCCAACTTTTTACAGAAAGCTCTCCAAAACAATGAAACAAATTGTACCCCTCTGTCAGAAACAATATTGACAGGAACCCCATGGAGACGCAGGATGTGTTTGACAAACAAGGTAGCTAACGTCTTAGCATTGGGTAGTTTCTTGAGGGGCACAAAGTGGCATATCTTACTGAAGCGGTCTACTACAACCCACACCACCGACTTGCCTTGAGATGGAGGCAGATCGGTGATAAAATCCATGGAGATATGGGTCCAATGTCTCTGGGGAATGTGCAAAGAACATAGTAAGCCCGCTGGTCGGGACCTGGGAGTCTTGGACCTAGCACAAATTTCACAAGCGGCGACATAGGCCTTAACGTCTTTAGGCAACCGAGGCCACCAATAGTTTCTGGCAATGAGGTGCTTGGTACCCAGGATGCCTGGATGCCCAGATAGTGCAGAGTCATGATTTTCCCTGAGTACCCTTAGCCGGAATTGCAGGGGAACAAACAGCTTATTCTCAGGAAGATTCCCGGGAGCTGAACCTTGATCAGCCGCAATTTCGGAGACTAAGTCAGAATCAACAGAGGAAATGATTATACCTGGGGGCAAAATACAAGCAGGATCTTCCTCCGAAGGAGGGCTGGCCATGAAGCTACGCGACAGTGCATCAGCTTTAATATTTTTAGACCCAGCCCTATAGGTGACCAAAAAGTTGATTCTAGTAAAAAACAACGCCCACCGAGCTTGTCTCGGGTTTAGCATCCGAGCAGATTCTAGGAAAACCAGATTCTTGTGTTCATTAAGGACTAATACCTGGGGCCTAGCCCTCTCCAGGAAGTGGCGCCACTCTTCAAATGCCCATTTAATGGCTAAGAGTTCGCGGTTGCCAATGTCATAGTTACTCTCAGTAGGCAAGAACTTCCTGGAGAAGTAGGCACAGGGACGGAGATGGGTGAGGGACCTCATACCCTGGGACAAGACAGCACCTACTCCCACCTCGGAGGCGTCAACCTCCACGATGAATGGCTCCATTTGGTTAGGCTGAATCAGCACTGGAGCCGAGATAAAGCACGTCTTAAGGACCTCAAAAGCCTTGACCGCCTCCGGAGGCCAGTGGAGGAGATCAGCACCTTTGCGAGTAAGATCCGTAAGAGGCTTAGCGATGACCGAGAAGTTAGCAATAAATCTCCTGTAATAATTAGTAAACCCCAGGAAGCACTGTAACGCCTTCAAGGAGGCAGGTTGGACCCATTCAGCCACAGCCTGAACCTTGGCAGGGTCCATGCAGAATTCATGAGGAGTGAGGATTTGACGCAAAAATGGTATCTCCTGCACCCCAAACACACATTTTTTGGTTTTAGCAAAGAGTTTGTTTTCCCGAAGGGCCTGGAGCACCTTCCTGACATGCTCAATGTGGGAGGACCAGTCCTTGGAAAACACAAGTATGTCATCAAGGTACACTACAAGAAATACCCCCAGGTAGTCTCTTAAAATCTCATTTATGAAATTCTGGAAGACCGCGGGAGCATTACACAACCCAAAGGGCATGACGAGGTATTCGAAATGACCTTCGGGCGTTTTAATCCCAGTCTTCCACTCATCCCCCTCTTTAATACGGATGTTATAAGCCCTCCGTAGATCAAACTTAGAGAACCATTGGGCCCCCTGAACCTGATTGAAGAGATCAGGAATGAAAGGAAGGGGATACTGGTTCCAAACAGTGACCTTATTCAAGTTTTGGTATAAACAAGAATGGGGGGAGGAAACCTCCAGCTCACCAGTCCAACGCCTGACACCTTGGCTTCGCTCGGATCTCCGTGACGGTCCACGGCAAACAATAGAAGTGTAAAGAAAGTTGATCCAGCGCTGCAGGTATGTGATTAAAAAGGAACGTATTCCCAATTTTATTGTATCAAAAGATTAAAAATTCGATGTCAGGTGCATATGGGCATCAAGGCAGTATTAGGTGGATATTTCAGCGCCTACGCGTTTCAAGCACGGCAAGTGCTCTTAGTCATGGCATCCATTCACTCACTAGGACACAAGACTATTGGTTTATATGTTTGATTTTGCAGGGTGGAGCTAGGAAGCCTTTGTGTATTTCTGAACCAACAGAAAACTGGGCTGTCCTGCCTCTTGTTCTCTGAGTGTAATGTTCTCTGCTTAGAATAAATGTTCATAACTCATTTAAACTCTTAATAATACATGCAGGAACCATAATGTAAACTGTGTTCATTTGTTTCCTGTATCAAGATTGTATTAGTTGTTTGCTGCATTAAATTTCGGTTTAAAGGTCCCCTCAGATGAAATGGGCAGACTGCTATATAGCTACGGCTTCCCAGAGAACCGCGTTAAAAACCGCGATTCCAATAATCCACATTGGGTATGAGTACTTTTAAACTCTCATTGGGCTTGTGTGCCTGTGTGTGAATGGCTCCTGAGCTTAAACCAATGTTACATCTTGTTTCGAAATAAGAAAGTCATATATAAAAAATAAACATTCAAAAAGAACAAAAGAGAGACATTTAAAATCGAGCTTGCAAGAACCAACACATAATCGGTTGGGATCTAGTCATATCTAACATAATAAAAAAGAATGAATCTTGGATATTGCAACTAAGAATGTAAAATAAGCAATTGGCTTTATGTTGTATTGCGACAACATTGTTCTCTCTAGAAAGTGGTGGAAAATAGTATACATGCATATATTTTACTTTATTTTTGGGTAAGAGATATTACTAATTCCTGTCCTCATGGTTAAAGGAAAGGATAATAATATGTACAAATATATACATAGCTGCTGAATTACTAACATGCATTTGATGTTTCTACCTAAATGTTCATGCATGCACGTTATTTGGTAGATTATCATATATACCCAATTTTGACTGTCACTTATTCCTGCAGAGTTTATGTGTTAGTATGTTCATATCTTGAACGCATTTGATAGAGATATGGAACCGATGTTTGAACTACATTTATAATAGAGATAGAACCAGAAGGATTGGCAATCGCCCATTGAATAGATGTACTTCGAATTAACTCTTGTTTCATATATCAGTATACACCCGTGTATATTGTTACAGCCTAGTTGGAATATATCCTCTATATATCATATAGCTGATAATAGGCTCGTGTATAACAATATATGTCATGCACTGATCCTATTTGGTTCAAAGCAATATAGGTGAATCTGTTGGTGTTTCTTTTAAGTGGAATAATTTATATTATTTGGGGGGAGAATTATTTAGTATATGTCCCTATAAAATGTTCACATTTTATTTGGAGTTTGGAGTTTACAGATTTTATCTCTCTGTGTGTTATAGAAGATACTTTTTAGCACTTTGTTTCTCCAAGCGGGAGTTTTGATTAACCCCGAACAAATTAATACAAAAACATTAATTCCCTTCTTAAATTGAGTCCGTGCGGAAACCTTGTTTTTAGATTGAATATCCAAAAAGCCTCTCTAGTCAGGAGTGGCTTCTTGAGATCTCCTCCACGTACAGTATTTTTGATTCTTTCGATAGCATATGTCTTCAAATATGTGGTGTTTCTATCATGGCAAGTGATAAAATGTCGTGCGGCATTGGATATGTTGGTAATTGCCGGGTTCCTAATGTAACCAAGATGTTCTAAAATCCTTGTTTTAAATTTTCTAGAAGTGCTCCCTACATATTTCAGGTTGCAACTGGTACATACTATTATATATATTACAAAGTCGCTGTTGCAGTTAATGTATGACTTTATAGGATAACTTTGCTGACCACTTGAATCGTCAAATCTCTTTACCATTTTAGTGTAGTTACATATTTTGCATGGGTGAGATCCACATTTATAAAAACCCAGCTGCTCCAGCCATGTTGTTTTAGTTATATTGGGTGGTAATAGTGAGGGGGATAATGTATTCCCTATAGTTGACCCTCTACGTGCTACTATTCTGCATCCATGTTTTAATATGTCTTTCAATTTGGTATCTTCGTACAGTAATGGAATATATCTTTGTACCATGTTTTTAATGGTGGAGAATTGGTTGCTATATTGCAAGCTTAGTGTGGGAATTTCTTTATTTGTTTTATTGGTGTTGATTTTATTTGTAGTTGCATTCTGTTTGTCCGTCAGTAAATTCTGTCTGTCTTTAGTCTTCACTATTTCTTTAGCCCTATTCAACATCCATTTCTTGTACCCCCGTTTACTCAATTTTTGGCTCATATTTTGTTGTTCTTTTTCAAAACTTTGTGCTGTACTACAATTTCTTTTCGCTCTTGTAAATTCGCCTACAGGTATTGATGTAATTGTATGTTTCGGATGGTTTGAACTGGCGTGTAATATGGTGTTGCCTGTAATTGGTTTTTGGTGTATTACTTCATTCGTTATAGCAACGAGATTTAAATCTAGAAAGTTGATACTATCCTTTTCTATTTTGTGTGTAAATCTCAGATTGAATTCATTGTTGTTGAGATATGTGAGGAAATCCTGTATGGCAGATACATCTCCCTCCCATATGAGTAGGAGGTCATCGATGTATCTGCCATACCAATGTATATATTTGTTGAAAGGATTGGAATTAGAAAAAATGGTGATCTCCTCCCACCAAGCCATTACGAGGTTAGCTAATGATGGTGAAAATTTAGCCCCCATGGAAACTCCTCGTTTCTGGAGATAGTATTGACCATTGAATTTAAAGTAGTTGTGAGACATGAGAAAAATGAGGGCATTATTGGCGAAATTTTGTAAGTGCTTATCATATGTGCCATATTTTGATATATGAAAGTTTAAGGCTTTGACCGCAATTATATGTGGTATGCTCGTATATAATGCGATCACATCACAACTAAGCCAGGTGAAACTATCTGCCCACATTTTATTGGAAAATATTCGGAGGACATATTTTGTGTCCCTGAGGTGGCCTGGAACCCTCTGCACCAAGGGTTGTAATAAAAGATCAAGCCATTCGGAGAGTCTCTCTGTGAGAGACCCAATACCCGACACTATTGGGCGCATGGGGGGTGGAACTATGCCCTTATGGGTTTTGGGCAGTGCATGAAAAATTGGTATAGTAGGGTGCTCGATTAGTATGTAGTCAAATTCTTTTTGGGAAATAACCCCATTATCTAAGCCAGTGTTTAATAGATCTTTTAATTTTGACTGGTAAGTTTGGGTTGGATTATGGTCTAATTTTATGTATGTTTCCGCATCCATGAGCAACTCCGTAATTTGTTTGACGTATATGTCTCTATCTAAAACTGTCACGCTGCACCCTTTGTCAGACATACGTATGACTATGTCCCTGTTATCTTGTAATGACTTGATGGCTTTTTTATTATCCTTTCCTTTAACCATGAGGACAGGAATTAGTAATATCTCTTACCCAAAAATAAAGTAAAATATATGCATGTATACTATTTTCCACCACTTTCTAGAGAGAACAATGTTGTCGCAATACAACATAAAGCCAATTGCTTATTTTACATTCTTAGTTGCAATATCCAAGATTCATTCTTTTTTATTATGTTAGATATGACTAGATCCCAACCGATTATGTGTTGGTTCTTGCAAGCTCGATTTTAAATGTCTCTCTTTTATCTTTTTGAATGTTTATTTTTTATATATGACTTTCTTATTTCGAAACAAGATGTAACATTGGTTTAAGCTCAGGAGCCATTCACACACAGGCACACAAGCCCAATGAGAGTTTAAAAGTACTCATACCCAATGTGGATTATTGGAATCGCGGTTTTTAACGCGGTTCTCTGGGAAGCCGTAGCTATATAGCAGTCTGCCCATTTCATCTGAGGGGACCTTTAAACCGAAATTTAATGCAGCAAACAACTAATACAATCTTGATACAGGAAACAAATGAACACAGTTTACATTATGGTTCCTGCATGTATTATTAAGAGTTTAAATGAGTTATGAACATTTATTCTAAGCAGAGAACATTACACTCAGAGAACAAGAGGCAGGACAGCCCAGTTTTCTGTTGGTTCAGAAATACACAAGCTGCTAGCAATTATTTAATCTGAAAGGCTTCCTAGCTCCACCCTGCAAAATCAAACATATAAACCCATAGTCTTGTGTCCTAGTGAGTGAATGGATGCCATGACTAAGAGCACTTGCCGTGCTTGAAACGCGTAGGCGCTGAAATATCCACCTAATACTGCCTTGATGCCCATATGCACCTGACATCGAATTTTTAATCTTTTGATACAAGAAAATTGGGAATACGTTCCTTTTTAATCACATACCTGCAGCACTGGATCAACTTTCTTTACACTTCTCAAGTTTCGGTAATCGATGCACGGCCTAAGACCACCATCCTTCTTCGATACGAAGAAGAAGCCAGCACCTACCGGAGAAGTAGAGGGGCGAATGTAACCCTTGGCCAGGCATTCCTGGATATACTCTCTCATGGCTTTACGTTCGGGACAAGAGAGATTAAATATCCTACCCTTAGGGAGCTTAGCTCCTGGTACCAAATCGATTGCACAATCGTATTCTCCATGAGGAGGTAACACTTCGGAGGCCTTTTTAGAAAAAACATCAGCGAAGTCCTGAATAAACTCAGGTAGAGTGTTCACCTCCTCAGGGAGAGAAATAAAATTAACAGAAAAACATAACATCATGCATTCATTACCCCATTTGGTAAGATCCCCAGTATTCCAGTTAAACATGGGATTATGCATCTGCAACCAGGGAAGGCCTAAAACCAAATCGGACGATAATCCCTGCATCACCAGTACAGAGCACTGCTCCAAATGCATGGAGCCAACAATGAGTTCAAAAACAGGGGTATGCTGCGTAAAATAACCATTAGCAAGTGGAGTGGAGTCGGAGCAACGGAACCTCGGGAGCCATCATGGGGGAGCCAGAGGAGAAAGCACAAAAACGTTGAAGTCGTCGTTCCCTGAGACGTCGGCCAAGACGTACCGCTAAAGCCATAACCTGATCTAGAGAGTCAGAAGAGGGATAGCTAACTAATAGGTCTCTCAGGGCGTTCGACAGACCCAATCTAAACTGGCACCTCAAGGCAGGGTCATTCCACCGAGAAGCTACGCATCACTTCCTAAAGTCAGAACAGTACTCCTCAACGCGTCTCTTACCCTGACGTAAGGTCACCAGCTGACTCTCGGCAAAGGCAGTCTTGTCAGTCTCGTCATAGATAAGCCCGAGAGCAGAAAAAAAAAGGTCAACAGAGGAAAGTTCAGGGGTCTCAGGAGCCAAGGAGAAGGCCCATTCTTGGGGGGCCGCCCTGGAGCCGGGACATAATTATACCCACTCGCTGGCTCTCAGAACCTGAGGAGTGGGGTCTTAATCGGAAATAGAGCCTACAACTCTCCCGAAAGGAGAAAAAAGTCTTCCGGTCCACTGAGAACCGGTCAAGCAACTTGAGGTGAGGTTCAAGAAGTGAGGTGGAGGGCACTACCTGGTTAGCATCACACTGGTTGCACCTCTGAGCTTGGGCTTGGACCTGTAGGGAGAGACCCTGCATTTGCTGAGCCAGGGTCTCAAGGGGGTCCATAGTTGTGTAGGAACCAGGGTAGGAAAGGTATATGGGCCTGTGATTATGTAATGACGAGGTAAGGAGACAGAAAGTGAGCCCTAATCTACCCGCCACTCAGTCCCTGCCTACTTGCATGACCCGTCCTAGGCGACGGCATACAACTGGGCGACGGTCCCTTTGCTCAATACGTGCACGAGAGACAAACAGACAAGGCTACACAGAAGCTACGGGAAATGGGGCAGTTGCCCGCGGCAACACTGCGAGCAACAAGAGTAGTGAACGATCCGAGTCAAACCAGGAGTGTACGAGGTACCAAACGCAGCGCAGGAGAGTAGTCAGTAAAGCCAGGGTCAAATGAAGCAGAGGTCAGTAGTACAAGCAGGAACAGCAGAGCCAGGAAACCAGACAGAATCACAGGCAAGGAAGAGTAGGAAATGAAGGTATAAATAGACCGAGGGCGGGAGCTAGCTCCGTCTGGCTAGGCTGTGATAGGTTCTCCCACTCCTCAGCCTATCAGCCTGAGTGGTAGCAGATGGAGTCACTCTATCAGACCTAGGCACAGATGTAGACTGATTAATCACGGGCGTCGACACAGAAGCTGTCTCTGGCAGATCCTTTACAGATAACTCTCTGAGTACAGATAATGTAGGAGTGTTACCTGCAGTTCTATGTAACACAACATATAACACAGTGATTACTCTCTGAATACAGATAATGCAGTAAATGTTACCTGCAGTCCTATGTAACACCACAGATAACACAGTGATAACTCTCTGACTACAGATACACCGCGTTCCAAATTATTATGCAAATGTTATTTTTCGCTGATTTTCCTAAATAGTCAATGCAAATGACAGTCAGTATAATCTTCAAGCCATCAACCGTTGGAGTATAATGCGAATTTTATTGAACAAATCTAATGATAACAGCTTTTTTTTTAGGAGTAAAAAACTCAAAATGCACTGTTTCAAATTATTATGCACAACAAAGATCAAAACATTTTAAAGGTTGTAAAGAGAACTAAAATGGTAATTTGTTGAATTTGCAGCATCAGGAGGTCATATTTACAGAAATCAAAAGCTCTTTCAATAAAAAAAAACTTAACAGGCCAAGTTACATGTTAACATAGGACCCCTTCTTTGATATCACCTTCACAATTCTTGCATCCATTGAATTTGTGAGTATTTGGACAGTTTCTGCTTGAATATCTTTGCAGGATGTCAGAATAGCCTCCCAGAGCTTCTGTTTTGATGTGAACTGCCTCCCACTCTCATAGATATTTTGGTTGGGGATGCTCCAAAGGTTCTCAATAGGGTTGAGGTCAGGGGAACATGGGGACCACACCATGAGTTTCTCTCCTTTTATGCCCATAGCAGCCAATGACACAGAGGTATTCTTTGCAGCATGAGATCATGCATTGTCATGCATGAAGATAATTTTGCTACGGAAGGCACGGTTCTTCTTTTTGTACCAAGGAAGAAAGTTGTCAGTCATAAACTTCTACTTTGCAGAGGTCATTTTCACACCATCAGGGACCCTAAAGGGGCCTACCAGCTCTCTCCCCATGATTCCAGCTCAAAACATGACTCCGCCACCTCCTTGCTGACGTCGCAGCCTTGTTGGGACATGGTGGCCATTCACCAACCATCCACTACTCCATCCATCTGGACCATCCAGGGTTGCGCGGCACTCATCAGTAAACAACACGGTTTAAAAATTAGTCTTCATGTATTTCTGAGCCCAGTGCAACCGTTTCTGCTTGTGAGCATTGTTTAGGGGTGGCCGAATAATAGCTCTATGCACACTTGCAAACCTCTGGAGGATCCTACACCTTGAGGTTCGCGGGACTCCAGAGGCACCAGCGGCTTCAAATACCTGTTTGCTGCTTTGCAATGGCATTTTAGCAGCTGCTCTCCTAATCCTATTAATTTGTCTGGCTGAAACCTTCCTCATTATGCCTTTATCTGAACGAACCCGTCTGTGCTCTAAATCAGCCACAAATCTTTTCACAGTACGATGATCACGCTTACGTTTTCTTGAAATATCCAATGTTTTCATACCTTGTCCAAGGTATTGCACTATTTCACGCTTTTCGGCAGCAGAGAGATCCTTTTTCTTTCCCATATTGCTTGAAACCTGTGGCCTGCTTAATAATGTGGAACGTCCTTCTTAAGTAGTTTTCCTTTCATTGGGCACACCTGGCAAACTAATTATCACAGGTGTCTACAATGATCCAAAGAGCCCTAAGAGACAATACCATCCATGAGTTTAATTGAAAAACTAATAATTAAATGTTTATGACACTTAAATCCAATGTGCATAATAATTTGGAACACGGTGTAGACTGGCGCCCAACTGTCAGCAACCCCTCTTGCCTGCTTCTGTTGCTTTGCCCGAGGTCCCGATGCAAGTAGACCGACTAAAATTATCGGTCCAGGAGAAACAGCGCAGGCGCACCTCTGGACTTTGCTTATATTGCGGCCTCGCTGGCCATGTCGTGCGTCTGTGTCCTCACAAGCCAAAAAACCCCAGCGCCTAGGTTTGATTGGAGAGACAACCCTGGGCGTCATCACATTGAATCAAGAACTCTCTTACAAACTATTCATTCCCGTAACCATCATTGCTGGCGAGAGGTCCCATCAGGTCTCCACATGTCTGGACTCTGGCTCTGCAGCCAACTTCGTCTGCAAGGACCTTGTGGATCTCCTTCAGTTGCCTACTATCCCGCTTGAAAGGCCGCTGATCGTTGCCTCGGTGGATGGACTGCCATTGCCGGACCCTGTTGTGTCCGTAACCAAGCCATTGAGACTCCAAGTGGGAGCGCTTCATGCTGAACTCATCTCCCTGTTCGTCCTGTTCAAGGCCGTCAACCCCGTGCTGCTGGGTTTGCCTTGGCTTCGTCTGCACGCCCCCATCCTGGATTGGAACTCTGGAGAGGTCCTCCAGTGGGGTCCGAAGTGTCTTGACCGCTGTCTGGGCCATATCCAGTCACCACAGCCTGCCCCTCTTCAGTCTTTGACAGGGTTGCCTTCTTGTTTCTCCATGTTCTGCGATGTCTTCAACAAAAAGGAGGCTGAGACCTTGCCGCCACACCGGGCATATGACTGTCCGATCGACCTGGTTCCTGAATCGTCTCCTCCTCATGGTAGAGTGTATCCTCTCTCCTTGCCAGAGACCCAGTCCATGTCGGCCAACATTAAGGAGAATTTGTAGAGGGGTTTCATTCATAAATCCTCATCCACGGCCGGAGCGGGGTTCTTCTGTGTTAAAAGAAAAGATGGATCGTTACGACCTTGCATTGACTACTGGGGCCTAAACCAGATTACGGTGAAGAACAGGTACCCTCTGCCTTTGATTTCTGAACTGTTTGATCACATACGGGGGGGGGGGGGAATTCTAAACTGGACCTGCGGGGGACCTACAATCTGATTCGGATTTGTCGAGGTGACGAATGGAAGACTGCCTTTAATATTCGTGATGGGCACTACGAATAGTTAGTTATGCCCTTCGGCCTGTGTAACACCCCTGCAGTATTTCAAGAATTTGTCAATGACATTTTTCGTGATCTCCTTTATGTTTGTGTTGTGGTGTATCTCGATGACATTTTTATTTTTTTCCCAGATCCAGTAACTCATCAAAGTCATGTCCGCCAGGTGTTGCTCCGTCTAAGAGAGAATCGCCTTTAGGGCCGATTCACACGATCGTGAATTGCGTCCGTGCAGGCCGCGTGGTTTTCACGCGGCTCGCATGGACCAATAGAAGTACATGGGGCAGTACAGACAGTCCGTGCTTTTTGCGCAGCGTTTGTCCGCTGCGTAAAAAACACGACATGTTCAATATCTCAGCGTTTTTCCCGCATCATGCACCCATTGAAGTCAATGGGTGCGTGAAAACCACGCATGCCGCATGGAAGCACTTCCGTGTGAACTGGCTGTTTCGCGCAACACCTGTCAAAAGGATGAATGTAAACAGAAAAGCACCACGTGCTTTTCTGTTTACAAACATCCAAATGGCGTGTCATAAAGATGGAGGCTGCGCGAAAAACAGGCAGCCGCGCATCATATGCTGCTGCCACTTGGAGCTGTCAAGTGGCTTTTGCGCAGGCAAAACGCTGCGTGTTTTGCGTGCGCAAAAACGCCACGTTCGTCTGAATCATGCCTTATGCCAAGCTGGAGAAGTGTGTGTTTGAGAAGAAGTCTCTATCCTTCCTGGGCTATATTATCTCCGATCAGGGCCTCAAGATGGACCCCCAGAAGGTAAAGGCTGTCCTGGAGTGGCCACGCCCCCAAGGCTTAAAGAGGCTCTGTCACCAGATTTTGCAACCCCTATCTGCTATTGCAGCAGATAGGCGCTGCAATGTAGATTACAGTAACGTTTTTATTTTTAAAAAACGAGCATTTTTGGCCAAGTTATGACCATTTTTGTATTTATGCAAATGAGGCTTGCAAAAGTCCAAGTGGGTGTGTTTAATCCATCGTGTCAGAGGCTTCAGTTGATTCTGCAGCAGCATCGGCGTTAGCAGGTAAGTCGATGTAGATACTTACCTGCAAACGCTGATGCTGCTGCAGAATCAACTGTAGCCTCTGGTGCCGATGTGTCCTCGCTCGTCTGACACGATGCAGGACCTGTGAGTGACGTCACAGCGTGATCTGGCAGAAGCTGGGCGTTCTGAAGAGAAGTGGATGATACTTCTCATCAGAACGCCCAGCTAGTAAAAGTATTAAAAACGCCCCGATGTACGCACATAATACACGCCCACTTGGACTTTTACTTTTAAACACACCCACTTGGACTTTTGCAAGCCTCATTTGCATAACTACAAAAATGGTCATAACTTGGCCAAAAATGCTCGTTTTTTAAAAATAAAAACGTTACTGTAATCTACATTGCAGCGCCTATCTGCTGCAATAGCAGATAGGGGTTGCAAAATCTGGTGACAGAGCCTCTTTAAGGGCAATACAACGCATCCTTGGATTTGCAAACTTCTACCGACTGTTCATCCCCAACTTCTCTTCATCTTTGACTGCTCCTATCTCCACCCTCAGTAAGAAGGGTATGAATGCCAAGATGTGGACTCCGGAGGCTGAAGCCGCATTTGAATCCTTAAAGAAAGCCTTCATGTCTGCCTCCATTCTGCACCATCCTGATGTATCCCTACAGTTTTCATTAGAGGTGTACGCTTCCTCGGTTGGTGCTTCTGCACTGTTGTTCCAGAGAAGATCGAAAGGCAAGGCTGTAGTATGTGGCTACTATTCCAAGCTGTTTTCTTCCACAGAGCCCAACTACTCGATTGGGGACCGGAAGTTACTGGCCATAAAGCTGGCTCTGCAGGAGTGGGGACACCTACTGGAAGGCGCGGTTCATCCTATCCTGATCTTCACGGATCACAAGAATTTGACCCACCTACAGACGGCCCAGCGGTTGAATCCTCGTCAAGACAGGTGGTCGTTGTTCTTTGCTCGGTTCCAGTTTGAACTCCACTACTGAGCCGCCGACAAGAATGTGAGGGCCGACGCCTTGTCTAGATCTTTTGAAACCGAGGACGCCATGGAATCTCCACAGAATGTTATTGACCCATCCTGCATCTTCTCTGTGAATCCCCTGCAAGTCAGAGACATTCCTCTGGGTAGGACTTTTGTTACGTCTGGCTGACTGAGGAAGAATTCTTTGCTGGGGCCAGAGTTCTAAGCTGGCAGGTCACGCGGGTGCTAGTAAGACCCAAGATCTAATCACCCGTCAATTCTGGTGCCCCACGCTATCCAAAGACGTTATGGACTTTGTCTCCTCATGCACGGTATGCGCAGCAAATAAAGTTGCTCACTCCAGACCTGCTGTCCTGCTCCAACCTCTGCCTGTGCCTGTTGCCCCGTGGCAACATGTCGCTATGGACTTTGTCACGGATCTTCCTTCTTCTGCGAGTTGCAGTGTGATCTGGGTGGTGGTGAATCGATTTTCCAAGATGGCTCACTTCATTCCCTTGACCGGCCTGCCGTCTGCTACGCGATTGGCTGACCTCTTCATACAACACATCTTCCGTCTGCACGGCTTGTCCCTGCATTTTGTCTCGGACCGAGGGGTCCAGTTCACCACGAAGTTTTGGAGAGCACTCTGCGGCCTCCTCGGTTTAAAATTGGACTTCTCTTCAGCCTATCATCCCCAGTCCAATGGGCAAGTCGAGAGAATTAACCAGATTATGGAGAACTATCTACGTCACTTTGTTTCCAGGCGCCATGATGATTGGGTGCAGTTGCTCCCGTGGGCAGAGTTCTCTTATAACAACCACACCAGTGAGTCGACCACTTCCAGTCCATTCTTCATCGTCTACGGCCAACATCCTCGGATACCTCTTCCTGTTTCTACTATGTCCCAGGTGCCTGCAGCCGATTCAACCTTCAGGGACTTTCTACAGATATGGCAACGGACCCTATCTTCTATCCTGTTGGCGGTGGACCGCATGAAGAGAAAGGCAGATACAAGAAGACGGGCGCCTCCGCAGTTCCTTTTCCAGGGACTAAAGCCTGGTTGTCTTCTAGGAATATCCAGCTGAAGGTGCCGTCGTGCAAATTTGCCCCTAGGTTCCTCGGCCCCTTCTAAATCCTGCTACAGATCAACCCGGTATCCTACAAGCTGCGGCTCCCCCCTACCCTCAGGATTCCTAACTCCTTTCACGTCTCCTTGCTGAAACCCGTGGTCCTGAACCGCTACTCCAGGACTCCTAGCCCCACTGTGGCCCATGGCGGCTCATCGTGGACTTTCGAAGTAAAGGAGATTCTGGCTAACAAGAAGGTGGGAGGAAGGACATTTTATTTCGTGGATTGGAAGGGGTTCGGCCCAGAGGAGAGGTCTTGGGAGTCAGAGGAGAACATCGATGCTCCTGTCCTCGTGAGGAAGTTTCTCTCCCGCTCTGGTCCCAAGAAGAGGGGGCGTAAGAGGGAGGATACTGTAACGTCTATGGCCACGGTCCGTAGTTTGGCCGTTGACATCGACGGCTGTGGCCATGGACATCTTACCTCGCTGCAGCGTCATCCTCCTGTGAGGCGCTGGCACTTACTTCCGGACTTCGAGTGTCTCCGGGGGGCGCGCGCTCCCCGCGCGTGCACAGTCTCAAAGGGCCAATGCACTCATTTTTACAGGAAGTCTGCAATCTAGGCCAGGATGGCCTGGGCTATAAAAAGGGCTCTGCCCTCTTGCTCTTTGCCACAGCGTTGTTTGTTTCCCATAGTTTGTCGTGCTTATGGTCTCCCAGTGTCTTCCAGTTTCCCAGTGTATCTTGTTCCTGTATCCCGTATCCTGTTTCCGTGCTACCCAATTCTAGTACCGTGCTGTGCTATTGCCGTGCTGTGCTACAGTCTATGCTTGATTTGCTACGCCTCACCTGAGGTCTTCCCGCCGTCTAGTCCTGGAGTGCCTGCCTCGATACTGCCTACGATTGCCTCAGGTACCCTCGCTGAACTATTTGAACTCTGTACTTACCTGTTTGGCCAGCTGCCATCCCGCTACGCGGTACGGCCCAGTGGGTCCACACCCCGCATCGTGGCATAAGGGAAGGATCCCGATTGTATCCAGCTGTCTACAGAGGGTTGGAGTGCCCTATAGACAGACAATGTAATCCTATGAATGCCTTCTTTTGTTGAGAAATGTAATTTTCATTTGTATATTCCCTGACGAAGGGGCCTCTGTGCTATGAAAGCTTTAGAACTTTTATGGTTAACCAATAAAGGTATCATACCTTCTATACTTTTGTCTTTTTTTAAACAAAAGTATTTAACATTGCATGTTGAGAAATGTAGAAATGCCAAACCACTAGTTGTTTATTCATGTTGGGGTGCTTGTTCTCATGGACCCAACCTGAACTTCTGGCTATGACAAGTAAATTGCCAGATGCTACGGAATTGAGGGACAAATTGATGGGAGGAGTAAACCGGACTGTATTCTGATACCTGTGGAACAAACTATTTTGGTCCCAAGAGCATTAGAAGAGCAGGAAGTAAGAGAGAGAGGGGCGAATAAACCCCAGCCCATCATGATTAATCTAGTCACAGACACCCAGGGCAATGCCAGACTGTGAAGAAGTAAATGGTTGTGCTTCATGTTTAAAGTTTTTTTTTATGTTTGTACATTTGTTGTGGTACATGAGTTCCCCTGGTTTACAAAACTGTGTGACTGCTTCTTATCCCTTTATTCCTTGCTTTCCTCATTAGGCTGGCCACCTAATGCTCTATTCCTTCTCCCCTTTATGTTTTGTCACCTGTGAACAATGTACCAAAACTAAGGAAATACTCCCAACAATATGAGCCAATATGTTAAACTATTAGTGTTTCTGTGTAACTATTTCACTTACCTGCACTAGTGCAGCTGCAGCAGGTTATACTCTGAGCGTATGAGACAGGCCTGCAGCGACTCTAGTATTTTATAGTGAAATCTGCATGGGATTGTGGAGGTTTTGTTGTTATGAAAGATCACATGAAACAACAATCAGAGGTAGATGAGAGTGGAGACTGAGAGGTGCGGTGTTAACATGATGGGGGTCTATGGAATTGCAACATCCTGATGTTTAAGAATTTTGTTGTACAAATTCAGGTAGTACCAGACTAAGGGTATGATGACTAGGAAAAAGGCAGAAAAATTTCACTTGACAGCTGAGGAACTGATAACACTTCAGCAGCTAAAGGAGGAAATTTTTATCTACACCAGCCCTAGATATACCAGACTATATGAAACCCTTTAAACTCTTTTGTCATGAGGCAAAGGAACATGCACAAGGCGTCCTTACACAACCACATGGGTCGAAACAAACACCATTGGGGTAGTACTCTGTACATCTTGGCCCTGTGATCAGAGGGGCACCGTCATGCATCAGAGCAGTAGCAGCAGTAGAACTTTAAAAGATAAAGTAGCAGATATTGTACTTGAGAGCCCTCTCACCATCCAGGTACCACATACAGTGCAGGACATGTAGTCACAGGCCAGTACAAAATATCTATCAGCTGCAAGACTTACAAAATACGAGGTAGCATTACTTACACACCCCCAACCTCACCATCAAAAGATGCACAGTTCTGAACCCAGCGACATTACATCCGCTAGGTTCAGAAGAGGGGAATGAAGAATGGGAAGAAAGGCTAGAACAGAAAGAAGAGGCCCATGAGAAAGCATTAGATGGAGCAGAACACGAAGCTGATACTCAGATAAGATTGTGAATTAGGAAGAAAGGTTATAATAAAATACCACACACATTTTTCTTATTTGATGATAGAGATGATATACAGGATTGTTTTGAATTAATGAAACAAGAAGCAAATGCACTTGATAATGGGGTGAAAACACCCAATGCTAATGTAGATCTTGAGCTTTTTGTAGATGGATCCTGATCATATGACGACAACGGAGAACCCAAGACAGGATATGCCATCACCACCTTGTATGAAAGATTGATTCCACAAACCACTCCCACCTGGGATTTCGGCCCATGAAGCGGAGCTGAAGGCACTCACTGCAGCGTGTACACGGGCTGAGGGTCATACTGTAAGCTTTTATACGGTCTCGAGGCTTTTTGTGTCGCACATAATTATGGCCCAATTTGGAGGAGCAGGGATTTTGTTGGCTTATCAGGTAAACCTGTGAAAAACAGTGAAGCTGTAGCAGCCCTATAAAGTGCCTTACAGCTACCTAAAAAGGCAGCCATTATAAACGTCCAGGCACATACAAGGGAACAGTCATCTGAGGTCGTAGGTAACCGAAAGGCAGATGAGGCGGCCAAGGCAGCTGCACTGATGCCTCTCCCCACAATAATGCTATATGAGCCTGCTGAAGCAGGCCAGGGGGCAGTTAATATGTCAATTCTCAGATTACTCCAAAAACAGGCTGCAATAGAAGGAAAAGGAAAATGGAAGGAAAAAGGGGCAAAAGAGGACTTAGAGGGGCTATGGTAGACAGAAGATAAACTGTGCCTAACTCTCGTCCTATACCCTATGATGACACATCATTTGACACATGGACCAACACATGGACGCTGTAACGTCTATGGCCGCGGTCTATAGTTCTAACTTACCCCTTGATGACCACGGCCATGGACGTCCTGCTGCTGTGCTGCGTAGTCCCCCTGTGAGGTGCCGACACTCACTTCCAGGCACCGATCCTGTCTCCCGCAGGGTGCGCGCTCGTGCTCGCTCTTAAAGGGCCAGCGCATGCACCTGAAAATCATCATCATCAACTCATGAACTCCTGGAATATCTTATCCTCGCCTGAGCGTTGTTGTTGTTTCCCTTTGTCTTGCAAATGGTCTCCTAAGTGTCTTCCAGCTTCCCAGTGTTTCCCGTTCCTGTATCCTGTTTCCCGTGCTATCTGTACCATCCTGGTCTACTGCCGTGCTGAGCTGTTGTCGTGTTGTGCTGCATCTCCACGCCTGTTCTAATACTCCACGCCTGATGTCTACCTGCTACCTGGTCCCAGCCGAGCCTGCCTTGCTACTGTCTACACTGCCTCTGGTACCCTTTTCTGGACTCTAGACTCTATACCATACATGTTTGGCCAGCTGCCATCCCACTACGCGGTACGGCCCAGTGGGTCCACACCCTGCCTCGTGACTGTACGCTCAGGCCATGGATCCCGCTGGTCAATTTAAGGGCATGTCACCCTCCCAAGCCATGCAGGCGGACCTGCAGGATCTCCGAACAAGACAGGATCAACTTCTTGTAGCAGTGGACTCCATGGCGCAGCAGTTAGGGCCGCTAACTGCTTCCATTCCTGCCTCTATACAAGCTGCTCTGACCGACCCCCCTGCTACTTCTTCAGGTGGTTCCGGTTCGGATTCTCGGTTCTCGCTGCCATTACCTTCTCGGTTTCATGGAGACACAAGTACGTGCAGGGGATTTCTGAACCAATGCTATATCCATTTTTCCCTGCACGCCCGAGTATTTCCGTCGGACGGAACCAAGATCGCCTTCGTGTCCCTACTTGCTGGCAAGGCCCTGGCATGGGTGCACCCAATCTGGGAACGACAGGGACCCGAGACTAAAGACTTCCCAGGGGGTGGGGGCAGTTCCGTACTGTTTTTGAGGAGCCAGGACGTGTTTCATCGGCAGCCACGGCTATCTTCAACCTTCGCCAAGAGGACTCCTCCGTGGGCGAATACACCATCCAGTTCCGGACCTTGGCGGTAGAGCTGTCCTGCAACAATGAGGCCTTGGTGACATCCTTCTGGCATGGCCTGTCACCCAGGATCAAGGACGAACTTGCTGCCCGAGACCTACCACCTGCCTTGGACGACCTGTTTCTGCTGGCTACTCGGGTAGATATAAGGCTCAGGGAGAGGTCTCATGAGATGCAACAGGAGAGATGGCTTCCTAGATTGGTGCCCAACTTTCAACAACCCCACTTGCCTTCATCTACTGCTACGCCCGAGGTGCCAATGCAGGTGGATCGCCTAAAATTGTCTATACAAGGGAAACAGCGCAAGCGCACCTCTGGTCTCTGTCTGTATTGCGGCCTTGCTGGCCATGTCGTGCGTCTGTGTCCACAGAAACCAAAAAACCCAACACCTAGGTTTGGTTGGAGAGACAACCCTGGGCACCTACTGCATTTAATCGTGAACTCTCTTCCAAACTGTTTATTGCCGTGACCATCGTAGCTGACGAGAGGCTCCATCCGGTTTCTGCCTACCTGGACTCTGGCTCTGCAGCTAATTTAATCCGTCAAGACCTTGTGGATCTTCTCCAGTTGCCCACTGTCCACCTGGAAAGGCCGTTGATCGTTGCCTCGGTAGATGGACTACCTTTGCCTGATCCAGTTTTTTTCAGTTACCAAGCCATTGAGACTTCAAATGGGAGCTCTTCACACTGAGCTCACCTCCCTGTTTGTTCTGCCCAAGGCTGTCGACCCCGTGCTGCTTGGTTTGCCTTGGCTCCGTTTGCATGCCCCAGTCCTGGATTGGAACTCCGGAGAGGTTCTCAAGTGGGGTCCCAAGTGTCTCGACCGCTGTCTGGGTCATATCCATCCACCTCAGCTTTCTCCGCATAAGTCATTGGCAGGGTTGCCTCCATGTTTCTCTCAGTTCGCTGATGTCTTCGAAAAGAAGGTAGCAGAGACCATGCCGCCTCATCGTTCCTATGATTGTCCGATCGACTTGGTTCCTGAGTCATTCCCTCCTTGCGGTAGAGTATACCCTCTCTCCCTACCAGAGACTCAGTGTATGTCAACCTATATTAAGGAGAATCTGGAGAGGGGCTTCATTCGTAAATCCTCATCCCCGGCCGGAGCCGGGTTCTTCTTTGTCAAGAAGAAGGATGGATCCCTCCGTCCCTGCATTGACTACCAAGGCCTCAATCGGATCACAGTGAAGAACAGGTACCCTTTGCCTTTAATTTTGGAACTGTTCGATCGCATACGGGGGAATTTTTTTTTACTAAACTGGACTTGCGGGTGGCCTACAACCTGATTCGAATTCGTCATGGTGACGAGTGGAAGACTGCATTTAATACTCGTGATGGGCACTATGAATACCTAGTGATGCCCTTCGGCCTGTGTAACGCCCATGCGGTGCTTCAAGAATTTGTCAATGATATTTTTCGTGATCTCCTCTATATCTGTGTTGTGGTGTATCTCGATGACATTTAGATTTTTTGCCTATATCCAGTAACTCATCAGAGTCATGTCCGCCAGGTGTTGCTTCGTTTAAGGGAGAATCATCTTTACGCCAATCTGGAGAAGTGCATGTTTAAAAAAATATCTCTTCCCTTCCTGGGAAGAGATCATCTCCGATCAGGGCCTCAAAATGGACCCTGAGAAGGTAAAGGCTGTCCTGGAGTGGCCACGCCCCCAAGGCTTAAGGGCCATACAACGCTTCCTGGGATTCGCCAACTTCTACCTGCTGTTCATCCCCAACTTCTCGTCATTGACAGCCCCCATCTCTTGCCTCACCAAGAAGGGTATGAATGCCAAAGTGTGTACTCCGGAGGCTGAAGCCGCATTTGAGACCCTGAAAAAAGCCATCAAGTCAGCCTCTATACTTCACCACCCTGATGTGTCCCTACAGTTTTCTTTAGAGGTGGACGCTTCCTCTGTTGTTGCAGGTGCACTGTTGTTCCAGAGAGGTTCTAAAGGCAAGACTATAGTATGTGGTTGCTATTCAAAACAGTTTTCTTCCGCAGAGCGCAACTACTCGATTGGGGATCGGGAGTCACTGGCTATTAAGCTGGCCATGCAGGAGCGGAGACACCTACTGGAAGGCGCAGTCCACCCTATACTGGTCTTCACGGATCACAAGAATCTGACCTATTTACAGACGGCCCAACGGTTGAATCCTCGTTAAGCCAGGTGGTCGTTATTCTTTGCTCGATTCCGGCTCGAACTCCAGTACCGACCTGCCGACAAGAATGTGAGGGCCGATGCCTTATCTAGCTCATTCGAAACATTGGACACTGTGGAGTCTCCACAGAGTCTCCACAGAATATTATTGATCCTTTCTGCATCTTCTCTGTGAACCCTCTGCAGGTTAGAGACATTCCTCCAGGAAGAACTTTTGTACGTCTGGCAGACAGAGGAAGAATCCTTCGCTGGGGTCACAGCTCCAAGCTGGCAGGTCATGCGGGGACTCGTAAGACCCAAGGCCCGTCAGTTCTGGTGGCCCACGCTGCCCAAAGACGTCAGGGACTTCGTCTCTTCATGCACGGTATGTGCAGCTAATAAAGTTGCCCACTCCAGACCAGCTGGTCTTCTCCAACCACTGCCTGTGCCCGATGCCCCCTGGCAGCATGTTGCAATGGGCTTTGTCACGGATCTCCCTCTCTCTGCGGGTTGCAGTGTGATCTGGGTGGTGGTGGATCGATTCTCTAAAATGGCTCATATTGTTCCCCTGACTGGCCTTCTTTCTGCTGCTCGACTGGCTGACTTCTTCATGCAACAGATCTTCCGTCTGCACGGCTTGCCCCTGCATATTGTTTCGGATCGTGGGGTTCAGTTCACTTCGAAGTTTTAGAGAGCACTCTGCGTTCTCCTTGGTGTAAAGTTGGACTTCTCTTCGGCCAGTCCAATGGGCAAGTCGAGAGGGTTAACCATAATTATAGAGAACTATCTGCGGCACTTTGTTTACAGACGACATGATGACTGGGTGCAGCTGCTCCCGTGGGCAGAATTCTCCTATAACAACCACACTAGTGAGTCCACCACCTCCAGCCCGTTCTTCATAGTCTACGGTCAACATCCTCGAATACCTCTTCCTGTCTCTACTATGTCCCAGGTGCCTGCAGCTGACTCGACCTTCAGGGACTTTCTGGAAATATGGCAACAGACCCGATCTTCTATTCTGCTGGCGGTGGATCGCATGAAGAGAAAAGCAGATACTGGAAGACGGGATCCTCCTCAGTTTCTTTCAGGTACAAGAGTCTGGTTGTCCTCAAAGAATATCCGGCTGAGGGTGCCGTCCTGCAAATTTGCTTCCAGGTTCCTTCGAGATCCTGCTACAAATGAACCCGGTGTCGTACAAGCTGCGGCTGCCTCCTACACTCAAGATCCCTAACTCCTTTCATGTCTCCTTGCTGAAGCCCGTGATCCTGAACTGCTACTCTAGGACTCCTAGTTTCAGCAGTGGCTCCTGGCAGTTCATCAGAGACTTTCGAGGTAAGGGAGATTCTAGCCACCAAGAGGGTGGGAGGAAGGACATTTTATTTGTTGGATTGGAGGGTATTCGGCCCAGAAGAGAGGTCTTGGGAGCCAGAGGAGAACATCGATGCCCCTGTCCTCATAAGGAAGTTTCTCTCCCGTTCTGGTCCTAAGAAGGGGGGGCGTAAGAGGGGGGATACTGTAACATCTATGGCCGCTTTCTGTCGTTCTAACTTACCCCTTGATGACCACGGCCATGGACGTCCTGCTGCTGTGCTGCGTTGTCTCCCTGTGAGGCGCCGGTACTCACTTCCGGGTATTGAGCCTGTCTCCCGGAGGGTGCGCGCGCTCGTGCCCGCTCTTAGAGGGCCAGTGCTCTTACCTGAAAATCATCATCATCAACTCATGAACTCCATGTAGCGCCCATGGCCGCGGGCCGTCGGGTTCACCCACCTCCCGACGCCCGCAGCCATGGATCTGTGAGCTCACTTCCGCTCCGTCCGGCCGGGTCCCGTAGGGTGCGCGCGCACGCACGCGCCCGCTCTTAAAGGGCCAGCGCGCGCACATGAAAACAATGATCATTAACCCACGTGATTCCCTGCCCTATAAGAATGCCCCAGCCCTTCTGATCCTTGCCTGAGCGTTGTTAGTCATTCCCTGTCTGTCTCGCAAATGGTCCCTTAGTGTCTCCCGTTCCAGCTGTTACCCGTGCCCTGTTACCGTTCCTGTATTCCGCATTGTTCCTGTGCCTACCCGTGTTCAAGTGTCATCTGCCACGTCAAGTGCCATCTGCCACGTCAAGTGGCGTCTGCCACGTCAAATGCCATCTGCCACGTCAAGTGCCATCTGCCACGTCAAGTGCCATCTGCCACGTCAAGTGCTATCTGCTCATCGGATACTGCCCACCACGTCTGGCGCCACATTCCGCACTTGCCTCCATCCGTGCTGAAGCCACAGTCATCGTCTGGACTATTTCAGGTACCTAAGCATTACTGTCTGCTATCTTACTTTCACATAGACTGTGACCTGGTCAGCTGCCTCCCCGCTACGGCGGAGCGGCCTAGTGGGTCCACAAACCCAGTGTCCGTGACAGTACGCTCAGGCCATGGAACCCGCTGGCCAGCCCAAGACCCCAGTACAGAAGATTCAGACAGAGATGCATGACCTACGCACTCGTCAGGATCAACTCCTTGAGGCGGTGAATTCTATTCTGGTCCGCCTGGATCTACTCGCTGTTCCACCCCCGGTTCTTCCTCCAGAAGCTGTTGCCGTGCCACTGCCAGTTGCTCCCCCTGTTTGTCCCGGATCCTCAGTTCCTCTGCCTCTTCCTCCTCGCTATGACGGTGACCCCAGAGCATGCAGAGGATTTCTCAATCACTGCACGGTGCATTTTAGGCTACGGCCTCATCTCTTCCCCTCCGAGGAGGCTAAAGTAGCGTTCATCATCTCCCTCCTCGCTGGCAAGGCCCTCGCATGGGCAAACCCAATCTTGGAGCAACAAGGACCTGTATCCGTGGACCTAGCCTTGTTCCTGCAGTCCTTTCGTGCCGTGTTCGTGGAGCCGGGTCGAACATGCTCTGCCGCAGCCACTCTGTTGACCCTCAAACAAGAAGGCTCCACAGTAGGGGAGTATGCGATCTCCTTCCGTACCCTAGCAGCCGAGCTGGCATGGAACAATGAGGCACTGGTGGCGACCTTCTGGCAGGGACTGTCCTCTCACATCAAGGACGAACTGGCAGCCCGCGACCTTCCTTCTACCTTGGATGCCCTCATCCTGTTAGCCACCCGGGTTGATATGAGAATCCGGGAGCGCTCTCAAGAGGTTCGTCAGGAGAGCCGGGCCCACAGACCAGTACTCCCTGCCCAGAGACCACAATTGTCCACTCCTAGTGCGCTACCTGAGGAACCCATGCAGGTAGACAGAGTCCGGTTATCTGAACAGGAGAAGCAGCGCAGATGCTCCTCTGGACTTTGCATGTATTGCGGCCTCAAGGGTCATTTTGTGCGTCAATGCCCACAGAAACCGGGAAACTCCAGTACCTATGGTTGGTTGGAGAGGCAACTCTAGGTGGAACGTCTCCAAACGTTAAAACCTCTTCCAAATTATCGATACCTGTGGCCATCGTCACCGGACAGGCATCACATCCTTCCTCCGCCTATCTTGACAATGGACCGGCTGCTAATTTTATCCACCAAGATCTAGTGGATCGGTTTCAACTACCCACAGTCCGTCTGGAGAGACCCCTGGCAGTTGCCTCTGTGAATTGTCTACCGCTGCCTGATCCAATCATGCTCATCACTGAGCCGGTGACATTACGGGTCGGAGCTCTTCACTCAGAACAGATCTCCTTCCTGGTACTACCCAAGGCTATCAATCCTATCCTGCTGGGTCTGCCATGGCTCCGTCTACACGCCCCGACACTCGACTGGAGTTCTGGAGAAGTTCTTCAATGGGGTTCCAGATGCCATAGCCATTGCCTGTCGCAAGTCCGTCCTGTTGTGCCCCCTCTGCTTCAGTCACTCTCCGATCTACCTTCTCAGTATGCCAGTTTTGCGGATGTCTTCTGCAAACGAGAGGCTGAGACGTTGCCTCCACATCGGAGTTATGACATTGAACTGGTTCCCAATGCTTCTCTTCCCCGTGGACGAGTATATCCTCTCTCCTTGCCAGAGACGTTATCAATGTCAGCCTATATCAAGGAGAACTTGGAGAGGGGTTTTATTAGAAAATCTTCCTCCCCGGTCGGGGCAGGATTCTTCTTCGTTAAAAAGAAAGATGGATCTCTCCGACCCTGCATTGACTACCGTGGTCTCAATCAGATCACGGTCAAGAACAAATACCCGTTGCCACTCATTTCCGAGCTGTTTGATCGCATACGACGAGCCCAAAAATTTTCCAAGCTAGATCTGCGGGGGGCCTATAATCTAATCCGGATTCGCCGGGGTGACGAATGGAAGACGGCATTTAACACCCGCGATGGGCACTACGAATACCGAGTGATGCCCTTCGGACTGTGTAACGCTCCCGCAGTATTTCAGGAGTTCGTTAATGACATCTTCCGAGATCTCCTCTATACGTGTGTTGTAGTTTATCTCGATGATATTCTAATCTTCTCCCCAGATCTGATGACCCATCGGAGGCACGTTCGTCAAGTTCTTCTGCGACTAAGAGAGAATCGCTTGTATGCCAAGTTAGAGAAATGCACATTTGAAAAGAGGTCTCTGCCCTTCCTGGGCTATGTCATCTCGGATCAAGGCCTTAAGATGGACCCTGAGAAGTTAAAGTCTGTCCTGCAATGGCCATGTCCTCAAGGCCTAAGGGCCATACAGCGGTTCCTGGGTTTCGCCAATTTCTACCGGCAGTTTATTCCGAACTTTTCTTCTCTGACGGCCCCCATCTCTACCCTTACCAAGAAGGGTGTGAACGCCAAGGTGTGGACTCCGGAGGCAGAGTCCGCATTCATTAGCCTCAAGAAAGCCTTCACTTCAGCTTCGATCCTCCATCACCCTGACATATCTCGGCAGTTCTCACTAGAAGTGGACGCTTCCTCTGTTGGTGCAGGCGCACTTCTGTTCCAGAGGAGCTCCAAAGAAAAGGCAGTAGTGTGTGGCTACTACTCAAGACTGTTTTCCTCTGCTGAGCGCAATTATTCCATTGGAGATCGGGAGCTACTGGCTATCAAATTGGCCCTGGAGGAGTGGAGACATCTTCTGGAGGGCGCTGCTCACCCCATCCTGATCTTTACCGACCACAAGAATCTCACTTACCTTCAGTCCGCTCAAAGACTGAATCCTCGTCAAGCCAGGTGGTCACTGTTCTTCACCCGTTTCCAATTTCTGCTCCACTACCGTCCCGCGGACATGAACGTGAGGGCCGATGCCCTGTCCAGATCATTAGAAACGGAAGACACGGTGGAGTCCCTTCAGACGATCATAGACCCATCCTGCGTTGTCACCGCCAATCCTCTGCAGCTTAGAAATATCCCTCCAGGGAGAACTTTTGTTCGGTTGGCTGACAGAAAAAGAATTCTCCACTGGGGACACAGTTCTAAACTGGCTGGGCACGCTGGTGTCCGTAAAACCCAAGACCTGGTCGGTCGTCACTTCTGGTGGCCCACGCTACCTAAAGATGTTCTGGACTTTGTCTCTGCTTGCACGGTGTGTGCCTCTAACAAGGTGGCTCACAGCAAGCCTGCCGGCCTGCTTCAACCCCTGCCTGTACCCAGTGCCCCCTGGCAGCACATCGCTATGGACTTCGTCACGGACCTTCCTCTCTCAGCAGGATGCAACACCATCTGGGTGGTGGTGGACCGGTTCTCTAAGATGGCACATTTTATCCCGCTAACCAGCCTACCCTCTGCTCCTCGACTGGCAAGCTTCTTCATTCAGCACATCTTCCGCTTGCATGGCTTGCCTCTTCACATTGTGTCCGACCGGGGGGTTCAGTTTACCTCCAAGTTCTGGAGAGCCCTCTGTAAACTCCTGGATGTGAGTTTGGACTTTTCCTCTGCCTATCACCCCCAGTCCAATGGGCAAGTTGAGAGGATCAACCAGATCATGGAAAATTACCTCCGCCACTTCATCTCTTCACAGCACGATAACTGGGTACAGCTTCTACCATGGGCGGAGTTTTCATATAATAACCACACAAGTGAGTCCACCACCTCCAGTCCATTTCACATCGTGTACAGTCAACATCCCAGAGTTCCTCTTCCAGTGTCGGCTTCATCTCAGGTACCCGCTGCTGACTCTGCATATGGGGACTTCCTGCAAATCTGGCAACAGACCCGGTCCTCTATTTTGCAGGCGGTAGATCGCATGAAGCGTAAGGCAGATACCAAAAGAAGAGAGCCGCCTCAGTATCTTCCTGGGACTAAAGTCTGGCTGTCCTCTCGAAACATTCGCTTGAGGGTGCCTTCATACAAGTTTGCTCCCAGGTTCCTTGGTCCCTTTGAGATCCTGCAACAAATTAACCCTGTTTCCTATAAGCTACGGCTGCCCCCTACCCTCAGAATCCCTAACTCCTTCCATGTGTCCCTCCTGAAACCAGTGGTCCTGAACCGCTACAGCAAGACCTCTAGTTCCACAGTTGCTTCCAGCGGTCCTTCTGAAGTATTCGAGGTAAAGGAGATCCTGGACCGCAAGAGGGTAGGAGGAAGGACTTTCTATCTGGTGGACTGGAGAGGGTTTGGTCCTGAGGAGAGGTCCTGGGAGCCAGAAGAGAACCTCAGTGCTCCTGCTCTTATTAAAAAGTTCCTCTCTCACTCTGGCCCCAAGAAGAGGGGGTGTAAGAGGGGGGATACTGTAGCGCCCATGGCCGCGGGCCGTCGGGTTCACTCACCTCCCGACGCCCGCAGCCATGGATCTGTGAGCGCTTCGTCCAGCCGGGTCCCGTAGGGTGCGCGCGCACGCTCGCGCCCGCGCCCGCTCTTAAAGGGCTAGCGCGCGCACATGAAAACAATGATCATTAACCCACGTTATTCCCTGCCCTATAATAATGCCCCAGCCCTTCTGATCCTTGCCTGAGCGTTGTTAGTCTTTCCCTGTCTGTCTCGCAAATGGTCCCTTAGTGTCTCCCGTTCCAGCTGTTACCCGTGCCCTGTTACCGTTCCTGTATTCCGCATTGTTCCTGTGCCTACCCATGTTCAAGTGTCATCTGCCACGTCAAGTGCCATCTGCCACGTCAAGTGCCGTCTGCCACGTCAAGTGCCATCTGCCACGTCAAGTGCCATCTGCCACGTCAAGTGCCATCTGCCACGTCAAGTGCTATCTGCTCATCGGATACTGCCCGCCACGTCTGGCGCCACTTTCCGCACCTGCCTCTATCCGTGCTGAAGCCACAGTCACCGTCCGGACTATTTCAGGTACCTAAGCATTACTGTCTGCTATCTTACTTTCACATAGACTGTGACCTGGTCAGCTGCCTCCCCGCTACGGCGGAGCGGCCTAGTGGGTCCACAAACCCAGTGTCCGTGACACTCCATGAGTATAAGAGGGTCACCGCCCTTCTTATTCTCGTCTGGGCATTGTTGTTGTTTCCCTTAGTCTGTCTTGCAAATGGTCTCCTAGGTGTCTTCCAGCTTCCCAGTGTTCCCTATTCCTGTATCCTGTATCCTGTTTCCCGTGCTATCTGTACCATCCTGGTCTACTGTCGTGCTGAGCTGTTGTCGTGTTGTGCTGCATCTCCATGCCTGTTCTACTACTCCACGCCTGACGTCTACCTGCTGCCTGGTCCCAGCCGAGCCTGCCTTGCTACTGTCTACACTGCCTCTGGTACCCTTTTCTGGACTATAGACTCTGTACCATACCTGTTTGGCCAGCTGCCATCCCCCTACGCGGTACAGCCCAGTGGGTCCACACCCGCCTCGTGACAGATGCAATAGTAAGTTTAGTTTCCAGGTTCTGGGTTGTCCCTGTGTACAACAACACTGCCACCCGATATGTGCAGACATGTCTTCTCTGTGCCAGCCATAACACAGGGAGAACAGTAAAAGTCCCAGAGAAGAATACCCCAAGGCCATTGTACCCGTTCCAGCGACTGCAGATTGATTACATACAGCTACCCAAGGTTGGTCGGTATGAATATGTCCTTGTCTGTGTTGATATCTTTTCAGGATGGCCTGAAGCATAAAACTGTGGTAACAGCGAATGCAAAAACACGGCTGCGCAATGAAGTTATACGTAGGTATGGTGTTCCAGAAACCATAGAGAGTGATCCAGCTACACATTCCACAGGAGAGTTACTTAGAGAAGTAATTTCAGCATTAAACATTGAACAAGCATTCTATATACCCCATCACACCCAGGGTAGTGGGGCGGTAGAAAGAATGAATTGGTACACTGAAGTTAAATATTCAAAAGGCAATGGCTGAGACAGGAAAACCATGGACAGAATGCCTTCTAATAGCATTACACTCAGAGTCACTGCAAACAGAAAGATAGGGTTGAGCCTATATGAGGTATTGTTTGGATGTCCACCCAAAACAGGACTATATTTTCCTCAACAGCTTCAATATTTGCACTCAGATCTTACTGCATATGTGGGAGCACTGAATAAAAATAGAATTTCTTTGTATCATCGTGTTTATGGTTCCCTTCCAGATCCAGATTTCCATGCAGGGTCTCATTGTGTTAAACCCGGAGACTGGATAATGATAAAGAGGCACGTCCAGAGAACTCTTGAGCCCAGATTTAACGAACTGTATCAAGTCTAGCTGACCATTTCCACTTACGTAAAACTTGAAGGGAAAGTTTCCTGGATATTTACCAGTCACTGCAAGAAGGTTCTGAACCCCGAGGCTTCATCATTGTAACCTATCTTTTACTCCAATGTATTACAACCTTGAATCCCAAAGGAGAATTGAGACCAGTTTATCAAATATCATCAGACTGTCATAAAAAATTAGTAACTTGTGTCCGAGTGTTGGAACTTGACATTGTACGATTACCATATGTGGACGAATGTTAGCGTCCCTCATACAATGGTGGGGCATGTTTTTGACCCTTGATTGGTGGTCAACATTACTAAAAGAGTGAATAGACAAGGAATCCCAGGAAATTGGATAAGGGTCAATATGGCGGAACTTAAAGAGGCTCTGTCACCAGATTTTGCAACCCCTATCTGCTATTGCAGCAGATAGGCGCTGCAATGTAGATTACAGTAACGTTTTTATTTTTAAAAAACGAGCATTTTTGGCCAAGTTATGACCATTTTCGTATTTATGCAAATGAGGCTTGCAAAAGTACAACTGGGCGTGTTGAAAAGTAAAAGTACAACTGGGCGTGTATTATGTGCGTACATCGGGGCGTGTTTACTACTTTTACTAGCTGGGCGCTCTGATGAGAAGTATCATCCACTTCTCTTCAGAACGCCCAGCTTCTGGCAGTGCAGATCTGTGACGTCACTCACAGGTCCTGCATCGTGTCGGCACCAGAGGCTACAGTTGATTCTGCATCAGCATTTGCAGGTAAGTAGCTACATCGACTTACCTGCAAACGCCGATGCTGCTGCAGAATCATCTGTAGCCTCCGGTGCCGATGTGTCCTCGCTCGTCTGACACGATGCAGGACCTGTGAGTGACGACACAGCGTGATCTCTGGAGAACACGGCTGTGTCTGCACTGCCAGAAGCTGGGCGTTGTGAAGAGAAGTGGATGATACTTCTATACACAACGCCCAGCTAGTAAAAGTAGTAAACACGCCCCGATGTACGCACATAATACACGCCCAGTTGTACTTTTACTTTTCAACACGCCCAGTTGTACTTTTGCAAGCCTCATTTGCATAAATACGAAAATGGTCATAACTTGGCCAAAAATGCTCGTTTTTTAAAAATAAAAACGTTACTGTAATCTACATTGCAGCGCCTATCTGCTGCAATAGCAGATAGGGGTTGCAAAATCTGGTGACAGAGCCTCTTTAAGTTGGGAGATACTACTAGTGGTAAATTGAAAATTAGCTTTCAGAAGGCCTCGGATTATCTAGGCTGTCACATGCCACATTCAAATGACTGTTTGGGTCGGTATGTGCATGATTCAGCTTGGAGATGGGCATCAAATTTCATGAAAAGAGAAAATACCACCTGTACCCAAAGGGGAGCTATTCCTGATCTTGGGGATAATTATAATCAAAGTGATCCTTCTATATACAGAGAGGAAAGATATCATATAACCATGGGTAACAAGACTAGTGAACCCTGGTTCTCTTTTCCATAATTCCCTAAGACTTGTGGAACTAGCAGATATGATGGTATATCCCATGAGTGGCGCCTCTAAGCTTCCGGATGATATCTATATAGTGTGTGGTAATAATGCATATAAATGGATACCTATGGGAGCAGAAGGAACCTGTACATTAGCTAGACATCAGTCAGCCACATAAGTATGGGAAGATAATGATTTTCCTTACAGTAACATACCAAATCATATGTTGTTCAAGAGGCAAGCTGACCTGAGTAAGGCTAAATCCCTAGTACATGTTCCCTGGCAAAAAAAGTTAGGCCTATCACTCACACTAGTAGGGCTATCTGTAAGAATTGCACATAATATTGAAAAGCTTGCCGACTTATTTGACAATATTACAGAATATGTTTTTGATGCTTTAAATATAACTAGCACATTTACCAGTAAGCTTATCTTAGTAACTAACCAGCATGCTATAGTCCTGGACTATCTCATACCATCCCAAGGCGGTATGTGTCAGATAGTAGGCCCTGCCTTCTGCCGTTATATAGAACCCTCTGGCCTGTTGCAAGTCAAGTATGATATCGAGCAGGATAAGAAGGTAAAGGAAGAGTTCAGGAAAATTAATAACTCTCAGCATAACTGGAATTCAGATTTGCTTAGTTGGCTAAACCCAGCTAACTGGTTTAAAGGAATAGGTGGCTCCGGTTTACGCAATATTAAATGTAGCTTTGTAGGTATTTATTATAGGAATACTTATTTATTTGATTGTCAAACAATTTTTTTTTTATGCTGATGATGAAGTGTTGTAATGGTTATAAAAATTAAAAGATTAAAGTTCTACGTGTAGAAAAAGGAGAAACATTGAGACATAAAATAACTTCTACATCCTTTCTTCCAGTAACAGTTCACATGCCTCAATTCATCAAGGATGATGGATGGATATGCGCCTACTGTGATGGATGAAACACTTCTCAAGTCGACATATGTGTCCATCGTGGTGGTGTTAGGGAAGAATCAGATAATTAGGGATAGATTTGTGTGGCCAGGTACACCCCACTCTTAGGTAAATGATTTATAGATGATCTGTGGGAAAGGATCTCAAGGCAAGTTTAATGATCCCACTGTTTATGTTGCTACCCGTGTAATCCATGATCTACCACAGTTTCAGCTGTAACTCATGATAGGTAGATTCCCCAATCTAATGGCCACTATACTAGGTTAGGAAGGGATAGGAGGATCCGAGTTTTCACCTTCAGAGTATATTTGTTCCCACAGGGATAGAATAGTTGGATGCAGTTTTTTGTCAAAAAGAGGGGAACTGTCAGAGTAATAAATCTAATACCTGTTAGATTTATATTGTATTAATATTAAAGGGGCTCTTAAAGGGGCAGCGCACGCACCAGACTTTTATGTTTAATTAGCCCTTGAGCACCCTGGACTATAAGAAGGGTCCAGACCCTTCCTCCCATGCCTGAGCGTTGTTGTCGTACCCCAAGTTTGTCTATGCAAATCGTCTCCTAGTGTCTTCCAGTTCCCAGTGTTTCCCGTAACTGTATCCTGTGCTATCCTGGTCAAGTGCCATGCTGAGCTGTAGTCGTGCTGTGCTGTATACCACGCCTGTCCTGCTACACCACGCCTGACATCTGCCTGCTGCCTAGTCCCAGCCGAGCCTGCCATGCTACTGTCCAAGCTGCCACAGGTACCCTATACGAACTGTAGACTGTTACCTGCTCCCTGTTGGCCAGCTGCCATACCACCAAGGCGGTACGGCTCAGTGGGTCAACGAACCCAAAATGACAGTACGCTCAGGCCATGGACCCCGCTGGTCGATGCAAGACCAAGATGACGTCACAAGAGATGCGGGCGGATATGCTGGACCTCCGGTCTCGACAGGACCAACTCCTCCAGGCCTTGAACATTCTCGCACGTCGGCAGGAGGCACAAGCTGCCTCCTCCTACTACACCTCCTGGCAGTGTTGATCCTCAGACTACACCTCTTGGCAGTGTTGATCCCCGTCTTTCATTGCCACTTCCTGAACGCTATGAAGGAGACGCAGGTACCTGTTGTGGATTTTTGAACCAGTGCCAGATCCACTTCAGCCTGTATGCAAGGGCATTTTCGTCTGATGGTACAAGGGTTGCTTTCATAATCTCTCTCCTCACTGGCAAGGCTCTTGCATGGGCGAATCCTATCTGGGAGAGACAAGGACCAGAGACCCTTGACTTTTCGCATGGTGTTTGAGGAGCCTGGACGAGTCTCATCTGCTGCAGCTTCCTTGCTAAACCTACGCCAAGGAGACACCTCCGTGGGCGAGTACGCCATCCACTTCCGCACCCCGGCGGGAGAACTGTTGTGAAACAATGAGGCCCTGTTGGCTACATTCTGGCAGGGACTGTCTCCTAAAATTAAGGACGAACTTGTCGCTTGAGATCTACAGTCTACCCTGGATGACCTCATCCTTCCGTCCGCCCGGATTGATATGGGGATCCGAGAACGGCTCCAAGAAGCTCGTCGGGAGGGAGGCCTTTCTAGTCCGGTCCCACCCTTGCAGCAACCTCTGCTGTCCTCAGGTGCCGATCCTCCTAAAGAGTCTGTGAGGATGGACCAGTGTAAGATATCCACCCAGGAGAAACAACGCAGACGCACTTCGGGACTCTATCTATATTGCGGCCTCGGAGGCCATCTTGTGCGTCTGTGTCCCCAAAAGTCCCAAAGCCTAGGGTTGCTAGGAGAGACAACCTTGGGTAAAAAAGGACTTCCGTCTAAATTGTCCATAACTGTGACCATAGCGTCCGGCGAGAAATCGCAGCGGGTCTCTGCGTATCTGGACTCTGGATCCGTTGCTAATTTCATTTGTATGAGACCTGGTGGATCTTTTTCAATTACCCACTACCCCTCTGGAGAGGCCGTTGATGGTTGTATCAGTAAATGGACTACCTCTGCCAGACCCAGTTATAGACCAAGCCGCTGAGGCTCCAAGTGGGAGGTCTCCACTCTGAGTTGTTATAGTTCTTTGTCTTGTCCAATGCCGTTAACCCCGTGTTGCTGGTCCTGCCTTGGCTCCGATTACATGCCCTAGTCCTGGACTGGAATTCTGGAGAGGTTCTCCAGTGGGGTCCCGAATGTCACAACCGTTGCCTAGGACAGATTCGTTCGGTTCAGCCTCCTCTGCCTTTGGCAGGATTGCCTGGTCATTATGCTGCATTTTCGGATGTCTTCAGCAAGAGGGAGGTGGAGACTGTCCTATCGAGCTGATTCCTGGTGCATCCCTTCCCCGTGGTAGGGTATATCCTTTCTCCTTACCAGAGACTCTGTCTATGTCTGCCTATGTTAGAGAGAACTTGGAGCGGGGCTTCATACGGAAATCTTCCTCCCGGGAGGAGCCGGGTTCTTCTTCATCAAGAAAAAGGGTGATTCTCTGCGTCACTGTATCAACTACCGGGGTCTCAACTAGATCACGGTGAAAAATAAGTATCCGTTGCTATTGATCTCAGAACTATTTGATCGTATACACTACCGTTCAAAAGTTTAGGGTCACTTAGAAATTTCCTTATTTTTGAAAGAAAAGCACAGTTTTTTTTCAATGAAGATAACATTAAATTAATCAGAAATACACTCTATACATTGTTAATGTGCTAAATGACTATTCTAGCTGCAAACGTCTGGTTTTTAATGCAATATTTACATAGGTGTATAGAGGCCCATTTCCAGCAACCATCACTCCAGTGTTCTAATGGTACATTGTGTTTGCTAACTGTGTTAGAAGGCTAATGGATGATTAGAAAACACTTGAAAACCCTTGTGCAATTATGTTAGCACCGCTGTAAACAGTTTTGCTGTTTAGAGGTGCTATAAAACTGACCTTCCTATGAGCTAGTTGAGAATCTGGAGTATTACATTTGTGGGTTCGATTAAACTCTCAAAATGGCTAGAAAAAGAGAGCTTTCATGTGAAACTCGACAGTCTATTCTTGTTCTTAGAAATTAAGGCTATTCCATGCGAGAAATTGCCAAGAAACTGAAGATTTCCTACAACGGTGTGTACTACTCAATTCAGAGGACAGCACACACAGGCTCTAACCAGAGTAGAAAGAGAAGTGGGAGGCCCCGCTGCACAACTGAGCAACAAGACAAGTACATTAGAGTCTCTAGTTTGACAAATAGACGCCTCACAGGTCCTCAACTGGCAGCTTCATTAAATAATACCCGCAAAACGCCAGTGTCAACGTCTACAGTGAAGAGGTGACTCCGGGATGCTGGCCTTCAGGGCAGAGTGGCAAAGAAAAAGCCATATCTGAGACTGGCTAATAAAAGGAAAAGATTAATATGGGCAAAAGCACACAGACATTGGACAGAGGAAGATTGGAAAAAAGTGTTATGGACAGACGAATCGAAGTTTGAGGTGTTTGGATCACACAGAAGAACATTTGTGAGACGCAGAACAACTGAAAAGATGCTGGAAGAGTGCCTGACGCCATCTGTCAAGCATGGTGGACGTAATGTGATGGTCTGGGGTTGCTTTGGTGCTGGTAAAGTGGGAGATTTGTACAAGGTAAAAGGGATTTTGAATAAGGAAGGCTATCACTCCATTTTGCAACGCCATGCCATACCCTGTGGACAACGCTTGATTGGAGCCAATTTCATCCTACAACAGGACAATGACGCAAAGCACACCTCCAAATTATGCAAGAACTATTTAGGGAAGAAGCAGGCAGCTGGTATTCTATCTGTAATGGAGTGGCCAGCGCAGTCACCAGATCTCAACCCCATAGAGCTGTTGTGAGAGCAGCTTGACCGTATGGTACGCAAGAAGTGCCCATCAAGCCAATCCAACTTGTGGGAGGGCCTTCTGGAAGCATGGGGTGAAATTTCTCCCGATTACCTCAGCAAATTAACAGCTAGAATGCCAAAGGTCTGAAATTCTGTATTTGCTGCAAATGGAGCATTCTTTGACGAAAGCAAAGTTTGAAGGAGAAAATTATTATTTCAAATAAAAATCATTATTTCTAACCTTGTCAATGTTTTGACTATATTTTCTAGTCATTTTGCAACTCATTTGATAAATATAAGTGTGAGTTTTCATGGAAAACACAAAATTGTCTGGGTGACCCCAAACTTTTGAACGGTAGTGTACGTGGTGCCAAGATTTTTTCCAAACTAGACCTGCATGGGGTTTACAACCTAATCCGGATTCACCGGGGTGACGAATGGAAGACTGCATTTAACACCCGTGATGGACATGAATTGCAGGCAGATTTAAACAAACTAAGTGTTTGGGCGTCCACTTGGCAGATGAAGTTTAATGTAGATAAATGTAAAGTTATGCATCTGGGTACCAACAACCTGCATGCATCATATGTCCTAGGGGGAGCTACACTGGCGGATTTACTTGTTGAGAAGGATCTGGGTGTTCTTGTAAATCATAAACTCAATAACAGCATGCAGTGTCAATCAGCTGCTTCAAAGGCCAGCAGGATATTGTCGTGTATTAAAAGAGGCATGGACTCACGGGACAGGGATGTAATATTGCCACTTTACAAAGCATTAGTGAGGCCTCATCTAGAATATGCAGTTCAGTTCTGGGCTCCCGTTCATAGAAAGGATGCCCTGGAGTTGGAAAAAATACAAAGAAGAGCAACGAAGCTAATTAGGGGCATGGAGAATTTAAGTTATGAGGAAAGATTGAAAGAATTAAACCTATTTAGCCTTGAAAAAAGACGACTAAGGGGGGACATGATTAACTTATATAAATATATTAATGGCACATACAAAAAATATGGTGAAATCCTGTTCCTTGTAAAACCCCCTCAAAAAACAAGGGGGCACTCCCTCCGTCTGGAGAAAAAAAGGTTCAAGCTGCAGAGGCGACAAGGCTTCTTTACCGTGAGAACTGTGAATCTATGGAATAGCCTACCGCAGGAGCTGGTCACAGCAGGGACAGTAGATGGCTTTAAAAAAGGGTTAGATAATTTCCTAGAACAAAAAAATATTAGCTCCTATGTGTAGAAATTTTTCCTTCCCTTTTCCCGTCCCTTGGTTGAACTTGATGGACATGTGTCTTTTTTCAGCCGTACTAACTATGTAACTATGTAATATCTTGTAATTCCCTTCGGCCTGTGTAATGCTCCCGCGGTCTTCCAGGAGTTTGTTAATGACATCTTCCGTGACCTCCTCTATGTTTGTGTAGTAGTCTATCTTGATGACATCTTGATTTTTTTCTCCAGATCTTATGACTCATCAGAGACATGTCCGTCAAGTTTTGCAGCGGTTAAGGGAGAATCGTCTGTACGCTAAGTTGGAGAAGTGCGTGTTTGAGAAAGATGCTCTACCCTTCCTGGGCTACATCGTCTCGAATCGAGGTCTCGAGATGGATCCTGAAAAGGTAAAGTCCGTCCTGGAATGGCCACGCCCTCAAGGCTTGAGGGCCATACAGCGCTTTCTGGGATTTGCCAATTTTTACAGACAGTTCATCCCAAACCTCTCCTCACTGACTTCTCCTATCTCTAACCCCACCAAGAAGGGCATGAATGCCAAGGTGTGGACTCCTGAGGCAGAGTCCGTATTCAATAGCCTGAAGAGTGCCTTCACGTCAGCCTCTATCCTCCATCATCCAGATGTTTCCATACAGTTCTCTTTGGAGGTGGACGCCTCTTCTGTCGGTGCTGGTGCACTCCTGTTCCAGAGAGGTTCCAAGGGTAAGTCTAGGGTATGTGGATATTTCTCTAAGCTCTTCTCTTCCGCAGAACGCAACTACTCGATTGAGGATCGGGAGTTGCTGGCCATCAAATTGGCTCTGGGGGAGTAGAGACATCTACTAGAGTGCGCAGCTCATCCTATCCTAATTTTTACAGACCACAAGAATCTCACCTATCTCCAGACGGCCCAACGGCTGAATCCTCGTCAGGCCAGGTGGTCGCTGTTCTTTACCAGGTTCCAGTTTGAGCTCCATTATCGCCCGGCTGACAAAAATGTGAGGGCTGATGCCTTGTCCAGGTCTTTCGAGACAGAAGGCACAATGGAGATTCCACAGAACATTATTGATCCGTCTTGCATTGTCTCTGTCAACCCCCTGAAAGTTGGTGACATTCCTCCAGGGAGGACTTTTGTGCGCCTGGCTGACAGAGGGAGAATCCTCCGCTGGGGACACTCCTCTAGACTGGCAGGTCACGCGGGTACCCGTAAGACCCGAGATCTGATTGTCCGTCATTTCTGGTGGCCCACGCTGCCCAAAGACATTATGGACTTTGTTTCTTCCTGTTCAGTGTGTGCAGCTAACAAGGTCGCTCACTCCAGACCTGCTGGCCTGCTCCAGCATTGCCTGTGCCCGATGCTCCCTGGCAGCATATAGCTATGAACTTTATCACTGACATGCCTCTCTCTGCTGGATGCAGTACTGTCTGAGTGGTGGTGGATCGATTTTTGAATATGGCCCACTTCGTTCCTCTGACCGGTCTTCCTTCTGCTCCTCAACTGGCCAAGCTTTTCATCCAACACATCTTCCGCCTGCATGGCTTGCCGCAGTATATTGTGTCTCATCGGGGGGTTCAGTTCACCTCGAAGTTCTAGAGAGCCCCCTGTGGACTCCTAGGTGTAAAGTTAGACTTTTCCTCAGCCTACCATCCTCAGTCCAATGGTCAGGTCGAGAGGATCAATCAGATCTTGGAGAACTACCTACGCCACTTCATCTTCAAGCAGCATGATGACTGGGTGCAGTTGCTCCCGTGGGCTGAATTCTCATACAATAATCATATCAGCGAGTCCACAAGGAAGACACCGTTCTTTATTGTCTATGGCCAACACCCACGAATTCCTCTCCCGGTGCCTGATACGTCCGAGGTACCAGCTGTTGACACTGCTTTTAGGGACTTTCTGCAGATCTAGCAGCAGACATGATCCTCCATCCTGCTGGCGGTTGACCGCATGAAACGGAAGGCGGACACAAGGAGAAGAGAACCCCCTCAGTTTCTCTCTGGCACGAAGGTCTGGCTGTCATCCAGGAATATTCGACTGAGGGTGCCATCTTACAAATTTGCTCCCAAGTTCCTCTGACCCTTCGAGATCCTACAGCAGATCAACCCTGTCGCCTACAAGCTTTGGCTGCCTCCTACCATCAAGATTCCCAACTCCTTCCATGTCTTCCTCCTGAAACCGGTGGTTCTGAACTGCTTTACCAAGACTCCTAGCACTGCGGTTGCCTCCAGCGGTCCTTCAGACACCTTCGAGGTTAAAGAGATCTTGGACACCAAGAAAGTAAGAGGAAAGACTTCTAATTTGGTGGATTGGAGGGGGTTTGGTACTGAAGAGAGGTCCTGGGAGCCAGAGGAGAACCTCAATGCTCCTATCGTTCTGAAGAAGTTTCTCTCTCCCTCTGGTCCCAAGAAGAGGGGACGTAAGAGGGGGGATACTGTCATGACCGTGGCCGCGGGCCGTCAGGCTCACTTACCTCCTGACGGCCGCAGCCATGGATCTGCGAGCGCTGGCCCCAGTCTCCTCCTCAGGAGATGCCAGCGCTCAGTTCTGCTCACCTCGGCCAGGTTCCTTAGGGTGCGCGCGCACGCTCGTGCCTGCTCTTAAAAGGGCGCACCGGACTTTTATGTTTAATTAGCCCATGAGCACCCTGGCTTAGAAGAAGGGCCCAGCCACTTCCTCCCATGCCTGAGCATTGTTTTCGTACCCCAAGTTTGTCTATGAAAATGGTCTCCTAGTGTCTTCCAGTTCCCAGTGTTTCCCGTACCTGTATCCTGTATCCCGTGCTATCCTGGTCAAGGGCCGTGCCGAGCTGTAGTCATGCTGTGCTGTATACCACACCTGTCCTGCTACACCACGCCTGACATCTGCCTGCTGCCTAGTCCCAGCCGAGCCTGCCTTGCTACTGTCCGAGCTGCCACAGGTACCCTACACGAACTATAGACTGTTACCTGTGCCCTCTTGGCCAGCTGCCATACCACCAAGGCGGTACGGCTCAGTGGGTCCACGAACCCAACGTGATACGGGCGCTGACCACCGACATGTTACACTCACCGACAGCTGCCACCACAGCACACTGAGAGCTTGTCGGCGTCTACCTCCCCGGAGACCCCAGCACACGTGGCTACCCTGCTCCGCTGTTTCCACTAGGGTTGTCCCTGGCCTTAAAGGGCCAGTGTGCGCACCTGTAAAATGTTTTCTACCCAATCCCAACTCACCCTGGACTATATAAAGGACTCTGACTTCTTCCTCTTTGCCTGAGCGTTGTTGTGTCTACCTATGTTCGTTTTTACAAATGGTTCCTTAGTCTTTTTTGTGTCCTTTGTTCCCGTATCCAGTAACTGTGTTATTTCTAGTACGAAGTCTAGTGTTGGAGTCGTGTTTACCATCTGTGCCAAGTGTCATCTGTGCCAAGCGTCAACTGTGCCAAGTGCCTGCCACGTCAAGTGACTGCTACGCCAAGTGTTTGATACGCCAAGTGTCTGCCACGCCAAGTGCCTGCTACACCAAGTGTCTGGTAAATCCTCTATCCAGGTACTTTTGTCCTAAAGACTTTCATTGACTGTTGATTGGCCAGCTGCTACTCAGCTACGGTTGAGCAGCCTAGTGGGTCCACATACCGCACAGCCATGACAGTACGCTCAGGCCATTGATCCCACTGGCCAACCCAAATCAGCGGTCCAGATGATGCAAGCGCATATGCGTGAACTTCGGGCGCGCCAGGATCAGCTCCTACAGGCTGTAAACTCCATAATTACTCATTTGAATCTTCCCTCCTTGCCCCCTCTGGCTACTTCCGCTACTCCACCATCTGCTATCCCTCCTGCCTATCCTGGGTCTGTAATTTTGTACCCTCTACCCCCTCTCTACGATGGGGATCCTACGATCTGTAGAGTCTTCATCAACCAATTTACGATCCACTTCAAGTTACGTGCCCATCTCTTCCCCTTCATGGCTGAGTTGCTGTGGTTCCTAAACGCTTCCACTTTGCAATAATACCACTCACAGTTGATCGTGGAATATCTAGGAGGGCTGAAATTTCATGTATTGACTTGTTGCAACAATGGCATCCAGTTATAGTACCATGCTAAAATTCAGTGAGCTCTTTAGAACTCATTCTTTCACAAATGTTTGTAAAGGCAGACTGCATGGCTAGGTGCTTGATTTTATACACCTTTGGCAATGAAACAGAATTAAACCCCTGAATTCAATGATTAAGGTGTGTGTCCCAATACTTTTATCTCTATAGTGTAGTAGCAGAGTTACCCGGCTTTGCACGGGTCTATTTGTTTGTGTGGTTAAAAACTGTGTTTCCTACTGATATGAAGCCAACATATCCAATGAAGTCCAAGAACATGGTGCCATTTTGGAGGCATGACTGGTCTGAAAGTAGTTCAATATACGAGAATGCTGAAATCCAGTGTAGGTATAGCATAGTATAGGTATAGTCCATTCACAGCGAGTAAAGAAAGATGGTTGTGTAATAACCAGATTTGTGCACCCCTGTAATTAATTGACGTATTTGCATTCAACATGATGCTTTACTTTCTACCAAATGTAATCAGAACCCTAGCTTCTTTTGCATTACCTTGACCGGACATAACATCATAGGTGTACTTTGACCTGTGTTAGGCGGTTTTCCTCAAGGGTTTTACATAATACCACATTAACTGTATAAGATGGTTGTTTTATTACTCTGTTCACTTGGACTGATGAAGATGCTGGTTCAGCGTTGAAATGCGTAGCCCTATTAATAGTAAATATATGTGTTTTACCATAAACACTTTTACTTTTGGCTTCTTCCTACAAATATCAGCAGTGCCTCTCATAGTCCACTTTGCGTATATTTCCACTGCGGTAATCGTTTCAGGTTACCAAATAGGACCTGGCTGCAGCAGACTACCTAGACCTACTTCATGCTAGCCTACAACAGAGCTGTGCCTGTTTTTGCACAACTCCAATAGGTGAGCAAAACTGACCGTTCTTTTTTGCTAATTTGAAATATTTCATTGCGGCTTTCTCTCTCATTACCATGTCCGACGGATGTGCTACTACAGCCGGTAAATGCGGATACTTGTAGCTTATTTGATTAATAAATGTCCTAATCTCTCCCTTAATTGTCCTTTCCCTACTCTATTGCCAGGTTCGTCCCGATGCGCGTTTCGCTGACAGAAGTCAGCTTCCCCCCTAGAAGGACAATTGAGGGAGAGATTAGGACATTCATCAATCGAATGTGCTACAAGCCTCCACATTTATTGGCTGTGGTAGCACATACGTCGGACATTGTACTGTTTGCTAAGGAGATAGAAAGCCAAAAATGCACGGCGCCACATAGTGCGTGAGATAATCTCTCTCCAGTGCAAGCTCTCACGACAGAACACTGAGATCTCACTGTCAGTTGTTCACAGCCGGAGAGCTTGCGTCGCAGAGGGTATAGCCGAGCCCAGCGTGACTGCAGCTGTTCCTTCACCAGCGTTTATTTCATTCTTTTTAGAGTTACGATGACCAAAAAACAACGATTCTGGGGTTTTAAATTTGTTTTTTTACTGTGCGAGTCAAATAGTGCTATATTGTAATCGTTTCAGACTTTTACGGACACAGCTATAGCAAATTTTTTTATTTTTACATTGTGCTTGGGGAAAAATGGGAAAAGGTTTTTTTTTTTACTTTTAACATTTTTTTATTCTCCTGAAAATGTATCTAACTTTTTTTACACATTTTATTAGTTCCCCTAGGGACTTGAACCAGGTATCATTGGATCGCTGGTACAATACACTGCAATACATGTATGAGTTACGGAAACAGCATAACTCGCTGAGCTACGCTGTTTCTGTAACTCCCATAGTAGTGAATGGCAGTTGCAGAAGCAGCGTAGCATGCTACGCTGTTTCCGTACAGAGGCGTAGCTAGGTTCTCCTGCACCCGGGGCAAAGATTCAGATTGGCGCCCCCCCCCCCAACTTATTTCTCGACATCTCCTTCCCCCTCGCCATTGTTTCTTTCCCTACCAATCAATGAAGTGTAATTTTTTTAATGTAACTCGAGTATAAAAGCATTTCTACATTTTACAAGCGATATAGTTCTATAATGTAATTAACATAAAAATAAATTAAAAGAAAATATATTAAAGAAGCCACACACAGCTCCCTGTAGATAGCGCCACACACAGCCCTCCTTGTAGATAGTGCCACACACAGCCCCCTGTAGATAGTGCCACACACAGCCCCCCTTGTAAATAGTGCCACACAGCCCCCCTTGTAGATAGTGCCACACACAGCACGCTGCCCCTTTGTAAATAGCGCCACACTCCCCCCCCCTTGTACTTAGCGCCACACTGTCAACAGAGAAGTGAGCGGTAGCCTACCACTCTCCGCTCTGCCTGGTGTGACTTACCGGAGGAGCCGAAGAGGTCATTCGGCGCAGGCAGCGGCAGAGTTTCTTCTGACTAGGGTCGGTGACAGCCAGGGCCGGCCTTAGGTTGGATGGCGCCCTGTGCGGGACTCTCTATTCCGCCCCCTACACTAACCAAAAATTAACCACATATATGGACACGCTGGAACATATATACTGTACATACATAAAGACAGATATTTAGACATACAGGCAAATATACATACACACATCTGGAATATATACATACAGGTAAATATATAGACGTACAAACACATATACACACACACACACACACACACACACACACACACACACACACACACACACACACACACACATATATATATACACACACACACACACACACACACACACACACACACACACAGATAAATACACAGACAGGAACATATACACACACACACACACACACACACACACAGATAAATACACAGACAGGAACATATATACACACACACACACACACACACACACACACACAGATAAATACACAGACAGGAACATATACAAATACATAAAAGGCACAAATATAGAAGCACAAAGACACATTCACAAACAGACCCATATATACCCACACAGGCACATATGTACACAGCACAGATAATGTAGATGTTACCTGCAGTCCTATGTAACACCACTGATAACACAGTGATAACTCTCTGAGTACAGATAATGTAGCAGATGTTACCTTCAGTCCTATGTAACACCACAGATAACACATTGTAGCAGAGCTGAGATTGTAATTTAGCACAATGTGTTATCTGTGGTGTTACATAGGACTGCAGGTAACACTGCTACATTATCTGTACTCAGAGAGTTATTACTGTGTTATCTGTGGTGTTACATAGGACTGCAGGTAACATCTACTACATTATCTGTACTCAGAGAGATATCACTGTGTTATCTGTGGTGTTACATAGGACTGCAGGTAACACTACTACATTATCTGTACTCAGAGAGTTATCACTGTGTTATCTGTGGTGTTACATAGGACTGCAGGTAACATCTACTACATTATCTGTACTGTGTAGCAGAGCTGAGATTGTAATTTAGCACACAGTACAGATAATGTAGTAGATGTTCCCTGCAGTTCTATGCAACACCACAGATAACACAGTGATAACTCTCTGAGGACAGATAATGTAGTAGATGTAAGAGACAAACACATACAGAGGCACACACACACACACACACACACACACACACACACACTCACCATGTCTCCTTGCTGACAGGTCAGGACGGGCTGTGTGTGGGTGGAGCTTCCTCTCTGCTTCTCGGCAGAGCACAGGCAGATGCAGGGAGGCTGCAGCACGGGAGTGGACCTGTCCCCCTGACCTGAGTCTTCTGACCTCATGTCACAGACGTGAGGTCAGGTGACTGGACTGGTCCACTCCCTGGCCGTCACAGACCCCAGTCAGGACGCCGTAATGTCCTGGCTCTTTCTAAGCTGCTGCAGGTGTCCGACCAGCTGCTCTTCGGCGCCCCACTTCCCTATCCTCATGGTTGCGCCCGGGGCAAATGCCCCGCCTGCCACCCCCCTAGCTACGCCCCTGTTTCCGTAACTACTATTCAGTTCTATGGGAGTTACAGAAACAGCATAGTTCAGCGAGTTACGCTGTTTCCGTAACTCGACAATGTACGCTGTTTTCGTAGCTACAGAGTTCTGGAAACAGCGTAGCTCGCGGTGCTATGCTATTTCCGTAACTCCCATTCACTTCTATGGGAGTTACAGAAACAGAGTAGCTCAGCGACCAATCGGCTGTTTCTGTAACTCCTGACCACCTAACCAGGAAGTGGCCGGGAGACAGCGGAGCCAGGTAAGATAGAACAGGGTTTAGGGGGCCCCGTTCTAGAGATAGGTGCGGGTCTCAGAGATGGGACCCGCATCTATCTGACATTTATGACATATACTGTGGATTTGTCATAAATGTCCTTCATGGGAAGACCCCTATAAATGCCGTAATCGCTATTGACCGCGGCATTTAACTAGTAAAACAGCCAGGAACAGCGCCATTGCTGTTCCTGGCCATTAGAGCAGCGTGTCAACTGTAAAATATGGCTGACACTTGCAGTGTATGGAGCCCGCTCCGCATCACACATCATCCCCACGCCCCTCCATGATGTGCCGGCACATCATGGGTTGGGAAGGGCTTAAGTAAGGAGCGGTCAGGGGGCCCGGCGTTGCTGGGTCCCTTGACTGCCGACTATAAGAGGCAGGAACATTTTAGCAAGATTTATTCTTGCTAAAAACTGCTTCTTATACTCCGAAAAATACCGTAGTTCATTTTGAGGTCTTGTAAAGGGTTTGCCAGACACAGGTTCTGTGTCGACACCCGGGTTTAATCAGCCCTCATCAGCTCCAAGGTCTGCTAGAGTGACGCGATCTGTTACCACTCAGGCTTGCAGGCTGAAGAGGGGGAGAACCTATCACAGCCTGGCCTGACAGTTCTAGCTCCCGCCCTTGGTCTAAGTCTATTTATACCCTCACTTGCAGCATGCTCCTTGCCTGTGATTGTCTGGTTTCCTGGCTCTGCGATTCCTGCTATTCACCCGATTGACAGCTGTTACTTGTTGACCCTGACTTGCCTGACTATTCTCCTGCTCTGATTTGCTACTATGTACACCCCTGGTTTGATTCGGTTCGTTCACCATTCCCTGTTGCTCACGGTGTCTCCGTGGGCAACTGCCCCAACCCCCCCTCCCTGCTTCTGTGTGCCCTTGTCTTGTGTTGCCTGTCTTGCACTTTCTGAGCGTAGGGACCATCGCCCAGTTGTATGCCGTCACTTAGGACGGGCCGTGCAAGTAGGCAGGGACTGAGTTGCGGGTAGATTAGGGCTCACCTGTCCATCTCCCTACCCCGATTCACTACAGGTCTATTCCCAAATGATGCAAAGGACTTTTTCCTTTGTAGGTCTGTATCTTTTCGATATATGTTGTGCTTTTCTGGTGCGGACGCACATACATATTTTGATACTCTGATATTATTGCCTCTATTATTTTGTATATCATTTACATTTGGGACTATGTCTCTGGGCATGTGCATTATGCCTTGCCGTGCAAATGTCTAATTGTCCCAGTCTCTGTGTACTTAAACGCTTGACACCTTCTGTATTCAGATACTACTTTCAAACACCACTAGTGATACGCAATCATTCCTAGACTAAGTTTATGCGCATGCGTTAGAGGCCTGATTCATACTTATGTTAAGCAATTGCAATTTTCGTACTTAAACGTTGGACACTTTCTTCCACACATATGCACAGACCTTTTCTTACGATAGGCTAGCATATACCAGTTCTGATTTGTCAGCCCTTACGTCTATCTCATCAGAGAAGAGCTTGACCCTTTACACTCGCTTCTATTGGCTATTCACAGTGACACACCTAGAGACATGTCATCGGAAGTTCATAAAACAAAGGGAATTATTTAGCGCGCCGTCATTAGCCCCGGTAACCCCTGAGGACTCTTCAGACGTAGCGAAACATGTTGGGAGGACTTTTCAATTTCAATTACATGCTTGTTTGCTAGATACATTCAAATATATTAGGCAGTGGAGTTACAGCGTTCTGCAGTCGCTGGCTCTAATTTAGACAACAACAGTGAGAGGTGTATCAAACCTATGCACCATCAAGGCATTGTGCCACAGTCCACTCTACAGCAGCTCGTATTGACTATTTTACTTTAATGCATGTGGTTCGTCAGTTTGCTTATAATAGCCTAATAAAGAATTTATTTTATCCTATTTAGTCCTATACAGGTAGTTGGGAAATAGGGCTTCCGTTGCCTTTGGCCATCTAGTTGATAGTTAAAGAGGCTCTGTCACCAGATTTCGCAACCCCTATCTCCTATTGCAGCAGATCGGCGCTGCAATGTAGATTACAGTAACGTTTTTATTTTTAAAAAACGAGCAAACGGCAAAAGTGAAACCAAATCTCGTTTAGCTCCGTGATCTCGCGAGATTTGGTTTCACTTGCCGGAATCTCACAAAAAAAGAGTCAGAAGTGTCAGGATTCTGAGTACACATGACGTCCAGGCTGGATGGTCATGCGTATTCATTATCAGGACACTGTAGTAATGTTAGGGCTTGTGTATGAGCCTGCACATAGCGATATATCTATATCGCTAGTGCAGTGTAAATGAATGGAGAGTGCATGATGCCGATTGGTCAGCGTCATGTACAACGCCCACTTGGTCGAAAGTAAAAGTACGCCCACTTGGGCATTAAGAAAGCTCATTAGCATAAACCAAAATCGCTCCTAACGTTGTGAAAAAAGATCGGTTTTTTAAATAAAAAGCATTACTGTCACCTACATTACAGCGCCGATCTCCTTATATAGGTGATAGGACACTTATAATGTGGTGACAGAGTCTCTTTAAACACAGTAGTTGAGACAGAAGAAAGTAGATGCAGCAGTCTTTTCTTTATACTTTTCCTTCCTTTTTGATCAACTTCTGGCTTTGGCTCAAAATCCTGAGACAAAAACTGCATCAAAACTGTATATGTGATTATGGCCTAAAGATATAAGTGGTTCTTCAGACGCCCCTGCACTAGGCATGATTTTTGAAAGGGGTTGTCTAGTCATAAGAAATTGATGGCCTATCCTCAGGATAGGCCATCAATATCTGATCTGAACTACCAGCATCCCCGCCGATCAACTGTTTTGAAGGGGATGCGACGCTTGTACTAGTGCCACTAGCTTCCCCTTCATTCCTCACCCGCTCGTACTGTGAATCGCCGACACAATTGTAGTAGCGGTTCACAGTATTACAGTCTTCTTCCATTCAAGTGAATTTCCGCTACAAAATCCTGAGACAAAAACTGCATCAAAACTGTATATGTGATTATGGCCTAAAGATATAAGTGGTTCTTCAGACGCCCCTGCACTAGGCATGATTTTTGAAAGGGGTTGTCTAGTCATAAGAAATTGATGGCCTATCCTCAGGATAGGCCATCAATATCTGATCTGAACTACCAGCATCCCCGCCGATCAACTGTTTTGAAGGGGATGCGACGCTTGTACTAGTGCCACTAGCTTCCCCTTCATTCCTCACCTGCTCGTACTGTGAATCGCCGACACACTTGTAGTAGCGGTTCACAGTATTACAGTCTTCTTCCATTCAAGTGAATTTCCGCTACAAATCTGTCATCGATTCACAGTATGAGCAGTGATAGTACGAGCGCCACGGCCCCTTCAAAACAGATAATCAGTGGGGTTGCTGGGAGTGGACCACCACGATCAGATATTGATGAGGATGGGCCATCAATTTCTTATGACTGGAGAACCCCTTTAACGATTTTCTAATAGTTAAAGGTGCCATAGACTTTCCAAAGGGCTTCGCATGGGTTTATGACAACTTATAAAATATACTGTATAGATATTGGGTAAGACAGAGGTTAAAGAGTTAGTAAAAAAAAGAGTTTGTAGGTGTTGGGTATAGAAGAAAGCAATGCGGGTCAACCTAACACATTATGAAGGCCTCAGACGTGGTCGATGACTCCATCTGAGGGTTACATTTAATGTCCGATGCCCACTCCCTTTTACAGCATGGAGATGGCCACAACATGCAGTGTCTCTCCATCATAACCTATGGGACATACAGACAAAGCCAGGAAAGTGCACTAAACTGTTTCTGCATGCTTTATTGACTATTATAAAAAATACATGCGCAACCCCCTCTTTCTTGAAAAAGTGGGACAAGAGGACCCTGTATACAATATCATATATTTGATATCCATATAAGATTATATCCACATGCCAGGTATATGTAAAGCAGGAAAAACTTTAGGCTGAACTTACACACAGCATTTACCTGCATTTTCTTTGATTTTTTTTTGTTGTTTTTGCTTTGTTTCCTCCGAAAAATGCTGAAGTCAGAAATCTATAGTAAAATATGAGAAACACTGCAAATACATTGTTTAGGTTTAAAGGCAATGTACAAGTTTTTATTTTATAAAAATGTGTATCAGTGTGTTTTGTGCAACTTTCTAATTACTTTTTATTAAAAATTACTTTTTGAGATACAGCTGCTTTGTATCCTGTATAGGGAGCAGCTGTATCTTGTGCTGAGACCTGAATCTGTCAGGACAGCGGCACTGACGGGTTCAGGGATAGCGGGTCCTACGTGTCTCTTACACGCAGAATCCACCTGTTATCGATTACATCTAAATTATGAAAAGCTCATCGCCCCGCCCCCTGCAACGAGATCGGGGGTGACAATAGTTGTCATGGCACCCCAGTGGCCTACTGAAGGCTCCCAGGACTGCCCTCACTCTGCTTCTGTTAAGCTCTGTCTGTGGCAGGGCTTAACAGAAGCCTGTAAAATTTACTATATACTGCAATACATTAGTATTGCAGTGTATTGTACCAGTGAGCCAACGATCGCTGGTTCAAGTCCCCTAGGGGGCTAATAAACTGTGTAACAAAAAAAAGTGAAATTAAGATTTTAGTAGTGAAAAAAAATAAAAAAAATTTCCTCTAATCTAATGTAAAAAAAGAAACAAATTTGGTATCGCTGCATACATAACAGTCTGAACTATTACAATATAGAGTTATTTAACGCGCACGGTGAAAATCGCAGAATTTTGTTCAAATTAGTTCTAAAAAAAATTTCAAATAGTGATCAAAAAATAAAAAAGTTATGGCTCTCGGAATGTGGCGACACGAGACAACTTTTTTTTAACAAAAACTTTTTTATCTTTAAAAGTAGTCAAATATAAAAAACCTATATACATTTTGTATTACCGTAATCGTATTGAGCCGCAGAATAAAGCTAAGTTGTCATTTTTACCGCACGGTGAAAGCGGTAAAAACAAAACCAAAAAAACAATTGAGGAATCGCAGTTTTTTCCAATTTCAGCCCATCAATAATTTTTTTTTAGTTTCCCAGTACATTATATGGTACTTTAAATGCTACCAATAGAAGCTACAACTACTACCGCAAAAAATAAGCCCTCACACCACTTTTTTTACAGAAAATGTAAAAGTTATGGCTTTTGGAAGGCGGGGAGTAAAAAACGAAAAATCAAAATATGGCTCATTTCTTAAGGGGTTAACATCCGGCTGCACAAAAAAAAAAAATGCAGTTAAAAACGCAGCCTGACTTCCGGTTCCAGCGCTGGGGATGCAGGACGTGAGTGACTGAGCTCCCGCTCCCGTCCAGCCTGTAAGCTCGCAATAGTCGCTACGGCGACGATAATCAGCGGTGAAGTCACCAGCCCTGCACACGGCAACATCATCGGTGGTGCCTGTATGGACAGGTACCTCCTCAGAAGCGTGCAGAAGCCAGCCATGGAGGAATCAGCCGAGGCCGTGGTAAAGGGAGGTAAGATGGCGGCGCTTCCCGCCACTGCGACCCTGCTATACACACAGGAAGATGAGCTGCAGCACCATCAGTCCCAGCTTTCAAGCCCGGCAGAGCATGTGCTGTCCGCTCTTCCAGTAGCCATTGACTATGTAACCCTAGCCAAACAGATAGCGCCAGACCTGCAAAAGGCGCTGGAAAAAACGGTGCAAGATTCTCTAAACCGCGTGCATGCGGAGCTGGCACAAGTCACTATCAGAGCTGATGAGCTAGAACAGCGTATGACGCTGCTGGAGGATGAAAATGAACGCCTGCAATCCAAACTTAGAGGGGTGCTGTCTGTTACTACGCAGTTGTGGGGCAAGGTGGAGGATCTGGAAAATCGCTCCAGGAGGAGCAACCTGCGACTGGTGGGGCTGAAAGAAGCGGTGATATCTGCTGATTTGCAACGAGTGTGTGAGAGGACATTGCCGGAAGCCTTAGGTCTTCCCCGTCCATGCCGGGTGGAGAGGGCGCATAGAGTGGGGCCGGACCCCAGAAACCTCCCAGCAACAGCTGACCACAATTCACATCGTCCCAGACAAGTGATCTTCAAACTGTTGGATTACAATGACAAGGTGGCACTGATGAAAGCTTTCCGCAGCAGATCGTGTCCTTTGGAAATAATGGGCATGAAAGTGCTACTATTTGAGGATTTCTCGGCGGAGGTTGCAAAACGAAGGCGGGCTTTCAGCAAGATCTGCACCGCGCTGTTCCAAGCGAGAATACGCTTTAGACTGCAGTACCCAGCCATCCTGCGGGTGTTTCAAGAGAACGGGCGGAATAAGGTTTTCACCACTCCACAGGAAGCGGAGGACGCACTTGCGGAGCTTTGTGGGAACAGATCACAGCAAGAGGAGCGTCACAGTCCAGTACATAGTCCGCATTGCAAGTCGAGAGAAGCCAAAAGGAACCGGCTAAATATGGAGCGAACCTGGGCAAGAAGCCTTAATGCCCACACCTGGAAGATCCCGGGGGGGTCGAGCCGGAAATGGAGGGGACTCTCCGAAGCCGCAGAGGCGAACACGGGACCGCACCCGATCCACGTCTCCTGATTGACGGACGATGTCCTTTTTGGCGCATTTTATTTAAGCTGATGTGATGATGATTTTGTGGACGCTGTAGACCAATTGCAGATTCCGACCAGCTACAGATAAGTTTACAGATAATCTGAAAGTTATTGATGGAGATATTTTGCGGTCTTATACAGCACTATGTACCGGTCAACAGTTGACCTATTGTTACAGTGTTACAATGTTATCAAGGTTGAAGTATATGCATTCTGATATTTCCCTGCATTTTCACTGCAAGATATTTCTGAGGGAGTTAGATCAGGATCTGAGATTGTCCCTGGTGGGCGGGATCGACAGGGAGTGATACAATGCCTCCCCCACGCAAGGGATTAGTGTTATCTGTTACAATGGCAGACTGAGGGACATTGTGGTAGGAGATAGGGGACACGGAGGTAGGGAAACCTTGAAGCGAAGCAAGGTTCATAGGGAAATGTGAGGATGCAATCCTAACGGACTCTAGGCTGTTAAAGTAATGATAAGGGAATGTACAAAAGGGTGCGCAGGCGACAAAGAGGTACTGAGGGGGCAAGGGCAGGTGTTACTTCCTCATGGAAGGAGCCATATAGGCAGGCTGGGGGGGAGGCGGAGGGAGGTGGCGCGTTCTGGCATAACAGAAAAAAGTGAAGTCACATACACCAGTGGGTATTAAGGGATTGCTAACCCTTGCCGCAGGTGACTTTATGATTTTGTTAGGTAAGGGATGGTTGGCCTTGTTGGTTCTGGCTTACAAGCCAGGGTTTGGTTATGATGTTAATGTTAATGTTTGCACATGGCTCTTGGGAAAAGACGGATCTGACTCCCTGGACTCCACACAACTTTTAGGCACTTTAGCTCATCTTAAACACGGCCCAATAACATGAAAATAGTTTCTTGGAACGTTAAAGGGCTGAGATCCCCACAGAAACGGACCAAACTTTTAAGGCACATGAAACGATTGCATCCTGATGTGGCCCTATTGCAGGAAACTCACCTTACCGAGCCGGAGTTTAAGTATTTGCAAAAGTTCTGGGTGGGTCAGGTTTTTGGCTCGTCGGCAAGGGAGGGAGTTATAATTCTGGTACATAAAAACTTTGCGTTTACACTGGTGTCCCAGGAGCGGGATGACGAGGGCCGTTGGATCCATCTAGTGATGGAGCATGAAGGGGAAACCATCAGTATTTATAATGTGTATGGCCCAAATACGGTTAACACTGGTTTTTTTGGTCACTTGGAAACCCAACTCCAGCAGGATCGCATTAGGTTTTTGATTTTAGGGGGATACCTTAACACTGTAAGGTCTTCAAAGGAGGATAGGAGCGCAGGGACTAGTTCGCAGAGAAGCAGAGATAGGATCTTGCCCGACTTTTTAAGACACACGGCCCTAATAGATGCGTGGAGGAGTTTACACCCAGATGCGCGGGAATATACACATTTCTCTCATGTTCATCAGTCATGGTCGCGTATTGATTATTTGTTAGTTAGTGACGCAATGTCGCGACGTTTACGTGAAGCGGCAATTGAAGATCTAGTTATTTCGGACCATGCTCCGGTTACCATTACATTGGCCGACACAGTAGCTAGAGGAACGGATTTTATCTGGAGGTTTCCCGCCTTTCTGGCAAAGGATGAGGGCTTTACACAGAAGCTTAAGGGGTGGTGGATGGAATTTGATGGGGATAATGTAGCGCATCGCTCGGAACCGTCATTGTATTGGCGTACAGCCAAGGCGGTAATAAGAGGGAAAATCATGCAGTATATGTCTAATCTTAAACGTAAGACGACCGAAGGATACAAGGCAGCGAGCGACAGATTGCGGCGTGCGTACACAGCATTCCTACATTCGCCATCAATGCTATTGGGGGAGGAATGGAAGGAAGCCAAGCGACAGTTTGATCAATGGTTAGACAAAAGAGAGAGTATTTACCGGTCCCAATTTGATGCTGATTTAATGCGTTTCGGCAATAAGGCGGGCAAATTATTAGCGAGGTTAGCAAAGGGGAGGTATGCACCGGCACATATTTCAACACTTAAAGAATCAAACGGAACTCCTACCTCGGACCCAAAAAAAATCAATACCATATTAAGTAAATATTACCAAGCCCTTTACTCAGAAACACCCATAGATCTCCAAAAAGGGAGGGAATTTTTGGAGAAGGTGAAGCTGCCGGGGCTCACCCAGGAGCAGAATGGTCATTTGAGCGCGGAGATTACACTAGAGGAAGTTTGGAGCGCCATTAAAACATTATCTAACGGAAAGGCCCCGGGTCCGGATGGATTCACAGGGGAGTTTTTCAAATCTCTGAGAGAAGAAATCAGCCCTACCTTGGTGGCATATTATAATACTTTACTAGGAACGGGAGCTTTACCAGCAGAGGCCAAGGTAGCGCATATAAAGGTGTTACCCAAGAAGGGGAAGAATCCTCTTGACCCGGGGTCGTACCGCCCCATCTCGCTGATAGACCAAGATCAGAAATTGCTCACAAAAATTTTGGCCAATCGACTGGCTATGTATCTACCCATACTGGTGGGAAAATCTCAGGTAGGATTTGTAAAGGGCAGGGCAGCAGTGACAAATCTACGCAAGGTATTGACGGTGCTAGAAACAGTCAGGCACGATCCCCAGCCAGGTACCAGGCCGGCACTTTTAGCGCTAGACGCAGAGAAAGCCTTTGATAACATACAATGGGAATGCCTGGGGATGGTGCTAGACAAAATGAACATTCAGGGAGATTTCCTGAAGGGAGTCTACAATAGCCCGCAAGCACGTGTTCACTCCTCGGGGTTCCTATCAGATCCCTTCCAATTACATAAAGGAACACGACAGGGTTGCCCCTTGTCGCCCCTGCTATTCAATCTAGCACTGGAACCTATGGCCAGATTCCTGGAGGAATCGGATATGTTCAGAGGCATTCAAGTGGGATCTTGTGCAGTGAAATTAGCCCTGTTCGCTGATGATGTCATACTTTTTATGTCAAACCCTCAGGAGCATTTAGGGAAGGTTTTTCAATTTTTGCAAGAATTTGGGCAATGCTCGGGATACAAAGTCAATATAGCTAAGAGCGAACTGCTGGAGTTGGGCAGGCCATTGCCGAAGACCTTTTGGCAATCCTTGGGTTGCGGGATATCACCGGTGGAACACTGCATTACCTATCTGGGTATCAAAATAGGGAGGGTACCAGACACTCTGTATGGCTTAAATTATCCCCCGTTAATTAAAAAAATACAAGCGGAACTCACTAGATGGGGCCAATTGCCGTTGTCCCTCTTGGGAAGATGCCATCTGATCAAGATGGTTAGTTTTCCTAGATTGCTATACCCCTTTCAAACGCTACCTCTCTTATTGAAGCATGTGGATGTCTCGAAATTGACGGCTTCATTCACTAAATTTATATGGGCAGGAAAAAGGCCGCGCATAGCACTCACCAAGTTCATGATGGGTAAACAAGAAGGGGGTGTGAACTTTCCGAATGTCAGGGGTTATAACGTGGTCTGTCTTTTGCGTCATGTAGTAGATTGGCTTCATGAAACAAGCAATTATTCCAATTTAGATCTGGAAGGGGAGTATGCTTCACTTTGGAACCTGAAAGCTTTGTTACATTGTAGAATCGCTTCTCTTCCGTGCCGTCTCAAAACCTCCATTGTATTGAGAGATACAGTTCTAGCTTGGAAAGTGGTACGTAAGCAGTTTGGGTTACCCCACCTGGTATCGAAATATATGCCGTTGAGCGGCCATCCGGAGTTTTTACCGGGAATGGACAAGGGGGACGGAATTGCCTCATGGGGGAGGGTAGGCATTGGTAGCGCAGGGCATCTTATGCATACAGAGGAAAAGAGGTGGTTAACTGGAGAGGAAATCACCGCTAAACTCAGACCCATAGTAGGTAGAGTCAATTTTTTGCAAGTACTTCAGGTACGAACATTTTGTACCTCCAGGCTCAGGGATTTGAGTAAGGAAGCTACTACGCACACTCTGGATGAGGTCATAGGTCCAACAACTGGGCGGGCGACCATTTCAGGAATGTATAGAGCATTGAGAGAGGGTTTTGTTCGTCCGCAATTAAGGATTAGTTTTAAAAGCTGGGAACGGTGGACTCAGGATCCAGATATAGGAGAGACCATACTGGGAGGTTGGGAGACGGTACGGAAGAGTGTGATAAATGAGAGCTGGAGGGAAACCTATTTCAAGTTGATGCATGCAGCTATATATGGCTTTAATATCTTGCCCTCACAATCTTTCCCTGATCGCATTACAAGTTGTCCCAAGTGCAATACACCGCTGACGAATTTGTGGCATGGAGTATGGGGATGTGTGCATAAATATATTAAGGGGGATGGTACAGAAATATATTAAGGACCATTGGAAAACGAATCTCCCAATGACGCCTCAAGCGCTACTATTCCATCAGGCGCGGCCGCCGGAGGAAGAGGGTGCTCGAGGAGTAAGATCACCTCCCGTGTTGGTGCACACGATTTTACTGGTAGCTTTGAGATGCCTCCTGAGTCAATGGTTAGAGGCAGACACGCCGGGGTTAGAATTGATTGTGTCACGGCTGAAACAGTTATTGGTTCTTGAGAGGGTGGAGGTGGAAAGGCGGAAGGAAACGGGAACCAAGAAGCTATTTGATAAGTGGCAAGTATTTATAGAAACGCAATGTACAGCAGCCGAAATAGCGGAAAATGTTAGGCCTTTCCAGTACACAAAGTGGTACTGCACACAGCTCTTGGCAGGCGTTTTAGGGAGGATGCAACTGTGAGCCAGCTGGGGGAGAAAGGATGAGTGGAAACTCATTGATGATCTAGGTGGTGTTGGAGTTGGGGGAGTCATGTTTGTTTGGTCCATCTGAAGATCGACAATTATGCCATGTTTCTATGTTGGTGTGTTTATATGTTATGTTGAATTTAATTCAAAAGTTAATCCCATGACAGTTGAGTGCTGCGCACTCATGATATAACTCTTACGTGAAATGTTTGTAAGAAAATGTGAAAACTGACAATAAAAAGGATATTTAAAAAAAACAAAAAACGCAGCCTTAGGCCGGGTTCCCACGGGTCGGAAATGCTGCGTAAAAATCACACAACGTATCCGACCTGGAACCCGCAGTACATTCCGTCCGAAAAACATTGTGGTACGTTTTTCGGCTGGAAGTTCCTGCTGCGGAAAAAAACAAAAACGTTCATACTCACACCCTCCCTCTCTTCTGCGCGTAGTCTGGCCTCCTAGGATTACGTTGCAGGACATGTGACGCTGCAGCCTGTGATTGGCTGCAGCGGTCACATGGGATGAAACATCATCCCAGGAGGCCGGACTGCAGGAAGGACTGAGTTCTGGGTAAGTATGATTTTTATTTTTCCTGGGTTTTGCGATTTTTGTGGTGGAATCGTTGCGACTCAGCCGCAAAAGTCGCAACACTTGGCTTACTGTTGTGGGTTTTGCATCCCCATTGAATTAAATGGGGTAAACCCGCAAAAGAAAAGAATGAAAACGCAGCATAAATTGACATGCTGCAAATTTTAATTCCGCACCGCAGGTCAATTTATTAACGTTTACGCTGCGGTTTTTTTCCTCAGCGTGGGCATGAGATTTTCTAAGTCTCATCCAGTTTGCTGCTACTGTAAATGCTGTGAAATTTCCAAACAGAATTCCATTGCGGAAATTTTGCAGCGTATACGCTACGTGGGAACCCGGCCTTAAACTTCAAAAACGCCAGGAAAACTGCCAGTAAAAAATGCCAGCTGCAGTTCCCTGCACACCTGGGCGTCTGGGAGTGAAGCTGTGCAGGGAAAACTTAGAAGATGACAGTACAAAATCAGTGCTGCAGAACCTTGCGGGTACGAACACACACAGCATATTCAGGGCAGATATGCTGCGTCAAGCTTCGCCACGTATCCGCCCTGAACACCGACCGAAAAATCGCAAAACACGTTCATACTTACCCCTCCCATTTCTTTGCGCGCAGTCTGGCCTCCTGGGATGACGGTGCAGGCCATGTGTATGAACCGTCATCCCTGGAAGCCGGACTGGAGAAGCAGGGAACTCTGGGTAAGTATAACTTTTTTCTTACTTGCAATTTTTGCGCCGGAATCGCTGATTCTGCTGCAAATGTCGCAACACACACCACTTTGTTGCGGGTTTAAGCACCACATTGAATTCAATGGGGAAAACCTGCAACAGAAGAGCTGCGATTCTGCATCATTAAAGAGGCTCTGTCACCACATTATAAGTGTCCTATCTCCTATATAAGGAGATGGGCGCTGTAATGTAGGTGACAGTAATGCTTTTTATTTAAAAAAACGATCTTTTTTCACAAAGTTAGGAGCGATTTAAGTTTATGCTAATGAGCTTTCTTAATGCCCAAGTGGGCGTTGTACAGAGGAGTGCATGACGCTGACCAATCGGCATCATGCACTCCTCTCCATTCATTTACACTGCACTAGCGATATAGATATATCGCTATGTGCAGCCTCATACACAAACCCTAACATTACTACAGTGTCCTGATAATGAATACACATGAAATCCAGCCTGGACGTCATGTGTACTCAGAATCCTGACACTTCTGACTCTTTTCTGTGAGATTCCAGCAACGGATACGAAATCTCGCGAGATCACGGAGCTAAACGAGATTTGGTTTCACTTGCCGGAATCTCACAAAAAAAGAGTAAGAAGTGTCAGGATTCTGAGTACACATGACGTCCAGGCTGGATGGTCATGTGTATTCATTATCAGGACACTGTAGTAATGTTAGGGCTTGTGTATGAGGCTGCACATAGTGATATATCTATATCGCTAGTGCAGTGTAAATGAATGGAGAGGAGTGCATGATGCTGATTGGTCAGCGTCATGCACTCCTCTGTACAACGCCCACTTGGTCGAAAGTAAAAGTACGCCCACTTGGGCATTAAGAAAGCTCATTAGCATAAACCAAAATCGCTCCTAAAGTTCTGAAAAAAGATCGTTTTTTTAAATAAAAAGCATTACTGTCACCTACATTACAGCGCCCATCTCCTTATGTAGGAGACAGGGCACTTATAATGTGGTGACAGAGTCTCTTTAAAGGGAATGTGTTGCTAGAAAAAAAAATATTATTTTTTTTTTCAGTTTAACAATTAGTATTTGATTGATTTTTTCACAAGTCAGGAAATATTATTAATTAGATTCTAATTTATAACATTTCCATGTGCTGGGCACTAGAGGGAGCAGTTCCCAAAATTGCAGCATGGTCAATGTGGTAAAGCAACCTCATTGCTTTATGCTGCAAATTTGGGGTGGACACACTCTCCTCTAGTGTCCTCACACAATCCCCCCTCCCTTCTTCTGGCTTGTGCCAGGAGAAGGAAGGGTTTGAATCTTCAAACCTCCTACACTGTGTGCAGCCATTTTCTGAGCAACTGCACAGTGTAGGAGGATTAAATACAGGGCTCAGCAGACAGTATCACACAAACATACACGAACATAAATTACCTACTGCCGCCGCCTCCGCTGGTCTACGCTCCTATTCCTTGCGCCTTAACATATGGCCGGAAGTCGTCATCTTACTGTCCGGCAGCGGCTTCCGGTCCACATGAAAATGGCGCTGGATTTCGCTCTGTGAACGAGCTTCGTTTTGGTCTGTGTGGGAGCGGCGCATGCGCCTTTCCCACACAGACGGTGTGCGCTTCTGAGAATGGAACGGCTCCCGTTCGCATTCTCTATGGGATTATATGTGCCGTATACCATCTCTGTATGTGTCGTTAATCGACACATATAGAGATGAAAAAAAATGGCAGCCCCCATAGAGAAGTCAAAATTAGAACGTGACAACACTAATAAATAAAATGTTTGTTTTTTATTTTATTAAAAGTAATATAATAAAAAAAATCATGACACCTTCCCTTTAATTGACATGCTGCGGTTGAGGAAACTGCACTGCAGGTCAATTTATGTACGTTTTTTTCCAGAATGAGTGGGGACGTGTTTTTTTTAACTCTCACACTGCTGCTACTGTAATATGATGCAGATTTTCTGCAATGAATCCGTACTATGAACACACATAGCCTAAACATTCTCTGTGGTTTTCAGGGTGGATATGCTGTGCAGCTTAACCGCCATGAATACGCTGTGTGTTCGTACCCTAAAGGGTAACTAAACTTTCAGAAGTGTCAGAAGTTTGGATCAGTGGGGTCCGAGTACTGAGACCCCTCCGATCACTAAAACGAAGCGGCAGAAGCGCTTGGGGGAACGCTAAACCTCCTGATCGGCTTTTCTCGGAAAGCTGAACAGTTGGTGTATGGACTCAATAGAAAGTCTAGTGGACCGTACACCAACTGCTCTGCTTTCCGAGAAAAGCCGATCAGAAACTAAGGGTATGTTCACACGCTAGCTGGCTTTTACGGCTGAAATGACAGCCTGTTTTCAGAAGAAAACAGCTGCGTCGTTTCAGCCGTAAATGCTCCTCCTCGTAATATACGAGGCGTCTGTGACGCTCGTATATCTTGAGCTGCTCTTCATTGAGTTCAATGAAGAACGGCTCAAATTACATTGCAAAGAAGTGCCTTGCACTTCTTTGCCGAGGCAGTCAATTTACGCATCGTCGTTTGACAGCTGTCAAACGACGACGCGTAAATTACAGGTCGTCTGCACAGTACGTCGGCAAACCCATTCAAATGAATGGGCAGATGTTTGCCGACGTATTGTAGCCCTATTTTCAGACGTAAAACGAGGCATAATACGCCTCGTTTACGTCTGAGAATAGGTAGTGTGAACCCAGCCTAAGGGTATGTTCACACGGCCAAATTTCAGACGTATACGAGGCGTATTATGCCTCGTTTTACGTCTGAAAATAGGGCTGCAATACGTCGGCAAACATCTGCCCATTCATTTGAATGGGTTTGCCGACGTACTGTGCAGACGACCTGTTATTTACGCGTCGTCGTTTGACAGCTGTCAAACGACGACTCGTAAAAATACAGCCTCGTCAAAAGAAGTGCAGGACACTTCTTTCAGACGTTTTTGGAGCTGTTTTCTCATAGACTCCAATGAAAACAGCTCCAAAAACGAGTTGGTAAAAAAATGAGTTGGTAAAAATGCGAGTTGGTAAAAAACGTCTGAAAAGCAGGGTCTGTTTTCCCTTGAAAACAGCTCTGGATTTTCAGACGTTTTGGTTGACTACGTGTGAACATACCCTTTTTACCAACTCGCATTTTTACCAACTCATTTTTTTACCAACTCGTTTTTGGAGCTGTTTTCATTGGAGTCTATGAGAAAACAGCTCCAAAAACGTCTGAAAGAAGTGTCCTGCACTTCTTTTGGCGAGGCTGTATTTTTACGAGTCGTCGTTTGACAGCTGTCAAACGACGACGCATAAATAACAGGTCGTCTGCACAGTACGTCGGCAAACCCATTCAAATGAATGGGCAGATGTTTGCCGACGTATTGTAGCCATATTTTCAGACGTAAAACGAGGCATAATACGCCTCGTATACGTCTTAAATTTGGCCGTGTGAACATACCCTAAGCGGCACAGCGCTCACCCGAGCGCTCCTGCCGCTTTATTTTAGCGATCAGTGGGGGTCTCAGTGCTCGGACCCCACTGATCAAAACTTCTGACACGTCAGAAGTTTTCTGAAACTTTAGTTACCCTTTAATTCTCAGGATCAGTGGGAGTCCCAGAGGTCGGCCCGGCGCTGATGATAAAGTGAGGGCATATGCTAATGAATAATGATAAAATAGTCTTCAACCCCATTCACACAGTCTAGCCTGGTGCGACTCCGTCTATTGGGAGGGAGGATGTACACTTTACATTTTTCTGTTTTTCATTCAACCATTAAAAAACAAAGAACAGCATAGTCGGTTTCACTATAACCGTCTCTAGAACTGTGAACTCGGTAAAATGTCATGCTCTTTGTCCATCCCGCTACGCCAGCTGCTGGAAGGTGTCGCGCCGGTGATGACGTGCGTGGCGCTCCCGGAAGTGCGCCGTTCTGGTGGTGTCTTCCCCACGTGTGGAGCGGTGCTGGTGTTTGTTGTGCGTTCACGGCCGCTTTTCGGCCTGTTCCAGTCAGCCGCCGTGCCTCAGAGATGGAGCACTTCCAGCTCAGCCTCTCGGGGCTTGGCGTTATAGCTCAGAGAAGCGGTGGAGAACTCAGCCAGTACCTCGCCAAGCAGGTGAGAACGACAAAACAATTCTGCCCAGGCCAATGCATACAGAGAGCCGCGCTGCGGGGTGAACGCTTCAGTATGCCTGTCAGGGTACAGTGTCCATTGTCTTACTATTGTGAAAGGAAACGCTTGTATAGTCGGGAGCCAAACGGCCAGCTTTACATAAACGCTGTGCTACAAAGAACGCGCCCGGCTTATTTTAATTACAAAACCAGCTAAATAGATCTGAACTTGGAAATTGTTTATATAATGTCATTTTTATGTAATGAAAAACATAGCAAAGATGGGATGACAAATCGTCTGTAATTGCTAGTTTTTTTTTTATTTAGAGTTTTTTTTTTTTTTTTTTTAAACTGTTCTCATAACCTCTCCACTATCCAGAAACGAAAGCAGCTTTCACTACACCAATCTCTTGCATATATGACCCAATAAAAGTTCTGTAGTGGATGATAATGCATGGTATGGCAGCCGCCTTGTAGAGCTGCTCACATGGTCTCTTTTTGGCCGTGTTCACATCTGTGCTCGTTACTGGAACAGAAAAACGAGCGCGGAATTAGTCACATGACCGAAACCAACAGCACCCGATGGGACCTATTGATTCTAATTGGTTTGCGTTATACAATTCATTATATGTACCCTAAAACGGTGACGTTTAAAGTCTTCACAAAAAAAATCCATCACAAGGGTACGTTCACACGTAGCGGAAATACTGCGGATTTTACGCAACAAATTTAGTTTCAGAAAATCAGCAGCATAATATACAGTAGCAGCAAAGTGGATGACATTTGAAATAATCTCATCTACACGCTGTGTAAATACTGAGCGGGAAAAAAAACCGCTCAAATTGACATGGGGTCCAGTTTTTTAATTCGCAGCATGTCAGTTGTATTTGCGTAATTGCTGCTTTTGTGTTGCGGTATCCCCCATTGAATTAAAAAAAAATTGATTGGTCATTAAGGCCTAAAGTAGGCTGGTCACTAAGGGGTTAAAGTAATTATTTAGATTAGATATAATGTGGTTATTTTGCAGCTATTGTTAAAGGCTGAGTTCACACGGGCAGATGCGCTGCGTAAGAGCACGCAGTATATCCGCCGCAGGGAATTCCGGGCGAAAAAACGCACCAAACTGGTGCAGTTTTTCATCTGGAAAGTCTGCTGCGAAAAACTGCAGCACATATCTGGCCTGACTTCTCATCCCAGGAGACCGCTGCAGCGGCTATCACATGGGGGGGAGTGTCATCCCAAGAGGCCGTCCCTCTGATGTCCTAAAGGCCGGCCTCCTGGGATGATGATTTATCCCATGTGATTGGCTGCAGTGGTCACATGGGATGAAACGTCATTCCAGGAGGCTGCGCTGGAGGGAGGAACACAGACTCCTGGGTAAGTATGAGGGTTTTTTTTTTCCCTGAGTTAACTTTTTTGAGGCGGAATTGCTGCGAACCCGCCGCGGAAAACGCAACAACTGCTATTTGTTGCGGGTTTAATCTCCCCATTAAGTTCAATGTGGTAAAACCACTACAAGTAAGAAGCGTTTATGCAAATACAATTGAAATCCTGCAGAATAAAACTCTGCACCGCAGGTCAATTTCTGAGCGTTTTTTTACGCTCAGTATTTACGCAGCGTGTGGATGAGATTTGTTCTATCTCATCCGCTCTGCTACAACTTTATTTGCTGTGGATTTTCTGCAACCAATTCCGTTGGGGAAAAAAAACTCAGTATTTATGCAACGTGTGAACTGACCCAAATGCTTCCTTAGTGGCTGCCGTAATGGATGCACACTCTACTTTCCTGTCTGTATTGACTAAGGATGCACAATACATCGAAAGTTCGATACTGTAGATCCCCAGACGGTTCGATACCGTTTCATGTATTTCAATACAAAGCTGTGCGGCCGCACTGCTTAGTGTATAGTAACACATGAATGTATGGGAGCGGGGCTGCGGCTGTGTAATACAGCCATTGCTCCGCTCCTGAGTCCTGACAAGTACGCGGTCAGGATGATGCGATGCGGCCAGCGCTGCACTAATGAGCGGCGGCACTGAAGACAGAACATGGCATGCGCGCTGCAAAGCACCCCCATGTTCTATGTTCAGTGCATGAACCACCGCTCATTAGTGCAGCGCCATCCGCATCACCTCATGATGACCGCGCACGCACTTAATGTCAGGAGCGGGGCCATGGCTGTATTATACAGCCGCAGCCACGCTCTATAACGGCGGAGATCAGAGAAACCTCTCATCTCCGCCACTATCCCCCTGAATGCTGGGATCAAAGCGGACTTCAGCATTCAGGGGAAAATGAGAAGGGGGGATGCCCCTTGGATAGCATCACAGGAATCCCTGTGACGCGATTGAGGGACATACCATATATAGGCAGACAGCCCAGGGTCCATTGAAGGACCCCAGGGCTGTCCTACCTAATATTTCCTATTGTTAGGGCATACTTACGCGGGATTCACACGACCGGGTCGTTCCCGAGCCCGAGTGTCGGCCGGTAAAATCGGCCATTTTGCCCGGCCGGTTTGCATTAAGTTTTGCATCCGGGCTGGGCAGATCCGGACAGTGACATCAGCGGCAACTCCTGAAGGGGAATCCCCATGTGTTCGGGGATTCCGCTTCAGGAGTTTCCCCTGATGTCACTGCCCAGATATGGACAGAGACATCAAGTGCTCTGTCCAGGAGCGGAATCCCCGAAAACACGGGGATTCCGCTCCTTCAAGGAGCTGAAGTGCGGCTAGCACATAGCAGAGCGGGGAGATACCTCCCCGCTCTGCTATAGTGGCGTTGCTACAGTAGTAGCAGCAGCTGCTAGCGGCGCCATCGAAGGTGTCGCCGGGCCAGGGTGCTTTTCAAGCAGGGGAAGGGAGCCAGCGCAGCGCTCCCTTCCACCTGCTGTACACCCCGGCCCTGCCACACAGTGTACAGCGATGCCATTCGTCAGAATGGCATCAACTCCTCCTCCTCACATGCACTCTGCGCTGTGAGGAGGAGGAGATAGAGCGCAAGCTCCGGAAAACCCGGCCATCACTCGGGACACATCCCGGTGATGGCCGTGTATTACCCGGCCCCATAGACTTCTATGGGGGCCGGGTACCCGGGCGAAGATAGAGCATGTCCTATTTTTTGACGGCCGGTTTTTCCGGCCGTCAAAAAATCGGTCATGTGAATAGCCCCATTAGGGGTCTATTATTCCTAATGCAGCCGGGTGCCGGCCGATTTATGAACGGCCGGCACCCGGCCGGGAAACCCTGTTGTGTGAATGAGGCCTTAGATATATGCCAGTACATTAACCCCTTCCCCCTGCTTGCATTCTGGGCCCTAATGACCAATCAATTTTTATAGTTTTTCCATTGTCACATTCGAAGAGCTATAACTTTTTTATTTTTGTGTCGACATAGCTGTATAAGGTCTTCTTTTTTGCGGGACAAGTTGTATTTTTTAAAAGCACCATTTTGGGGTACATATTATTTATTGATTAACTTTTTATTAACTTTTTTTGGGGGGGAATAGAAAAAAAACCTGAAATTTTGCCACGTTTTTTTGTGCCCTAAATCTACGCCGTTTACCCTGTGGTATAAATAACACAATAACTTTATTCAGCGGGTTGCTACGATTGCAACAATACCAAATTGATATCGATTTTGTATGTTTTACTACTTTGACACAGTAAAAACGCTTTTTTTTCCAAAATTATTTGTTTTTGTCTCTCCATATTTGAAGAGTCGTAACTTTTTTATTGTTACGCCGATGCATTTGTATGAGGGCTTTTTTTTTTTGCGGGATGACTTGTAGTTTTTACTGGTACCATTTTGGAATAGATGCGACTTCTTGATTACATTTTATCACATTTTGTTTGTCAGGATTCACAGAAAACAGCAATTTTTCCATTGTTTTTTATTTTATTTTTTACGGCGTTCACCTTGCGGGTTAAATAATGTAATATCTTTATAGTCGGGGTCGTTACGGACGCGGCGATACCAAATATGTGTAAAATGTTTTGCTTTATTTTGTTTTTTTTAATAGTAAATCATTTTGTAAAGGGTAAAAGTGGGTTTTTAATTTTTTTCCCATTTTTTTTAATTAACTTTATTAAACTTTTTTTTTACTAGTCCCACTAGGGGACTTTAATATGCGATCATGCGATCGCTTTTATAATACACTGCAATACTTTTGTATTGCAGTGTATTAATGCCTGGCCGTTTAAAACGGACAGGCATCTGCTAGGACATGCCTCCGGCATGACCTAGCAGGCATTTACTATATGCAGACCTGGGGGCCTTTATTAAGTCCCCGGCTGCCATCGGAGACACAGACACTCGGTGATCTTATCGGTGGGATGAAAGGGAGCTCCCTCCCTCTCTCCAAAACCACTCAGATTTGGCGCTCGCTATTGTGCACCGCATCTGAGGGGTTAAACGGGTGAGATCGATCGGTCTCTGGCAGCTGAGAGCAGAGACATTTATTGGCTCCCTGCTCTGTTTATTTATTCTGATGCAGTGCCGTAAAAAGGCTTATGCATCAGAATAAAGCCCACTAATGACCGCTGTTAAAAGGCGTATTGGCGGTCACTAACGGGTTAAAGTTTAAAAATAAAGTAAAAACGTAAAGTAATGTTAAATTAAAAAAAATACACATACACTTTTTTTTAATTTATTTTTTTACAATAAACATTAAAATAAGTCTCAATACATAAAATATACACATATTCAGTATTGGCGCGGCCCTAATAACCTTCACAACAATTTTTGCGTAATTTATGATGTGTGCGCTGTAAAAAATAAAATTTGGTTTTTCACTTTTGTGAGGCCCGAGGTGTGAGGAATTAAACCTCCATGCGCCTCACATTACTAGTAATTAACCCCATCATGTACCTTGCATATTAACCCATTATGACTGAGAAACATGATGGGGTTAATTACTATTAATATGAGGCACATTCAAAATTCATCATCATACCTCGCGCTCCACATCAGAAAACGGAAGAACTTTTTTTATTTTTTTTATTACTGTTGGCAAAGCATCGTTTTAGTATCAAACGCAATACTACACGAAGTATCGGTATCGAACTCCAAATTCTGGTATCGTTACATCCCAAGTATTGACAGCTGCAGTGGGTGTCTTTGCGTTATAAAAGCTGCAATGAATGGAAGTTAACGGTCAGAGAAATGTTAAGGCTAAGGGCCCATTCACACGAACAACGACCGTGTGCTGCGCGTGCAAATCAAGCGCAGCACACGGACACATTGATTTCAATGGGGCCGTTCACGCAGCGAGAGTCCGCTGCGTGAACCTCACTGCGTGTCCTACATTGGTGCGTTTTTATGCACCCACACGTCCGTGATTTGCGCATCAATTCGATTGAAGAAATGGAAAAAAAAGATGTGCTTTGCGTGTGTGTGAATAACGCATGGCACTCGCAAAGCACACTGATACATAACGCTAGACACACGGGCCAGATTCACGAGCTCTAATCTGATATGCTCGTGTGAATGTAGCCTTATGGTATGTTTCCATAGCTTGACAACTTCCCTGCAGTAGATCCCTCTTGTCCTCCAGTAAGAGGTGCCTTGCTCCCCTGTGTGATCAAAGCTGACCGCAGCATTTAAATGAGAAGGGGGATAACCCTTTGATTGCATCACAGGGAAGTCCTGAGACGTGATCGAGGGACATACCATGTATGGGCAGGCAGCCCAGGGTCCATTGAAGGACCCGAGGGCTGTCTGACCATATTTCCTGTTAGGGCATACTTGGGTATGTCCTAACAACTGCCTGTGTACTATCAGTACACAGGCTAACGTACTGGCACATAGATATGTCAGTACATGAAAGCTTAAAAATAGAAAAGTAAAAAAAAAAAAAAACTGTAAAAAAAATACACGTACATTTTTTACAATAACCATTAAAGAGTAACTAAAGTTTCAGAAAATTTCTGACATTGCAAAAGTTTTGATCTGGGCCTGAGCACTGAGACCCCCACCAATCGCTAAAATGAAGCAGCAGAAAGCTGAGGTAATGGTGTACTGACTCAATAGAAAGTCTATGGGCCCATACACAAACTGCTTGGCTTTAAAAAAATAAAAAAAAGCCAATCAGAAATTCAGCTGGTCAGCGCTTACCCAAGCGCGTCTGCCGCTTCGTTTTAGCGATCGGTGGGGTCTCAGTGCTCAGACCCCTATCGAATCTTCTGACATGTCACTATGACATGTCAGAAGTTTTCTGAAAGGTTAGTTACCGTTCAAAATAAGTCTCAATACATAAAACATACACGTATTTAATCTTGTCGTGGCCGTAATAACCTGCACAATAAATTTATAGCATTATTTATGATGTGTATTGCTGTAAAAAAAAAACAAAAAAACTGCTTTCTTTCACTTAATGTGTGGCACATGATATTTTGAACCTCCACGTGCCTTGCATTAATAGTAATTAACCCCATCATGTACCTCAGACATTATCCCAATGTCGTCCATTATGACTGAGGTATATGATAGGGTAAACTACTATGTCACACACTTTTTTTTTTTTTTTTTTTTCACGAAGTATCGGTAACCAAGTCCAAATTCTGGTATTGTGACCACCCTACTTCCAAGTGAAAATGAGTGTTTATTCATCCAAGGTTTAAAGCAATGTTTCACCTCATACATAGAGGCATTTTCAAGCCATGTTTGGTCAGTCTTAGCCAATCATTGCCATAGTATCAGACTCAATGCACCCCCTGTTTGTGGTGTGCCACTGGCGTATATGCCAACATGCAGACTTAAATGGGCAAAAGGGTTCCCTTTTGCATACATTTGCCTGGTATACGTTTGGATAATGCAGCCACCACTGTATTTAAAGCGTAGCCTACTGCACTTTTCAATACAAATATATGCAAAAAAGAATGCTTTTTATTTCTAATGGAAGTCTATGTCAAAAGTATGCAACTATGTTAGACATGCAGTTGCGTATGTCTGTTAATAAGTTTGACGGGACTGTTTCAAATGGTCTCACTAAACGTAAACTCCATTCGAGGTGTGAATTTAGCTTAATAACTTGTTTTCATCTCTTAAATATTTTTATTTTTTTCCCAGCAGTGGTAATATGTTGGGCTATATGTGTTAAGCCTAACGCCTTCCCGACCGCCCACTGTCTTTTGACGTCAGGCGGTGCGGGTGCTTCGTCTACAGGGAGCACCCGTAGAGCAGCCTCCTGAACACAGCTGGGGTTGGCAAACATTCGGACCCCAGCTGTTTAACCCTTTGATTACCGCGGTCCGTGACCGCGGCATTATCAAAGGGAATTCCCCTCTTTGATTGCATCACCGGGATTCCGGTGATGCAATCAAACACCAGGGAATCCCTCTGCAGTCAGCCCTGGGGACCTACAAAGGAACCCAGGGCTGTCTGTTCCGTTTGCCTGCTGGTGGGGCACACTATGTGCTGCCCGATCAGCAGCCTGTGTCATAGTGACAGTGTAATGTATTAGCGTACAGGAGTATGCCAATACATTACAAGTAAAAAAAAAAAGTAGTTACAAATAAAGTTATCCCTTGATGGGATTAAAAAAAAAAAGTAACAAAATAAATAAATAAAAAAAGTCCCAAAAAGAGTCTTTATTTTGCATAAAATACATTTTATTGCCCCTACACTAAATAAAAAGAAAAAACCTACGCATATTAGGTATCTACACGACCGTAATAACCTGAAGAATTAATCTAATGGGTTATTTAGCGTGAACCGTGAACGGGATAAAAAAACGAAACAAAAAAAAACAATTCCGAGAATCGCTTTTTCCTATATTCACGGCGTAAAAAATTTTTTTTTACCCCCAAACTGTGGGAAAAATAAAATACTATTTCTCTTGCATAAAACAAGGCCTCATACAGCCACGTCAATGAAAAAATAAAAAAGTTATGGCTGCTGAAACGCAGAGGCGCAAAAACAGAAAAATTGAGCTGGTCATTAAGGTCTTTTCAGGCCCGGTCATTAAGGGACTGTACCCAGCCTTTCCAGTAGGTCTACAGTTGTTCACAGCTGTACGTTGCCAAATTGTATGTGAAAACAAAGTGCTCTATAGCTTGTGTGTTGTAGAAGTATCTAATTCCAAATGCTTGTGATATTATACGTTTTGCGTAGCATGAGCAATATCACTTTGTAAAGTAACCTTTGTTGTTATGCTGGCTTATTTACTTGGAATGTGGATTGAGATTGGTTTGGTTTACTGTTAGGGGAGATTCACACGAGCGTTGCGTTTTTGCGCGCGCAAACAACGCGGCGTTTTGCGAGCGCAAAAACCATTTGACAGCTGCGTGTGTCATGCGTGTCTGATGCGCGGCTGCGTGATTTTCGCGCAGCCGGCATCATAGAGATGAGGCTTGTCGACGCCCGTCACTGTCCAAGGTGCTGAAAGAGCTAAATCTTTCAGCACCCTCGACAGTGAATGCCGAACACAACAGCGAAAAACCTGTACAAAAAAAAGATAAAGTTCCTACTTACCGAGAACTTCCCGGCCGTTGCCTTGGTGACGCGTCCTTGGTGACGCGTCCTTGGTGACGCGCCTCTCTTGACATCGGGCCCCACCTCCCTGGATGACGCAGCAGTCCAAGTGACCGCTGCAGCCTGTGATTGGCTGCAGCCTGTGCTTGGCCTGTGATTGGCTGGAGCTGTCACTTGAACTGAAGTGTCATCCCGGGAGGTCGGACTGCAGGAAGGAGACAGGAGTTATCGGTAAGTTAGAACTTCGGGTTTTTTTTACAGGTTAATGTATTTTGGGATCGCAAGTCACTGTCCATGGTGCTGAAACAGTTTAACTCTTTCAGCACCATGGACAGTGACTATCTCCTGACGTCGCGTACCGATAATTTTTTTGCCGGGATCGGCCAAAACTAGTTTGGCCGAACCCGGTGAAGTTCGGTACGCAAAGACACTCCGTTTGGATGTTCGGAAACAGAAAAGCACGTGGTGCTTTTCGGTTTTCATTCATCCTTTTCACTGCTGTTGCGCGAATCACGCTCGTCCCACGGAAGTGCTTCCGTGTGGTGCGCGTGATTTTCACGCACCCATTGACTTCAATGGGTGCGTGATGCGCGAAATACGCAGAGTTATTGAACCTGTCGCGCATTTTGCGCAGCAGACAAACGCTGCGCAAAAAGCACGGACTGTCTGTACTGCCCCATAGACTTGTATTGGTCCATGCGTGCCGCGTGAAAACCACGCGGCCCGCACGGACCGAATACACGCTCGTGTGAATCCCCCCTTATATATGTGTTTGCTCTCTTTCAGATATGGAGTCCTCAGGACAGAGAATCCATTTTGAGCATGCTAGCGCAGTTTCTCCTAGACAAGGAATGCACCCTGCTGATTGGGCGACAGCTTCGACCTTTACTTTTAGATCTTCTAGAGAGAAATGCGGAATGTATTAAAGCTGGAGGTCAGGTGAAGTACGATCTTCATGAAAGGTTATGTGTTGCTATGAGCAGATTGGTTGCCAGCCACCCTGATGTCCTTCCGTGAGTATTAGTTACCTCAGTTTAGACAATAAATGCTGAAATTGTATTAAACAGTAATATTTGACTTTACTTTCTGTATGTAATATTACTTTTTAGCATTGACCGATTTACCAGTTATGACTTGCTATATAATGTTGTCTATCGCAAAATATTGTGACTTGAATTATTTCGGTGTGCGGTGCAGTACAACAGCTAGTGTACTGTTAAAATCTGGAATAAATTCGCCTTTAGGCCCCATGCACACGACCGTAAAAATTGACGGTAATTGTGGACCGTAATTACAGTCGGCATTTACGGACCCATTCACGTCTATTGTCCATGGACACCTTCCCGTTTATTTATGGGAAGGTGTCAGGGCCGTAGAAGTGTACTGCAAAATATAGAATATGTCCTATCTTTTGCTTTTTATAGGCCGTGCTCCCATACTTTGTATTGCCGGCCGTGCCTGCAATCGCGGCTCGTGTGAATGAGGCCTTAAACAGATTTTATTCGTTTATTTATAGCTATTGGGCCTCAGTTGTTAAAACTTTCCAGCAGAAAAACTGGCCTTATTGCCACCAATCACAATTCAGCTTTTATTTTCTAGAGCAGTTTAAGAAGTGAAAGTAGAGCTCTTAGTGACTGCTATGAGCGACAAGGCCATTTTTCTTAATTACAGTATGTATTTTAGTCCATTCTCATTCAGGCCTGCTTTTTATACAGTTTCCAGCCTCCACTGTTTTAGTGCGTGAAGAGACTTGCATCATGGGTAGTGCGGTTTTCACACTAAGCATCTTAGATGCCTGTAGGCACACACTGCCTCTAGCCTTTGGCCCCTCCTGTCAGGTTAGCCACACCCACAGCAATGTACCCGTATATAAAAAAAAAAAACACACAAAACAACCGCTTTATCTTGAATTTACAGTGCTTACATTGTACATACCGAGTCCATATTAGAACAATCTGCCAAAATAATTCTGACAATGTTGAAGTTCTTTCTATGCCAGTAAAAAAAAGAAAGTGCAACATCAGACCCATGGTGTAGTGCTGGAAACAATGTCCATACTATAAAGCATTTAACGCCTCCTCATTCCTATGCTGATTTTTTGTGCCGAGCTGCAAGTTACCGTCCATCGTTAGTGATGGATGCTGGAACCAAACTGCCCTTCAGAGGACTGCTCTTGTTGACAACTCCATCTAAAGGCAGTTCTCTGATGAAGTGGAGCTTCCTACATAGGCCCTTGTTTATAGAAAAACTTTCTCCCAAAATGCAGTGCAGCTGGGCTTTTAGCATGTTTGTTTATTGGTACCAATAGCAAGCAGCAGTACTGCTTTACAGGAAAATGGACTTAATAGATGGTATCATTCAGGTTTAGTATATGGTATGTAAATCTAAATTACTTGACTTTTTATGTATATTATGTATAAATGGTCAAATGATGAATTTACTCTTTAACCCTATTGCAGCCAGGGATGTCACAATCTTCCCACTTTTGATATGCACAAATAAAACCTAGATTCTTAAAAATAATAAATGATGTCCCCATAACCATATATTTTCTGAAAGGGGACACCTGGCACATGATAATGAGGACACCCAGCACTTTATACTCATGAACGCCTTCATGCAATTTTGCATCAAACATAACTTTTGTAAATTATGCATAAAAACTCATGATTGTGGCTAAAACTCTTAACAGAAGCAGAGCCTCAGGCATGCAACACCTTTTAAAAATAAATGTTCAAGATGTTCAGAGTTTGTATTTGCCACGCCAAAGAATATGCCATAAATTTCTGATTGGAAGAACCGGGGTCCCATGACCCATGTTCAACGATTCTCAGCCGCCACAGTCCCCATAGAATTCAATGGGTCATGAGTATTCTCTGTTGAGCTCTATAGGAGTTAAGGAAAGAGCCTGCTCAGTGGTGGAACCCACACTGATCAGGCGTTTATGAGATTTCCTGTGGAAATGCCATAAATGTTCAAGATGGAAATACCCCTTTTAATAGGTTACTTCAAGAGTGTGAAAACCTATCCTGGTCATGTGATGCTCACACGAACTACAAGCTCTGTTAACTGTACTGTAAGTGTGATGAGGGATGCCCCTGTGTAATCACATGACTAAAACTAATTTTCATATACTGGAAATAACCAATGAAGTATTTTCTTAACGACTTCTTTAACAAGGCTGTAATATGGGCACATTTTATTGCCCTGTACTATGGCTGCAACACTCAGACTTCCCTCATTTCAACTGAACTTTGATAACATAGAGCCCTAAACTACGGGTCACAGATGGTGAACTTGGGTATAGCTGCTGCCTCTAGGAGGCGGATATTCAGTAAAAAAGTGTTCTCTACTTCTACCTTATGTCCCTCCTGCAGACATTGAGCTAATTAGTTTTATCTTCGTGTCTGTAGGAGGCGTACCTACCTGCTTAGCAGGTACAGTCCGGTCCGTGATATACAGTCCGCATCTCGGCAGTATTTCCCGGACCGAACATAGTGCAGTGAGGAGCACTACTAGCATCATAGTTATGTACGATGCCTCTCTGTGGGAAAACTGTCCCATACTGTAATCATGTTTTCAGCACGGGACAGTAGTTCAGCGGAGAGGCAGGGACTCCTAGCATCATACATAACTATGATGCTAGGAATCCGGCTCTCTGCACAATGTTCGGTCCGGGAAATGCGGCCGACATACGGTCCGTATACCAGGGATCGAACACGGTTGTGTGAGTTAAGCCTTACTTATTTTTTTAATTTTTCTATTTACGGCTGGTAATACAGGGTTGACTAGATCTCCCTGTTCCCCCATTTGGAGAGGGAGAGCAGTGAGACCTAACCCCACTGTTGCCTGCCCTACCAGGAAGAAAAGGAGGCTCAGCGGACCCCCTAATAACCCTCTGATCTGCCAACACTGGGGTCACCCAACTGGTCAGCCTGCTCCCTCCAAGCGCCCCCTCTCTCACCAACAGAAGGAAAGCTGAGGGGTGAACCTTCTGGAGTTTGAGGATCCATAAAAGTGATCATTCCAATCCCTTGAGGTGAGGATACTAGGTAGGTATCTCCCAACAACAACCTACCTCCCCTCTGTTCCCACTTCTGACTCCTACCATTCGTCTGGCACATTTCTGGGGAGCAGATCGTTCATCCAAGCTATCGCTGCCCCCTCCCTCTCCTCCTCTGTCTGGCCTGTGTCGTTCCGCCATGGCACACCTAGTTTTATCCATGCGAAGCACCCAGCATTTTCACTTATTGAGTGCTGCGGCACTCTCCTGTCCGGCCCCACTAATTTATGCCCTATATACAGGCTTTGCTAGGCTGCATGTTCGGGCAGCTGGGCTTCCTTCCTGCTCAAGACCTCCCTTGCCTGGCCAGGCTCAACTCTTTCTGTAAATGTGTCATGCAGCCTTATCTTCAGCTGCGTCATGCAACCAGATGGTCTGGCCGCACAACAATTCTAGTCGCCTTCTCCTTTTGAGGCTTACTAGACCGCACTCCTTGAGTGTCGTGGGAGAACTGCTCATCCTGGTAGGAACAGCCCAATGTATTGTTTTTTTTTATGTCCCTACTTTCCTCCCTTGTTGGTTAAGTCTAGTAGTACTTTGATGCAGCAGTTACTGTTGGGCACCAGGGAGCCTATTAACCCTTCTATAGGTGGAATACTTGTACTATCCCAGATTACTGTTAACACCAAGGATACACATTTACCTTTTCTCAGGGTGGATTACTTATGTTATTACGGATTACTGTGAACATTAGTCACAATACCCCCTTCTATAGGTGGAGTACTTGCGTTATCACAGATTTCTGTGAATACCAAGGAGATTCATTACCCCCTTCCATAGGTGGAGTAATGGTGCTATTGCTAGACTCCGTATCACATGGCTATGCAGGTTTTCCAAGCACGCAGTTGTTGCATCCGGTGCCACTTTTCGCTCTTCCTTAGGCCGGATTCACATGAATGTTGAGAATCTCAGACCGTTTTTCACGTCCAAGTTGAATCTGTGCTAACGCGACCCGCAGCGTACTTCATGCATCCCCCATAGACTAGAGACTATGGAGGAATGCGTGAAGTGCAAAAAATATAGGACATGTCCTTTTTTCTCATGGACCCTTCACACACTCTGTTGAAACAACGGCCGTGTGAACGGCCCCATTGAATTACATAGGTCCGTGTGACGGTTGTTGTTGTTTAAACGGCCGTCACAGGGACGTATTACACGTTCGTGTGAATCCGGCCTTAGGAAGAATAACTAACGCGGATTACCCTTTTTGCTAGACGGTTTATCTAGACTACTACTTAGGATGTAAGAACCAAGCGGCAAGGCACCTTCTCTGGGTTCAGTTGCCACCTCCTTTTTATTTGCACTATGTGCAAATCTAAATCCCAGTGGTTGGACTTCCTAGGTCTCCCTGTCGGTAATGAGCATCCTAAGCTGTCAAGCAGATCAATTACTTCCCTGGAGTCTGCTCAATGCACCTCAGCGTAAGGGCCCTCTCATGGCAGGCCGCGTGAAATGGATCAGATACCTCGGCCTGGATAGTCCCGTTGGCCAGGGTTAGGTGCACCCAAAGAGCAAACCCAACCCCCCGCCCCTGAAATTGCTTAACTTGACTCATCAGCTTTTCCTCTACAGGAATGTACTCTAGAGAGGCTTCTCTGATCGCGTGCAAACTATGCTCCACTGGTTTTACACGGTCAATTCACCATGCTCTTTGGTTCAAAGCTGGGGCAACTGGTCCGTTTCAAAGCGCTTTCCCATGGAACTCCTCTGTGCTGACGTCCGTGTTTTTGGTCCAGGACAGGACTTTTGAGGCTCCTGGCAGCAAGTGCTCTTACTCGTGGCAGAGTAATCAAAACGCCCAGTACCTCCCTATATGTCTGGAATATTTTAGCCTGCCTTTCTATCGAAAGGAGCAGCTTCTTCCTCGTGTTTGTGGTCGCCTGTCCGTTCATAGCTTTTTCCTAAGGCTTGGCGACTGCCCCGTGTCCTCACCGCAAACATGCAGTTCTCCGGTCCTGGAGGTTTTCGGGCCTATCCTACCTGGATGACATTCTGGGGAAGGCCCTTGTTGGACCAGTTTTAAACCAACTTGGACTCCCTTGCTATTCTGCCTCCATGCGGGAAGATCTTCTTCCTAGGCATGGTACTTATTCCAGTGCCATCCAGGGTTCTCCTTTCTTCCTGTCTTCGAGGCTATTCCCTACGCTCAGTTTTTTACGTCATCCTCCCCACTGGAGGCTGTCTTTTGTAGACGTTCCCAGGGCAATTCACTGCTTCACTGGTCGGTCTTTACCATGGTTGCCAGCCTTCTAGGCTGGAGAGGAATCTTCCAATCTTGACAGAATCGCACAGACAACTGGTTATCCGGGAAGCCGGTCCCTCTATTCGACTTCTGAGAAGGTTTTTTTTTTTTTTTTTGTCCCTGTCTTTTCTTTACTGGACCCCTTTTCTAGAGAGGCGACCACTGTGGATTGCCAGATCGTTTATATCAACCATTGAGGTGGGTCCTGCAGTTAAGAAGTTTTGCCAGAATCCGCAAGCTTCCTATTGTTGCCTGTAAGAGCCCAACTACGGCTTTTAACTGCGGTCCGCATCTCGGGAGAAGGCTACTGGATAGAGGACTTAACCCAGCACAATGTGTTCGGGCCCAGGAGAATTGTCTTCTAGCTTGTGCAGTTTACTCTCTGGTCGTTCCCTGGGATCAGTTCATTCTTCTGTACATCTTACCTCTTTTCACTAGGATTTTCAGGCGGGTTAAGGTAAAAGATATTCCAACAATCCTGGTTGCACCAACCTTGCCTTGTTGGCCGTGGTTTGCCCGCGTTATCTCTTTTATGACCGACGTATATTGGAATCTTCCTCTCGGTGACTATCTACTCTCTGGGTTCAGTTTTTCCACAAGCTCTTAGACATGAAGTTTGATGCCAAGACTGTTCAAACCACGGTCTACAGATATTGTGGTTCTCCTAAACGATAATCACAATTACGCTGAGAAGTCTTTCTTATGTTAACGTGAGGAGCGGCTCCTTCCTCTTACTTTTTCCTTGTTTAGATTTTGTATTTTATCCAGCAGGGTTTGGATCTGGGGCTTGACCTTATTTTTACCCCTGACATCCGGAATTCCTCCAAGGGAGATATCTCATGCGGGACCCCGTTATGTTCACTCCACAACTCTTTGGGACATCAACCTGGTCCTGGAGCCATGTGAGATCTTTCCCTAGATTTTTCCTGGTAGGTAGCCTTTACGATCTCTTCCAACCGACATATGCCGGAGTTAGCCGTTTCTCCTGCTATTCTACTTTCATTTACTTTCTTCCTCCCAAAGGTAGTCTTTCCCATTTTATAGGGTGCTACCTATTCTCTCAGGTGTGAAGAGCTTACAAGCATTATTTTTTTTTTATTATTCTGCCCAGGCGATATTCGAGGCTACTATGTTTTCAGGGATTAATGTGGCCATTTGCACTGCATGTTGCGCTATAGGTAGAGCTCTCCGCTTTTGATTCACAATGTATTCTCCCTTTCCGACTCACTGCTTATTTCTATGCTCTATAGGGGCGTCTTCCAGTCCTATTTCTTTGTTTCATGGTTTTGCAGGTGACAGTGTACATACTGAGCTTACGCTTCTTTTCCCAACCTTGGAAGCTGCTTTTGAATGTACCAAGGTCATTATCTGTATCCCGCAATGACACGGACAAGAAAAAAAGTATTTTTGTTACTTGCTGTAAAATCCTTTTTTGGTCACTGGGTAGCCAACACCCGCTAAAAGTTTTTATTTTTAGGTTCTACGACTGTTCACAAGGGGAGGTTTTTTCCTCTTGATCTCATATGGTGGTCGATCTCATTATTTGCTTTTACAGTTTGGCTGTTTTTCTTCTGCTACTGCTTATTTACAGTGATTAGCTCAGTGTCTGCAGGAGGTGTATAGCATGTTAGGGAAGAGCTAACACTTCTTTTTTTACCTAGTGTCCGCCTCCTGGTGGCAGCAGCAATACCAAAGTTTGTCATCTGTGTCCCCTAACGAATGTGATAAGAAAAGGATTTTACTGTATTAAAAATCTTTTTTGTTGAGCCACAGCTGGTTCAGGAGTTGCGGCAGTAATATGGACACTAAAATGTGCATGTTTCATGATGGTATAAAAGCAAAATAACAATAATTTAGTTTATTTGCATAAAATAATTGTGTTTCTTGTAATTGGTTCTGTGAAGACCTGTTTATGCCTTTTTGTCTGCATAGGTTTGCACTTCGGTATTTCCAGAGTGCTCCACCAGTGTTTAATAGACTGTTCTTGGAGAGCTGTGACTCCAGCACGGTTCGTTATGGACGTAGACGAATGAAACTTCGAGACTTAATGGAAGCAGCCTACCGATTTCTGCAGCAAGATGAGCTTTCCTTCAGAGAAAAGTGGGATTGGAGTGTCTGTGTACCTTTGCTGAAAAGTCATGATCTAGCTGTTCGGTGGTGCGTTGACATTTTATTTTTAAATGTTTCTCCCTTGATATTTAGATTTTTTTTTTAAATATTTGCTGACATTTTTTTATTTTTCTATAATAAGTACATTTTAATTACCTACTCTGAAAATAAGTAATATTTCAGTTGCCAGCATTTAAGTTGAATTTCAATCCCATTGAATTAATTTTTTTAATTGTTTATACTCGTCCAGTATTGCGCTGTGCAACCATGACCTGGCACTGCCCTTCTCCCCTGCATTGTGACTGGGCAGCGCAGATGCTGGTTTCTGCTCACCTGCTCCACAGAGAAGACTGCACCGATTTCTCTTATTAAGCTTCAACGCAGTCTCTAAAGGTGGTTTCAGACTATTGCTTACCCCTATGTCCCAGGCGGTGAAGTGGTAAAATGAAATGAAAAAATCTATCACCATAACTACTGACTACAGCTGATGATAAACCAATTCATCTTTGCCTGTAACCAACTCGAATTAATTGCAGATACAGTATATGTTTGAGGCCTCATACACACAACCATAACGTTGCAATAATCCTTGTATCTCTGCCGCTCTGGTGTTTCTAGTGAGAAACTTCAGATTATTCTTCAGTCTCTTCCTGTAAGGATTTAGAAGCGTATTTCACTCCTAAATCCTATCAGAATCCGCAAACTTACCGCCGACAATGCATGTAAATAGGATGTTTTATACTTTATTATTAACGTTCTGTTCTGAAAAGATGCACATTAGGCATTAGCTCCATCGAATTACAAGCTTTTTTTTTTTTTTTTTTTTTTTTTTTTACATTACTTTTACATTACTTTAGAGGAAAAATGGCAAAAGGGGGGTTTTTTGAACTTTTTTTTTTTGCACTACTAAAAACTTTATCGCTTCTTTTTACACATTTTATTAACCCCCCTAGGGGACTTGAAGCACCGATCGTTAGATGTATTGCAGTATATCGTCATTTTTACAGGCATCTGTTGAGCCCTTAACAGAGGCAGAGTGAAGGCAGCCCTGGGGGCCTTCATTAGGCCCCTGGGCTGCCATAATGACCATCACCGCCCCCGATCTTGATAGGGGGGGGGGGCGGCCGCCCCTCTTCAACGCCTCAGATGCTGCGGTCGCGATTGACTGCAGCATTTGAGGGGTTAAACAGCCGGGTTAGTTAGTCCCGGGTGTCATCTGTAAAACACAGCCGACCCCCGCAGCATATGGAGTGCGCTCAGTACCTGAGCGCGCTCCAAGCATCTCCCCCCAACCTCACCTCGCACTATGACGTCATGGTGCGTAAAGGGGTTAAAGTTATAGTAGCAGTGTGATTAGTTGCTATGTGCAACAGACAATATGTCTATTAGACAGTTCAGAAATCTTCCCCATTGTCTTCATCGGAGTTAGTGCCAGTAACCCCACTATATGTGTGAGGTTACTGAAGAGGTGACCATATGCAATCATTTCTCTGAGACTCATGGCAGAATTTAAATTGGCCTTTTACGTGAAATCACGAACTCAAATGGCCAAAAATTATATATGCCCAGTATCACAGCGAGTTCAGCATCTCACCAGGTGACAAGTTTTGACAGATTTGCTTTATAGGGGTTTTCCCTCTATAAGAACACTTAATGCCGATACATTCAATGTCTTTAGGGCCGACAGAGACAGCCGTGCCCCATAGACAGAATGGAGCAGCAGAGGGCATGCGTGACCGCCACTTTATTGCAAATCCTACTTGATGTGTTTGTGCAGTGAGGTGGAATGGGGGCTCCAGGCCCACGTGTGAGTGATCGGTGGTAGGGCCCCAGCAATAATACATTTATCACATTTGTCCAGTGGATAGATGATAAATGTTCTTAGGAAGAAAACCATTCCTATTTTCATTTGTTTTTTTAGGTACTCTTCCCATTGCCTGGCTCTGGTTACTTGTATGTCAGATGAAAACAGACAGACCTTTCTGAAGAAATTGTTTGGTACAGATGAATTGATAAATTTCAAACTTCAGTAAGTACTTGTTTGACTGCCTCAATCATATTAATATGTCTCATGATATTCTCTCTAATTCCACAGTTTTTTTTTTTCAGATTGCTAGATGAGCTGCATAGCCAGAACGTAGAGCAGGGGCTTTTGTTAACCAATCCAGAGATTTCCTTGTGGCATAAAGACCGAACGCAGCAATACACACAGGGCCAAATTGTGTCTAGTGATCTGTGTTCACTGATTGTACCTGTTTGTGGAATAACACTTCCTAAAAAAATTCAGAAGAGCAAGGCGCAGGTAATTATTGCATATGTATGTATTAAACAGACACTTAAAAACACTGCGGATCCGTGCGATCATTTGATGTTCGCAGTTTAAACACTGAAACCTATTACTCCTCTAGATCTTCCACCTGAAAAACTTTTCATTGCCAAAAACTCCTGGGACACGATAAAACTTGGTAGACCAAATCCAACCTTTTTTCTTTTCTGTTGTACCCTCTGACATCAGGTTGGGATCTACTGTCCCGCATAGAACTGACATGTTACGACATTTGAATGTATTTGTTCTGATTTTCTGTTATTTCGCGTTCTGTGCATAGCTTTTATTTTTTGCGATTTATCTGGAATAATTTTAAAAGCAGGCAGCAGTTTCATTCCTCTGCAATATATGTTCCCACAGTGCACTGCTCTCCATCAGCTGTAGACATGAAAGGAGAAGATAAGTATCAATTAACTTTGGATTGGTTGAGGATAGAAAAAGACGTGTAAAGGAGTTGTCTTTGGACTTTCCTTTTTAGTTAGATTAGTTTGACTGTAAGATGATCACAGGGTGTGTTGCTGCTGGAAACCACAGCAATTAACTATAATTTAGTGAAGGAATCTGGCAGCAAGTGTCCAATTTCCATGCAGGTTCAGTGTAGGGAAAGTGAATGTTTAGGGTATGTTCACACGGCCTATTTTCGGCCATTTTTCGGGCCGTAACGCCCGAAAAATGGCTGAAAAATCGGAAGCAGAACGCCCCCAAACATCTGCCCATTGATTTCAATGGGAAAACGGCGTTCTGTTCCGACGGAGTGTTTTTCGCTGCGGTTTTTTTTACACGTAAAAAAACGGCCGTAAAAAAGAAGTGCAGGACACTTCTTGGGACGTTTTTGGAGCAGTTTTCCATAGACTCTATAGAAAAAAAACTCCAAAAACGTACCTAAAAAACGCAGTGAAAATCGTGAGTGGCACAAAAAAGTCTGAAAATCAGGAGCTGTTTTCTCTTGAAAACTGCTCCGTATTTTGAGACGTTTTCGACTCTGCGTGTGAACATACCCTTACACAGTGCTATTTGAAATCAATGGGAGTGCCCATGTAATGCATGGATGTGCCAGGTCCTCCAGATTTGGAGATGCTTTTTATAGCCTCTCTCCACTATGCCTAATGAGGGTTCTGCACTGAAAACCCTTTTCCCTCTATTAACTCTGAATTCACTGAATGTTGAATATACACTAAATGGCCACTTTTAGATACCCATCTAGTAGTGCGTTGGACCTCCTTTGGCCTTCAGAGCTGCTATAATTTTCTCTGGCATAGTCCACTAAGTGTTGAAATCGTTCTGCGGGAAAAATGCCCCACGTGGACATGATAGCTTCTCGCTGTTGCCGCTAAAGTGTCCTTTTTCCATAGAATAAACAGTCAGCCACAATTCTTAGGTAAGCCCTACTGTCAAAAGGTTCATCCGCAGATATCAGAGGACCCAGGGTCTGCCAAGAAAACATTCCCAACACCATTTCTCCGGTTCCACCAGCCTGAACTGTTGACTACTGACAGGAAGGGTCCGTTGATTTATGCTGCTTGTGACAAATTCTCACCCTCCCATCAGCATGATGCAGCAGAAATCGAACAAAATAGAAATAGAGGCAGCACTCCAAAGGTCAAAAAAAGGGATTTTTATTCACCCATCTGTGAAATAGAATGCAACATTTTAGCTGCTCAATGCAGCCTTTGCCGCTTGACAGGCTGCATTGAGCAAATGAAACGTTGCATTCTATTTCACAGATGGGTGAATAAAAATCCCTTTTTTTTGACCATTGGAGTGCTGCCTCTATTTCTATTTTGTCTGATATCTGGGGACTCTAAAGTCGGATTCCTGGAGGCTTGCACCCTGCTACCCTGGAGGTTATTGTTCTACTGTGCTGCCCATTTTCTCTATTTGGACGCAGCAGAAATCTAGATAAATCTGAACAGACAATTTTTTTTATTACTGTTGCTCAGATCCAATTTTTGCGCTCTTTTCCCCACTTTATGGTAGTCTTGCCTTTCGGTCTCCCTCAGACAGAAATGGCACTCAAACTGGTCATCTGCTGTTTATAGACCATCTGTGCTAAGGAACGTGCATGATTTGTGCATTTGACATGTATGTTGGAGCACCAGTGTGATACTTGACCTCCTCCTCTGACCCCTTTTGTTAATGAGTTGTTGATGTCCACAGGACTCCCTTTCGCTGATTGTTTTCCCTCAATCACACATTTCTCGGTATACTCTTGACACTGTTGCATGAGAACCCCCACAAGGTTGGCAGTTTTTGAAATACTGGCCGTGGCTAGTCTAGCACAGATGACCATGCCTCGTTTGAATTCGCTCAGATCATTATAATGTGCATTCACACTAAGTATTGATCCACAGAAAACGTGCTCATTTGATTTTATGCTACACACACGCACACACACTTTTCAAAGCTCCAATTTTTTTAGATATCTAGATATCTGATTGTTCTTTTACAGGAAATTTACGGTAGTCCGCTTGTGTTAGTGGAAACAACTTGTAGAAGTCTACGCAGTCTTGCTCATGCAGTTTCATATCAGAATGCTGTACTTTTGGAAGGACCCATAGGATGTGGGAAAACTTCTCTGGTTGAACACTTGGCCGCAGTTACTGGACGCTTAAACCCGCCTGATTTATTGAAGGTTCAGCTGGGGGATCAAACTGATAGCAAGGTAAGGCAATAATGATGGTGGGGTGTTATGGCATTGCTAAGGGGCTCAAAGCCCTGGTCTGTTTGCCTCCTTACAATTTGACTTGGCTTTTGTCTAATGCTTTTATAATTTTTTTGGATGATTCTTTGTCCATACTTATTTGAGTTATGGCGTACCAGTCTCCTTTTTGAACTTTATTCCAATGAGGTTTTTGGACCCGGCCTGTGTGGGTAATGTGACCGTTAATGTATTTTTAATTGTATGGGCTTCTAATAAAGAATTGTATTAGGGCTGGGCGGTTAGTTGAATTAATTCGATTCACCCTTGAGGCCTCTGACGATTCAGTTTTTTAACAGAATGGTTTAATTGATTTTATATTTTTTTGTGGTGCCGTGCTGCAGAAGGAAGCTCCGCCTCGTCACTGCCCCGTTAGAACGGGGAGCAGCTTGTCAGTCTCTTCTTCCCTATGGAACTGCTGTTCTGTAGTGAACAAAACGATACAGTATGGAACAGCAGCTCTGTGGGGAAGCAGAGGCTTCTAGTATATAGCCACACAGCCCTGTAGATACTACGCCACCTTTGTAGGTATCAGCCCCCTTGCATATCGCACCACCACCACCTCTTGTAGATAGCGCCACTGTAGCTCCCACTGGGATCTGTATCCCTGGTCAGTGTCGGCAACCTCTGGCTGGGGATTCGCAGCACCCCATCCCATACTTCTTGTATATTGCTGCTGATCTACAAGGGAGGGTGGGGGGTGCGATCTACATGAAGGGCTGCGATCTGCAAGGCAGGGTGGGGGTGTGATCTGCAAGGGGGGAGAGGGGTGCGAGCTACATGGGGGCCCTGTGTCACTATGGGGGCCCTGTGTCACTATGGGGGCCCTGTGTCACTATGGGGGCCCTGTGTCACTATGGGGGCCCATTGCGGCACGGTCTGCGGGCCCACTGCGGCACGGTCTGCGGGCCCACTGCGGCACGGTCTGCGGGCCCACTGCGGCACGGTCTGCGGGCCCACTGCGGCACGGTCTGCGGGCCCACTGCGGCACGGTCTGCGGGCCCACTGCGGCACGGTCTGCGGGCCCACTGCGGCACGGTCTGCGGGCCCACTGCGGCACGGTCTGCGGGCCCACTGCGGCACGGTCTGCGGGCCCACTGCGGCACGGTCTGCGGGCCCACTGCGGCACGGTCTGCGGGCCCACTGCGGCACGGTCTGCGGGCCCACTGCGGCACGGTCTGCAGGGGCTTGGGACAAAAAAAAAAACCTGACAACGTAAATCCATTTGGAGACACTGATGCAAAATGGACATGAAAAACTGACAATTGATCAGTTTTTAATGGCCATTTTTTTTCGCAGTTGTGTGAATCGCGCCTTAATGTCATTAATTTAGCCTTCCATCGTGGGGTCGGTACTGCACAGGGTCCTGCTCAGACTACAGACGCCATAGTGTAATCTCGTCCCGGAGTGTCCGCTTGGCGCTATCTGCCTGGTCTTGCTGCAATTTACACTGCTCTCGCCTGCAATGTCGGAGACCGGCTGAGGTGGTGACGGGCTGAGAGGGATGTTGGTGCACGCAGCGCATTATTGATTATAGATTCTGTTAACCTGTTACCTGCCGCGGAACACAGAATTTATAATCCATTAGATAAACATTTTTCCAGTGGTATTTCTGATAAAGTATTTGCAGAGGTTAAAAGTTGTGAAGTTACATGCAATTATTATAGTAATACATATTAAGTTATTTATATAAAGAAAATAATTTATTAAAAAATCTCTTGGTATTTTTTTTTTTTCAGTTTATTTAACAGTAATAAGAAAATAGAGCTGAATATCGCCCATAGAGTATTAAAAAAAAAACGAGATTTTATTTTTGGGCAAAATCGCTCAGCCCTGAACTGTATTTTTGTGATAGTGTGTGATTTGCTGCATAGGTGTTAATTGCGAAGGGTGGATTTTTTGCGCTTTGGCACAGCTTTTTTTTCTGTGATTGACTGGAGAAATGCATTTTGACCAACTTGTGAACACAGCCTTTATTCTGAAGCTATGCTGCTCTCTCCATTAGTCCATGGGAGTTGCGGAAAGAGCTAAGAGCTGCTGATAGCCACTTTGAAATGTAAAACGGGAGGTCGCGAGACCCCTATTCAACGAAGAGGTACTTATCTGGACGCTCACCTATGAGCCTCTGACCCTCACCTATAGGTTACAAATCATTATATAAAAATTATTTTTACATATGTATTTACATTAATTATAATTTATTTACAGTATTGCTAAGAAGCACTTATTGTTGAAGTTGTGCCCCTTCTAAGCACGATTGCCCTCACAGTGCTTATGGTTTTTTAATCCTTTCTGGCTTGGTTATAGACCAGTGATCAACAACAGCTCTATGATATGGATTTACCTGCAATTGTACGCTGTCAAAGGATGTGAATTTCGTATAATTTATTATGGACAAACAATTACTGTTGATACTGTTAATGTGGTTTATATATGATTAATATAGCAGTAGCCTACAGAGAAATCTGGACTCTAAAAGCTTATGTATGCACTTTGTTGAGTTTGGTGGAGTGGGGTTTTTCTTTTCTTTTGTAAAATCTGAAATTTTCAATAAAAACTTAAAAAAAAAATATATATACTCATTGATAGAAAGAAAGCAATCAGGGGCGTGGCCTAGCAGCAGATGTAAGAGGACGTGTGGCTGGAGCTCCTGCTGTATCCATCCTGAAAGTACTGATTATCCCTGAATTACCCGGTAATATTCACCGATTGGGAGGCTGGAGGAGTCGGTACCGCTTAATAACGCTGCAATGACCCGTTCTAAGAAACAAAAAACGCCGCCGGCGAGTCCAGGGCCGAGAAGACAAGATGGCGCCGAGGAGACTGAATGCAGGAGCAGGCACATGCGGTCTGAAGCAGCAGACAGGCTGGAGAGATTTGCAAGAACCCCTCGTGTTAGCGGATCTGCAGCAGGCAAGACGCCGGTGGCTGGCAGTGGGAAGGCAGACAGCATGGCCTCAGGCTCCAGATACTCAGTGCTGGGAGAGGACACGCTGAGTGAGGAGGAGGAAGAGCTGGGGAGTCGGCGGCGGGACAGGCGTGTTGAGGAAGATGGAGGCAGAACGCATAGCAGGAGAGACCAGGTGAAGGAGCCTTCCCTCACAGATATATTCGCTGCAGTGAAGCAGAACTCCTCAATTTTATCTATGCTGACCCGGGCAGGTGGGAAGCCTGAAGGAAGATATTCTGCTGTTACGTAATGATCTACAGAAAGTGGCAGAAAGAACCACAGTTATTGAGGGGAGAGTGTCTGAAGTGGAAGATGTTCTGCCGGAGCTCAGGTGGGATGTGCAGTCTCAGTCCTTGGCGGTGGTGGCCCTGCATGCTAAGGCGGATGATTTAGAAAATCTGCTACGCAGAAACAACGTGCGTTTGGTCGGAATGCCGGAAAAAACGGAGGGCAATAACTCGGATGAGTTTTTTGAAAAATGGCTGCTGGAGCAGTTTGGCCGGGAAGAGTTGTCTCCTTTATATGCTGTTGAAAGAGCGCACAGACTACCTACCAGACCGGGACCACCGGGGAGGCCCCCGAGACCGGTCTTAGTGAAGCTGTTGCACTACAAGGACAGAGATAAGATACTGAGGAAGGCAAGGGAACGGCAGGATATCTCCATCAATGGCGCCAAAATATCCTTTATCCGGATTTCTCCGCGGATGTACATTAGAAGCGGCTGCAATATTGGAATGTTAAGAAACGTCTGAGGAACTTGTCCATACCGTACTCCATGATGTATCCGGCTAAATTGCGGGTGGTTGCTTTTGGGACTGCTTTATTCTTTAAGAACCCCAGAGAGGCTGCAAGATGGCTGGATAGCAATGAGGCACGGCTGCGGAGACTGGTTGGAGAAGAAGATGCGTGAAAGCCCGCCTGGGCGGTGAAGTCTGGAGCCATGTTGGCGTTTGCGGGACGGTAGCATATTATATGTTCTTATGCAGTTCTCCGAAGTGTGTGAACACCCTTGTCTGAAACACAGCAGGGTGGTATCCTTTTAACAAGAATGGCCGCACCTGACGGCAATGTTATTGTGGGATTGTTACTGGGTACCTAATGTATCTGTAATTCTGCTGATTGTGTGGGATTGTTTAATACATGCGAATAGCAGTGGGAGCCAGCGCTCACTGGAAGTGGTGAGAAAGTTAAATGGTTCAAAGAGAGATGCCAATAGGGCATGTCCACGGTGAGTTTCTGCTGGATAGGAGAGACAGTACATGTCGCTCTGACCCTTTTCGGAGGGGAGGTTTTGTTGGGGGAGGGGAGGAGGGAGGGAACGCACGGCCTAATATCTTGACTGGAGCAGGCTGGAGTGGTAACAGATTTCTTAAAGATATGGCGCCTGATGGGATCGGTTAAATGTCTATCCTGGAATGTCCGGGGAATACGGGAAGCTAGGAAACGACAGGCAATATTTGACTGGGTTAAACAGAAAAATGCACTGATGGTGGGGCTGCAAGAAACGCATCTGACTAGAGAATCTGTGTCCTTACTGCAGAGAGTGGATCGCACATGGGTTTCATTCCTTTCATACGACTTATTCTAGGGGGGGGGGTGAGTTTGCTGATACACAGGAGTCTTCCCTTTGTCTGTCACTCGACTTTCTCTGATGAGGTGGGGAGATATGTGGGAGTGCACTGTACTATATATCACTGGTGTGTATTCTAGTAGTGCTGTATATCCCTCCGCCTTATTCTAGCACTGTACTTAAACGAGTTACGGAGAAACTCTCCAGGTGGCCTGAGGTACCGCTAATCGTGATGGGGGATTTTAATGCAGTGATGTCTGAAGGGTTGGATAGGTTTCATAGGGGAGGGGGAGGGCAAAGGGGAGACCTGACTGCCTTTGGAAGATTAATGGAGGAATTGGGTCTGTGGGATATTTGGAGAGATAAACATCCAGGGGTGAGGCAGTACTCGTGTGCATCATCCACATTTCAGTCACTTTTGCAAATAGATTTGGTAGCATGCTCAGCTAGAGCAGTGCCGTACATAGCGCAAATTGAATACCTACGGAGGTCGTTGTCAGACCACTCTTCGATGGCGGTGACGCTGGAAGTGGGTGTAAGGCCTACCAGGAACCCCCGGGAATTGGAAACTGAATGCGTTTTGGCTAAGATTGATGGATGGCGGGGAAATACGGGACTTGATAAAAGAATATTTCAATTTTAATACTGAGTCAGTGCCGTGAGGGGTGTTATGGGACGCCATGAAAGCCTGGTTGAGGGGAGTATTCATTCAACATATTAAACGAATTAAAACTAAATCTAGGCAATTGGGAGAAAGTTTAGAGGATCGGGTGACAGAAACAGAGGGGAGACATGTAGAAGAGGGCTCCGAGGAGACACTTAGACATTGGGTGGAGGCACAGACGTTGTTAAAAAATCACCAACGAACAATGGCGGATAATAAACGATTATTCCTTAAACAGAAATATTATGAAGGGGAAACGGCGGGGAGACTACTCGCTAGGATGGCAAAGCCGCATGGGAGTAATAATTTCATTCATGGCCTTAGGGGGAGGGGGGAGGGTGGAGACAGACACGGGGCAAATCTTGCAAATATTTCAGCGGTTTTATACTGACCTATATACATCCAAAGTGCATTACGACACACAGCAATTGGACGAGTACTTGGGAAACCTTAATTTGCCTACCTTGGGCCGGGAGGACTGTGAAAGCTTGGAGGCACCTATTTCACTGGAGGAGTTGGAACAGGCGATAAGGGATATGGCAACTGAGAAAGCCCCGGGTCCAGATGGGTTACCGGGGGAAATCTATAAGGAATATGGGACGGAACTAGCGCCAGAATACTTGAGTACTTTGCAGGATAGCTTTGACAGAGGTAAACTACCAGACTCCCTATATGAGGCTACGATAGTGGTTCTCCCAAAAGAGGGGAAAGACAGTCAATTACCGGAGTCCTACAGACCAATATCCTTGTTGACATCGGATGTCAAGATTTTGGCAAAGATATTGGCGCTGCGGCTGAACAGGGTGGTACAGCATGTTGTGCATGAAGACCAATTGGGGTTCATGTCCTCCAAATCGACGGCTGTCAACCTCAGGCGGTTGTTTTTAAAACTTCAGGCGACACCGGATGATCAAGGAGGAAGGGCGGTGCTAACGTTAGACGCCGCAAAAGCGTTCGACTGCGTAGAATGGGGGTACCTATGGCGGGTAATAGAATAGATTGGATTCGGCCCTAACTTCGTGAAGTGGGTACAGTTGTTGTATGTGGCCCCCACAGCCCGCATACGGGTGAATGGTGCAATGTCCGAGAGATTTTCACTGGCCCGGGGTACGCGCCAGGGGTGCCCACTGTCACCATTGCTATTCGCCTTGGCGGTAGAGCCACTGGCGTGCCTCATAAGACAGGAGGAGCGTATAAGAGGCTTGCAATATGGGGAAATGGAGGAAAAAATTTCACTATATGCAGATGATATTTTAATATATATGACGGACACTGAGAATACTCTGAAGGTAGTAATGGATACGATCACAAGGTTTGGGGAATTCTCGGGATTAAATATTAACTGGACCAAGTCTGCTCTGATGCCACTTGACACGGTGAATATTGTAGATACTGGAGTGGGACCCCGGATTCCGATAGTCTCTGAATTTACGTACCTAGGGGTTAAGGTGACGGCTAGGGTCCAAGACTATATGTCTTTGAATATTTTACCACTGCTGCTCAAGGTGAAACATAAGGTGGATGCCTGGAACAGGCTCCCGCTCTCTGCTCTGGGGAGGACTAATCTAATCAAGATGATCCTTATGCCTCAAGTTTTATGTATTCTTCATAACTCCCCAGTATGGATACCTAAACACTGGTTCAGACGATTGCACAATCTCTTTCGGGATCTGGTCTGGAAAAAAGGGGTTCCGAGGATTAAATTGGAGAAATTGTAATTGCCTAAAGACGAAGGGGGGGTCGCGCTGCCAAATGCCTGGATATATTACCTGGCTGCCCAGAGCCAACAGTTTAAGGGGTGGGAGGACACAGAGACCTGGGGCTCCAGTGCACGTTTATTGTCATATTTGGGGGGAGGACTCAACCCACTAGAGGGTCTGGAAGCGCATACCTTTAAGAGATTGGCGAGTGCTAAACCAACGTTACTCCTGATACATAAAGTATGGTGGCAATGCAAACAGATCCTGGGAGTGGGAATGTGCACCAAATATACTCCCCTATGGCATAATCCGGTCCTGTGGGAATTATACCAATTAGAGGGCATGCAAAAATGGGAGTTGGCAGGGGTTAGACGAATACAACACTTATATGATGTTAACGGGCTGAGATCATTTCAGCAGTTGAAGGACCTATTTCCACTAGAGCACAATATGTTTTATCAATATTTGCAGATCCGTCATGCCCTACAGGCGCAGGCGCAGGTAGTGGACCTAACGGTTTGTGCTCTTGGGGTCCTGGAGTATGTGGGAAGGGCTGACACGACCAAAGGCCTGATCTCAATGGCGTACAGGAGCTTGCTGTCCAAACACCTGGGAAACCCAATGATGCTGGTAAAAGCGAAATGGGAACGGGATGTTGGTCCATTGACTGAGGAGGAGTGGGAGGAGATATTAGCATCCACATGTCACTTATCGCTCAGTCTGGCGCAGAGGAGATCACAACTCTTCCTGATACATAGAGTGTACCGCACCCCGTGGGTATTAAAACAGATGGGTATTAGAGCGGATGCTAAATGTCCTAGGTGCACGGAGGAGAAGGCGGATATAGTGCATATGTTTTGGTCATGTGAGGCCCTGAGGACCCTATGGGGGGGGAAATATTGGACCTGATAAAGCAGGTGTATGGTCGGGAATTGGCGGCAGACCCTAAAGTTATGTTGTTGGGAGAATTGGAGAGTGACAGAATGGCAAGCCTGGCAATTGCCAAGATATTATATCAAACGAGGAAATGCATTGCTAAACACTGGCTGGACGCGGAGCCACCGGGGATGAGGGAAATTGTAGGAATGTTGAATTATAATATCCTGATGGAGCATAAGATATTTTCTAAAAGGGGCACGGAATTTTTTTTTGAGAAACAATGGAGCAGATGGTTGGCCTGTCCTGAGGTGCTGTCACCTAAACTGAGCAGACTAAGGGCGAGAGTCGTCTGAGGAACTGGAGGTGATAGTCTGGAGCAAAGAAGGGGTGGTGGGGAACCTTGATAAGAGAAATGTGCTCTGACCAGGAATGGTACTAGAAACAAAGGGCAGAGATATAGTGGGGGGCTGTGCGGGGAGGGGGGAAAGGGGGGGGGAAGTTGGGGATTTCCTGATATGCTGTAACTATTGTATACGATGTTGGAAAATTGTAATGTGAATTTTTATTATGTTATTTCATTTCTGTGTTCGTATCAATAAAATTGGATTGATTTAAAAAAGAAAGAAAGCGATCACAACTCTTGAATACTATAGGAAATTCACCTCCGTAATACCTAAAATTGTTTAGGTAGTTGTATAACAATTCCATAAAAAAATGTTTTTCAAATGTCTGCACTTATAGCCTAGTGCTGTGGTAATGTCATATTCCCAGTGCTTGCCATTCACACAAGTCGGAAAACATTTGCTTAAGATGACCTAATAAACCAATAACGTATATATACTTTTCTCTAAATATTTTTTCCCCCTCCTTTTTAGATGTTGCTTGGGATGTATCGCTGTACCGATATACCAGGAGAGTTTGTGTGGCAGCCAGGAACTTTAACACAAGCTGTTGCCAATGGCCACTGGATTTTACTAGAGGATATTGATTACGCACCACTTGATGTGGTAAGGAAATGTTTACGTTTTCACAACCTAGTAATTGTAATGGCTATCAATTTTCGCTGGTCTGCAGCAATATTTCTTGTCTTGAACTTGCTTTGCAATATATTAAAGAAATCTAGAGGTTTTTACCCAAAATACTTTATAGTGCAGTGAGCAAATTTTATGCATTCTTGAAACCAATGATTCTTTATCATAGCTCTAATAGACTGGCACCTGCACTTATTTTTTTTATTTATTCAATTTGTTTTTTACAGATATCGGTGTTAATCTCGGTTTTGGAAAATGGTGAACTGCTTATTCCTGGAAGAGGTGACTGCATCAAAGTGGCCCCAGGTTTTCAGCTATTTGCTACTAGAAGGTTAGGAATTGATGTTTCCTTTTTCTTGCCACATTTTTCATCTGTGTTAGGCTCTTTTCACATTGGACCATATTTATACTGCAAAAAAAATAAGTATTCCCGGATCTATGCAATATGTTTGGTATAAAAAAATAACTCAAAAGCTCTTAACTATTGAGATGCCAAAGGAGCTACCACCAGAAGGTAATAATTTTATTTTGTTTCAGGTTACTAACTTCCAGTGCTGGTTCTTGGTACCGACCACAGAATAGCCATGCTTCATTGCTTGACAAATATTGGACAAAAATACATCTTGACAACATGAACCGCAGTGAGCTGAAAGAGGTACAGTAGAAATGAGTTAAGGTGAAGATATCAAAAAGCTACCGACCAGATGTGACTCTTAACCCCTTGACGCACCAGTAGCGATAAGTGATTGCCACATCTAGGTGGTTAGATCACACCCGCGGGGTTGCTAATGGTTGCTATGGCAACTGGAGGCCTAACAGTGGCCGCTTAGTACCGAAGCCTATTCGGCCCCGGCGGGAGGCAAAGCCTAATAGGCTTGCTGTCAGTGAATAGCTGACAGCTCTAATACACTGCATTATATAAGTTGTGCAGTGCATTCTAATAGTGGGACAAAAAAAAAGTAAATAAAAATATACAAAAGTTAAAAACAAAACCCCAATAACCGCCTTTTTTTCCCATAAGTCTTTTATTATAGGAAAAATTGGAACTATAAAAATATCATGCTGCTTTACCTGCTGGGTGAACACCGTAAAAAAACAATTCCAGAATCGCTGTTTTTTGGTCACTACCCCTCCCGCAAAAAACAATCTCCCACAGTTTTTGTTTTTTTTTGACGGAAAAATAAAAATGGTATGGCATAAAAATAACTATATACATATGGTATCGTAATCGTATCGACCCGCAGAATAAAGTAAAATTGGCATTTTATAGCGCACTGTGAACGCCGTAAAAAAAAAAGAATAAAAAAATGAAATAAAAAGTGATCAAAAAATCGCATGTACCCTGAAATGGTACCAATGCAAACTACAGACTGTCCCGCAACAAATAAGCCCTCACACAGCTCCGGTGGAGAAAAATTAAGTTCAGGCTCTCAGAATATGGCTTTAAACCAATATGAAGGACGAACACAAACACCCTCTTGGTCATAATCTAATAAATGTCATGTATCAAATATGGGGAAGAGCATATGAAAGCCCGATACTAAATAACCATTGAAGACTCATTCAAATGATAATAATGACCTACAAAAAGTCAATACCACACCATTACTATAAAACATATACATTTTATTGTTAACAAAAATACATGGAAACAATATCAAAGATTGCCACAGTGTGTTAAGTGGAGGTCAGACAGCACTAATCTTGAATAGATAAGAACATATGCAAAATGCATGTACGTATAATGTAAAGAGAAGGGGTAAAGACTCCATAATCAAAAAGACCAATTATTAGTCCTATAAAGGGAATGTGTCGACCATTTTTTTTTAGTTAAACAATTAGTATATAAATGATTACACATTGTTCTAATTTTTTAATTTTTTCACAAGTCAGGAAATGTAAATTAGATTCTAATTTATAACCTTTCCATGTGCTGGTCACTAGAGGGAGCAATTCCCAAAATTGCAGCATTGGCATGTGGTAAAGCAACCTCATTGCTTTATTCTGCAAAATTGGAGAAGACGCACTCGCTCTAGTGCCCCCAAACAATCTCCCCTCCTTTATCCTAGTTAGTACCAGGAGAAAGGAGGGAGTTGAATGTTCAAACCACCTACACTGTTTGCCGCCATTTTTTGAGCGAATGCACAGTGTAGAAGTATTAGATACAGTGGTAATCACAGTATAACACGAACATACACACACACCACATACACAAACATAACTTACCTGCTCCTGCTGTCGCCGCTGCCTCCGCTCCTAGTCCTTGCGTCTGAACATATGGCCGGAAGCCGCGACCGGAAGTAGTCGTCTTACGGTCCGGCCGCGGCTTCCGGTCCTCATGAAAATGACGACGAATGTCTCTCTGCTGAAGACCTTCCTTTTGGTCTGTGTGGGAGCGGCGCATGCGCCGTTCCACACAGACGCTTACGCTATAGTGAATGGAACAGCTCCCGTTCGCATTTTCTATGGGGATGTATGTGCCGTATTCCATCTCTGTATGTGTCGTTAATCGACAGATGAAAAAAAAAATGGCAGCCCCCATAGTGAAGTAAAAGAGAGAAAGAAAGAGAAAAAAGTACAACACAAAAACACAAATAAAATTTATTTTAATGACATACTAAAAGCAATAACATAAAAAAAATATTTTCCGTGACACCTTCCCTTTTAAGATCTGCAGGACTATAAGGTCAAGCGGTAGTATAGACATGTAAACATTCATAATTGTTAAGTGATAGCAACTGCACACTCACAAAAGAATGTGTGTGTGAGTAATGTACGCACAAAGTCCTAACTACCTAACATTAAGATACATATGTATAGGTCATACATGCATAATAGCAACTTGACTGAGAGACCAAATACAAATGTAATACATAATTATAATTGATGGAAGCTTACCCATAGGAAAAAAGATTGGCTGTCTGGCGTCACACCCCCATGACCCCCACCCCTCTCTGTACATTTTGTCGCCATATTCTAAATGTTCTAAAAGCGAATAAGACACTGGCCACACATCTGCAGATTATTTACTGCGTCGTTATACCCGATTATTATACCCTGATGTACTCCGCACAGTTAACATATGCCGCCACATTATAAACTGAAATACCAGTAAAACACCAACTATAACTACTACCAAGCTAAATCTGCGCTCCAAAAGCCAAATGGCGCTCCCTTCCTTCTGAGCCCTACAGCATGCCTGAACAGCAGTTTACATCCACGTATATGACATCGCCATACCCGGGAGAACCCGCTTAACAGTGTGAGGTATTTGTCTTCAGTGGTACAAACTGGACACAATATATTGTGCGCTAAAATGGCATACATGTGGAAAATAGCAATTTTTACTTTGCACCATCCACTGAGCGTTCTTTTCTCATAAAAATAAAAACGTGGGGTCCAAATGTTAACTACACCCCTTGAAAATGCCTTGAGGGGGTGCAGTTTCCAAAATGGGGGTCACTACTTGGGGGTTTGTTTTACTATTTGACCCCAGAGCCCTGCCATTGTGTGCCAATGCTAAGAAAATCACCAAAATAGGACTCAAATGCGCATTTGCTGTTTCACTCCTAAGCCATGTCGTATGTCCAGGCAAATGATAAATGCCTTGAGGGGTCTAGTTTACAAAATGGGGTCACTTCTCAGCGGTTTCCACTCTACTATGGTAGCTAAGGGAGTTCTGCAAATGCGACATGGTGCCCGTACACCAGTCCAGCAAAATCTGTGCGCTAAAAGCCAAATGGAGCTCCTTCCATTTTGAACTCTGCCATGTGCCCAAACAGCAGTTTATGGCCACACATGGGGTATTACCGTACTCGGGAGAAATTGGTTGACAAATTGTGTGGTGTGTTTTCTCCTTTTCCCCTTGTGAAAATAAAAAATTAAGAGCAAAAATTATTTTTAGTTTTCGCTGCCTAATTCTAATAAAATCTATGAAACGCCTGTGGGATCAAAATGCTCACTACACCCCTAGTGCTCTGAGGTGTATAGTTTTCAAATTGGAGTCACTTTTCAGGGGTCTCTGCTGTACTGGTACCTCAGGGGCTCTGCAAATGGGACATGGCGCCCAAAAAATAATCAAGTAAAATCTGCATGCCAAGTAGTGCTGCTGCCATTCTGAGCCCTGCGGTGTGTCCAAACGGCAGTTTATGACCACATAATGGGGTATTGCGGTACTTGTGAAAATGAAAAAAATGTAACATTTTAGTGGAAAAATTTTTAGATTTTTCACTGCCTTATTCCAATAAATTCAGCAAAAAAAAACCAGTGGGGTCAAAATGTACTTTTGGAGTGTTTGCACATTTTTGGTCTCTCCAGGGCGTTGCAAACATGACATGGCACCGAAAACCATTCCAGCAAAATCTGCTCCCAAAAATCCAAATGGCGCTCCTTCCCTTCTGAGCCGTGCCGTGGGTCCATATAGTAGTTTATTACCACATATGGTGTATTGCCGTAATCGGGAGAAATTGCCTTACAAATGTTGGGGTGCTTTTTCTCTTTTATTCTTTGTAAAAATTAGAAAATTCTATGTTTATTCAGAAAAAAAAGTAGATTTTAATGTTTACAGACCAATTCCAATAAGTTTAGCAAAACACCTGTGGTGTCAAAATGCTCACTATACCCCTAGATACGTTTCTTGAGGGGTATAGTTTTCAAAATGGGGTCACTTTTGGGGTGTTTCCACTGTTTTGGCACCACAAGACCTCTTCGAACCTGACATGGTGCCTAAAATATTTTTTAAAAAAGAGGCCCCAAAATCAACTAGATGCGCCTTTGTTTCTGAGGCCAGTGTTTAAGTCCATTAGGACACTGGGACCACATGTGTGACATTTCTAAAAACTGCAGAATCTGGGCAATAAATAATAAGTTGTTTCTCTGGTAAAACCTCTGTTATGGTATGTTCATACGCTAAAGTAAAAACGACTGTAAAATAAGGAGCTATTTTCAAGGGAAAACAGCCTCTGATTTTCAGCCGTTTTTAAAGCGTGAAACTTTTTTTTGATGCGTTTTTGCGGCCGTTTTTGGCACTTTTCTGGAAAAACATCTCAAGAAGTGACATGCACTACTTTTTATGGGGCATTTTTCCGTGCCATTTTTCCAAAGGGCCGTGTAAAAAAAAACCCCCGATGGAACGAAATGACGTTTTTCCCATTGAAATCGATGGGCAGATGTTTGGAGGTGTTCAGCTTCTGTTTTTTTAAGCCGTATTTCGGTGTGTTTACTGCCCGGAAAAACGGCTGAAAATAAGCCATGTGAACGTACCCAGAGAAAAAATTTATTACAAATGAATTGTGGCAGAAAAAAAATAATTTTATATTTCACCTCCTACTTTGCTTTAATTCCTGTGAAACACCTAAGGGGTTAGGAAACTTTCTGAATGCTGTTTTGAATACTTTGAGGGGTGCAGTTTTTAAACTGGGGTGATTTATATAGAAGGCCCTCAAAGCCACTTCAGAATTGAACTGGTCCCTGAAAAATAGCCTTTTGAAATCTTCTTGAAAATGTGAGAAATTGCTGCTAAAGTTCTAACCCTTGTAACGTCCTAGAAAAATAAAAACACCTTTAAATAAACTATGCCAACATAAAGTAGACATATGGGAAATGTAAACTAGTAACTATTTTGTGTGGTATTACTAGCCGTCTTAGAAGCAAATACATTTCAATTTGAAAAAATTGAATTTTTCCAAATTTTCTCTGAATGTTAGTGTTTTACACGAACACGGAGTATATCGACCAAATTTTACAACTAACATAAAGTACAATGTGTCATGAGAAAACGTCTCAGAATCACTTGGATACATAAAAGCAATCCAAAGTTGTTGTTGTTATACATAAAGTGACACATGTCCGATTTGAAAAAATTGTCTGTGTCCTTAAGGCCAAAACATGCTGTGTCCTCAAGGGGTTAAAAAGAACCTTTCACCTGTTCATACACGTGCAGTTGAGTGCAGAATGTAATGGGCAGGGCGTCACAAACCCGGTCTCAGTTGAAATAATTTTTCTAACTTCCTCCGTTAATTACATATCGGTGCCGTTATATTTGGCGCTCAATATGTAAATAATCCCTTGAACTTTCAATGGTGCGTTTTTATCTAACTAAATGGCAAAGGGGCGTGATGCCTTCTCTCAGACACTGTCCAATCCGCTACGGACAGTGTCAGGGCGGCTTGGGCTGTGTTCCCTCTCGTGAGAACACACACAGACTGAGAGAGCACTCTCTGCAGTACCGCCAGTCTGTGTGTGTTCTCGTGCGAGGGAACGCAGAGCAAGCCGCCCTGACACTGTCCATAGCTGATTGGACAGTGTCAGAGCGAAGACCTCACGCCCCCTTGCCATTTAGTTAGATAGAAACGCCCCATTGACAGTACAGGGGCTTATTTACATATTGGGCGCCAACTAGAACGGCATATACTGATATGTAAATAACGGAGGAATATAGGAAAAAAATTTCACGTGAGACAGTGTTTGTGATGCCCTGCCTATTACATGCTGCACTCAGCTGCAGGTGAAAGGTTCTCTTTAAGCAACGTTCTATGTACATATGCATGTTTATTCGCTGGCATGATCTTGGTTCATTAATGCCCATTTATTGTGCTGGTAGGAAGGGGTTTCCAGGGGTCGGACCCCACCAATGGGGTGGCATATTCTAAAGATAGGTAACCAATGTTTGTCCCGTAGAACCCGCTTTGTTTTATGCCTACCAGAATGGAGACGGAAGAATTTTAATAGTCCTTACGGCCAAGGATGTAATATACACCCAAGGCACCCAAATCATGGACCAATGAAAGCTACTATATAAAGTCTAGTTCAGT